>NC_090921.1:212304451-212622951 GCF_040938575.1 Ambystoma mexicanum | reverse complement strand
TAAAGAGAGAGAGGGAAAGAAATGGAAAGGAAGTGAAGACAGACCTGATGAGATAGCATTCGCAAAAGACAAATGGATGGGAGGACAGATATTGTTGAAACTAGATGGAAAAGGAAGTGATGATGTGAGACCGAGAGAGAAGTCTGATGAGATACAGAGAAGGGAGAAGGAGAAAGAAAAGGAGGTAAGGGACGAAAGGATAAGAAGGAAAGATAGACTGAGGCGAGAACAGCTATATCACGAGGAGCAAGAAAAGCAGCTCGATCGGAAACAGAAAGCAGCCTATGACCAGTACAGACAGAAACAGCAAAGATTGGAAGAAGAGCAAAGAGTACGTGAAAAAAGGATAAAGAGACGAGAAGATGAGGAAGTTCGAAGGGCAAATGAACATAGAAATGGAAGGAGAAGGGAAAAAGATAAGGTCAGAGAAGAGGCAAGGAAGCCCAAAGAATTTGATGATGATATTAAACGTAAGCATAGACAGAGGGCACGTGATCTCGAATATCTGGAGGGGGAAGTTAAAAAATCTGATCCTGTTGTAGAATGTGAAGACATTGAAGAATTTTTCCCTGCATACGATTCAGTACCAGGCACGACTGGGGTAAATATTGAAGATGACTTCGACACCAGAAGCATCTGGGAAACGATCGATAGAATATATGATGAAATGGGGCTAGAACCAATATCCCAAGGGGAAGACGAGCACTTGGAAAGCACATAGCTGTATGACACTGAGGACGTCACCCGAAGTAGTGGGAGCAGGAGACTGTCCCTGGATAGGCTAGAAATCCGTAAGAGCAACGATGACGCAAGGAGTTGCGTGAATTGGGAACAATCAATGTCCGACTCCGGAGAGGAGATGGAGTGCGAGACAAATGAAGAATGGAGACGGCTCGAAAAGCAGCTCCCAAGGGACAAAGGGGTACGATGGTCAGATGCTAGCGAGTCTGCACCGAGGGTATTAGAGTCTGCCGTGCAGTCTCACCGGCATGAAGGAATTCCCAATGGTCAAAGGGGGGTGTCAGCACCCACCTATGTAGACAGGTTGAGGACGTTGCCAGGCAGACGGCGATGCAGGAATGTTACCCAGGCGATAGACAGAAGAGCTATGGGGAAAGAGAAGGAAGGCTGCGCATTCCAATTTCCGTTGTTAGAAAATGGGGGAGCAAGACCACAATATATTCCATGGTCACACATGGATCGGGAAAACCTGAAAAACAAGCTTCCAATGTTGACATCGGAAGCCGGGAAGTGGATACACGAGTTAGAAAAAATGACAGGGGGTGTTACGTTAGCTACAGGGGACATTAAAGGTCTCCAGATCGCCATACGTGGTGATAGAGCAGACAATGTGTGGAAACGGGCAGGGTACCCTGGTGTAACCATTATTAGCACTACACACGATGGAGCGCCATTTAATAATTGCAGAGCAGCGGTATGGAAAGAGCTACGAGTGCTTTACCCAGACACTTCCGATATGGGAGCTATAATGACTCGAAAAATGAAGGATCTGTTAATTTATATCCAGAATTTCCAAGGCGCGTGGGTGCTCAAAATGCATGAATCTTGGACGAAATCTATACCTGTATTCTATCACAGATTGTGCCAGGGGTTACCAAAGCCTGTACAAAAACAGTTTAAGAAATTGGTAGGAATTGAGGCCAAACCGTGGGCCGAAATACAGTTGACTATTGCACATTACTGTAAATTGTTGCAAGAAAAGAATCGGAAAAAGGAAGCAACTCGAAAGGGTGAGGAAGTGAAGCTGGTGCAGAAGAAATTTTCAAAGTATGCTCTTGAAGGAGCCATGCTGACCTGCCCAGCGGAACAGAACGTACAACAGGTGGCTAACCCACAGCAGAACAACCAGGGTAACAAGGGATTGTACGCGAGGGGAAGGGGATTTAGAGGAAGAGGTTGGCAGAGTAATCAGGGAGGTTTTCAAAGTAATCAATGAGGCTTTCAAAACGTGAAAATGGGTGGGCCAGATATGCCAAATCGACAAATAATTTGACCACTGCCAGTGTGTTGGCTGTGTGGATTGACAGGGCATTTGGCACGCTCGTGCAGAAACCAAGGTGTGTGGCAAAATGGCCAAGGAATGGGAGCAGGCACGGTGAATCGGCCTGAAACCTCCCAACAGGGCGGTGCACAGAATCACACAGTGCAGCAGCAAGCACCAGGCATGCAGCAAGGTGCACAACAAGGGGTTCAACCCCCAACATGGGGAACTTGCCGCAAGGGCAATTCCAACAGGCACCACTGCAAACTTCTCAGGGCACAAACTCCGGAAGGGGAGGCAACCCGGGGAATGGAGAGAATCCACAAGTATACAGTGGACCAAACTTGTATATGAACTAGGACAGCTCACTGGGAACTCTGATGTGTTCTATCCTATCAGTGACACCAGACTCTAACAGGGAACCGAGGGTGAATGTCGTCATAGGGGGTAAAGATTATTCCTTCTTAGTGGCACGGGTGCAACACGCTCGTGCATACGAGAAGGCACGTTTTCCTTGTTCGGCGAGGCCATAGATACTCAGAGTTTTACAGGAGCTCACAGTCGAGTTCCCTTTAGAGACGCACTCCCAGTCTCCGTAGGAGAGTGCGAAATGAATGTACTATTGTTGTATTCACGTCAGACCCCAGTAAACATTTTGGGTCGAGACTTAATGAGAAAGTTGAACATGACAATTTTGTTCACGGAGGAGGGCATAGTATTCTCCACTCCAGGAATGCATTATTCAAATGTGTGCGAAATAATCAGGGCATACTCAGGACACATAGCCATGAGGGCCGTGCCTCTAGAGCCAGAGGTCTTTGCATATGGCATGCGTGTGCTTATGGCAGGATTACCAGGCCTCGCAGATAGAACTATGAGAACCCCTAATGAGTTTCTATTCAGACCAAGAATACCTATGCATGAAGAGGAGGGACATGTATTTCCCTTGATGATACATGCTGCAGCAGTATGAGGGAAAGTAGCATTGGTCGAAGGACACGATGATGAAGGCAGACAATGGTGTGCGATTATCGCCATTGAAGAAGGGTATCGAGTGATTGACTTCACCGATGATGATCTGCTAGAAGAGCAACCAGACTCAGAAGAGACAAGGATGGAAGTGAGTCTCATATTTTGGGTAAACATGATTAAAAGAGAAGTACCTCAGAGAATGATGTTGGCACTGGTATGTCCGGAATACTTTGACGACGACATGGCCCAAGTGCCTGTCTCAGTATGCACTACAGGACCATATGACGTAGACCTCCTGAGGGGGGTGGGAGAAGTGAAAATTAAACTGAAACCAGGAGCAATTTTACCAAGAGCGCGACAATATCTCATGTCCAGAGAGGCGGATGAAGGGATCGCAAAGACAATTTCAGCCATGATGGATCAGGGCATCCTACTGACGTCAGAGTCACCCTGTAACACGGTGATCTACCCTGTCAAGAAATCAAAAGGAGAGTCTTGGCGTTTAATCCAAGATTTAAGAGCATTAAATGATATTGTTGAAGCTGAGTTCCCTCTAGTCCCTAATCCATCTACAATCCTATGTAACATACCCATTGAGACAAAATATTTCACGGTGATTGACTTGAAAAATGCCTATTTCTCAATTCCATTGCACCATGACTCTCAAGATCTGACGTCTTTTACATTCAAACAAATGCGTCTGAAAGCACGAGGTTGCCACAGGGGTACTGTGAGTCCCCGTCCATATTTAACAGAGTCCTACACAATGACCTAAGCAATATTGCATTAGATAGTGTCGTCTTGCAATATGTGGATAACATACTAATCTGAAGCACCACTGAAGAACAATGCAGGCACGACTCTGTTAAGTTACTGACCATACTGGCTGAGAAAGGATATAAGGTTGACAAGGAAAAGCTACAGTATTGTCAACAGGAAGTGCTGTACATAGGCCAGCTCATCTCGCATGAGGGAAAAAAGGTGACCCCAGAAAGGGCTGAAGCTATCATGAACACGGCAAAGCCACTCACGATAAAGCAAACACAGAGCTTTTTAGGCCTGTGCAATTGTGTTAGAGCATGGGTCTTCAATTACAGCTCGTATACTAAGCCCTTGCTCCAGGCGTTAAAGAAGATCCAGGTGACAAAGGAAAAGATTGAATCAACCGAGGCAATAGAAAAGGGGTTTACAGAACTCAAGACAGCGATTTGTATGGCTCCAGTTCTCAGGGGATTCCTAATTATGCAGAGGAATTCTACCTATTTTCACACACAGATGGCAGCGTTATGACAGCAGTGCTCGCTCAAAGAACCTCGTTGGGGTACAAGCCCCTGGCATATTACAGTGGGAGCCTGGACCCAGTCATGAGAGGACACTTCCCATGCGAACAAAGCTTAGCTGCCGTAGCGTTCACCATAGAGAAGGCGACAACCATTGTAATGGGATGTTCCATGACGTTCTACGTCAAGCACTCATTATTCGCCATTTTAGAGAAACCAAAGGGCACGTTGACATCTCAAAGAGCTTCTGCCTATGAAGTGAGCATATCTAATCCATCGATCAAAATAGTTCAATGTAAAACAATAAACCCAGCTACGTTTATAGCTGAGCCAGTCACTGAAGGAGAGCCAATACATGACTGTGCAAACTCTGAGGAATTCTATGATGAAATCCCCAGGCTGAAAGAAAATGCCCTGTCGGGAGGGGAGATCGTTTTTATTGACGTTCTTCTAGAATCGACCAAGAAGACGGACAAAGATATACAGGCATTGCCGTAATGAAACACATAGCAAACAAAGAATTTCAAGTACTCGTCAGTGCACGAATATCATCTCATTATTCGGCACAGGCTGCAAAATTATTGGCCTTGATACTCGCCATTGAAAATCACGCAGACCAGGAAGTTACAGTGTACAGTGACTCCACCTATGTGATGTCTACAGTGCACACAGGCCTAGCACGCTGGAAAAGGAGAGGCTACCTCCGAGCGGACTGCACGCCAGTGCAACATGCAGCCCTATTGGATAGGCTGATTAAGGCACTACAGCTCCCAGTGGGCATAGCGGTCGTGAAATGTGCCGCCCACACCAAAGGGACAGATTTCGTGTCACGCGGAAATCACGCAGCAGACACGGAAGCCAAGCGTATGGCATCCAAAAGTGAACCGATCATGGAAGTAGAAGTGGCATGTACCCATGAAAGAATGATGGTGACACGAACCCCACCCGAAGCCTATAGCAATATGGGGCAGATGCAACTAATGGAGCTTCAAGGGGAGGCACCGCAGGACGAAAAGAACCTGTGGAAACGTCGAGGGTGTTCTTTAAGCCCCTCTGATGGCCTGTGGCGGCAAGACAACATTGGTAAATCAGTGATGCATGTAGCCCTACGAAAGATAGCATTGGAGCAATTGCATTACCCATTTCACATGTCAAAAGAGAATCTAGCAGCAATGCTCGCAGAAGACTGCTTTATACCGAATTTGGCAGAGCATGTTGCATTCTTTATGGTGAACTGCATAATCTGCCAGCAATTCACCACTGGGCACACATTAAAAGTAGTGAGAGGAGTCCTCCCCCGACCAAATGGGCCTTTTCAGCACTTACATATCGATTATATCGACATGGTTCAAGTGTGTAACGGGTACAGGTACTTAATTGTAGTGGTGTGTCCATTCTCTAGATGGATAGAAGCAGGTCAATGTACACACCCAAACTCTACCTGTGCTGCCACATTTCTAGTGAGGGAAGTGTTCCCTAGGTGGGGGGTGTGTAATGTCATGAGATCAGATAATGGCCCTGAATGCAGTATTCGAACAGATTAGCCTGTTGCTTGGTATAAGTTCTTGCGTTTCATCCGGAAGGTAATGGTATTTGTAGGATTCTCAACGGCTTGTTAAAAGAAAGGATAGCCAAGTTGAAGCTTACTCTAAAGAGGGGATGGTTACACTGCCTTCCACTGTCATTGTATGCTCTTCGGAACCAACCAGGCTCCGACCATCATCTTACGCCGCACGAGGAAGGAGAATGAATACACCCTTTACCCCCTGAGACAGAGCTAGATGTGATGTCCAGTCAACCCAAGAGGTCCTGGGAACCGAGTTACAAGAATACCTGAACTGCATGACATCCAACCTTACTGTAATTTCAGACCAACTACAGTGACGACGAAAAGGGGGCAGCGCAGCACAAAACACAGCAGGAGACGCTGAAACAGACGTGGTTCAAAGTCTACGTGCTCCACTCATCTTCCCTTGAGATGCCATGTTGATGAAAAACCACACGAGAAAAAGGTGGGACGAGCCAAGATTCAATGGTCCCTTCATCGTGGAGGATTGTACTCCTTCAGCCGTGAAACTGCAAGGCAGGAGAGCATGGATTTTCTCAGTGACATTAAGCCCTATATTGGAGAAAGCCCTCAAGCTGCACCCCACAGTGAAGAAATTACAGACAACGGGGAAGAACCTCAGCACTTGCAGATGAGATCCATAACGAGGAAGAAGAACGCATGAGCAGCAAAGCCAAGACAAAAGAACCCGTTTGCAAGTTGTGGCTTAAACTGGACATTTCCTCTAAGCAAAAAAGGGTATAAGGACATAACGCACACGCTGTGCATCCTAGTTGCAGGGTGAAGAAGAAAATTGCGCATCTAAGCCACAACACGTTTGTTGACACGAACTTGTAAATCAAATCACACCTAAGCATTGCTGAGAAACAAGGCTCTAACAGACCGTGATCAAGGACGCTTACCTTAAGAGCAAATTACAGTATCCTGAGTCATCCAACACCAAGACTTTGTGTTGCAGCACTTATGGTGTCTCCCAGCAGAAATATCACAAGGGATGTGCTAACCTACTTTCAGTTGGGATTGGAATCGTATCCATCACTAGTAGGGAGGGTCACCAGTGTCTCAGAGTTTATCCAAGACCCTGCCAACAAGAAGACAATCTGGCAGCTACTCACCATCATCACAAAAAAAGCCTTCACTGTGCTGCCTGAATACAGCAAAAAGGACACAAATGCTTCCACCACAGGCAATAACAGATGAACTCGTCAATACGCTCTTCTTGCGCATCATAGAGGAGTGCCCAGCTATTGTCGGAAGAACCACAGACACTCTCACTTTTATTAGAGATCCAGCAAACTCTGAACATTTGAGCCAACTGTGGACTAAACGAAATTACTTAGTTGCAATCCATGCAGCAGGAAAGTGCAAGGACTGTTCACGTCAAGGGAAGGGCCTATGATCCAGAACCCAGCAAGGCAGGACAAATGTCCTTGTCACCCGAGGACAGCCGATTAGTGCATAACGTCCTGTTTCGCCTAGTCACTGAATTTCCAGAAATACTGGGGAGACCTGTCGAGATAGACGTTATCACCTTCATCAGAGATCCAGCTAATGTTGCTCATATGGGAACGCTCCTCCATGAAACAATGCTGCAAGTGGAGCTGTCCAACTTTCAGAGAGACTATATGAGGAGATTCCAATGAAACTTTCCGCCGAGGGACAGATCGGAGAGACAGAGGCAAAATACTTCATCTTTCTGCCAAGGGATAGATCGAAGAGACAGAGGCAAAATACTTCATCTTTACGCTGAGGGACAGATCGGGGGAGCAGAGACAAGAACTTCACCTTTTCATTCTGATTTTGATTAATTGCCTTTTTTTCCATTTCATCACATTGAAGAGGTTCCAGTATGTCATCAGGACTGAAGCAGATTCGGGAGGTGGACTGGGAACTCACCTATTTTGAATATGCACAATAAATGTGACTCACCAAAGGTGTTAGTCTAATCTATTTTCCATAGTCTAGCAAGGGAACTGTATCCTGTATCCAAAGACAATTGCCAGCCGCAAGAGGGTGGACACTTGCGAAGCACCAGAGACTTTATGATACAAACTTTCAGAGAAACAATAATGGTATAAGTGAAAAGAATAAAACATTGACATTTTGTTATGATTGAGATGGGGGACCAGAACAGTAACCTGGTCCTCCCACAAGCAGAGGGGTGCCCCCGCTTCTCTGGAAGGAAATGCTGCCACCTTTCGTACCGCACGATTATGTGTATATGCATAGTGATTATCATTGTCTTTCTGTCATTAACAATCAGAACTGCATTCTTTATTGGTGCACAAAGTGTTCTAATTGCAGTGCACCCACCAGATAATGTACACATAGGTCCCACAAAAGCACTCAGACCCTATATAGTTATTGAAGTCCCGAGAAAATCTGATGGTAAGGTAAATGAACTAAAAATTAATGGCATTAGCAGTGATACATACACACTTGAGGTAACGAATGAAGAGAAAAGCTGGAGACAGGGTCAGCACGGAATTAATGAAAACATAGCACTGACCACTACAAGCATCCACACACGGAATGCACACGAACTAGGGCATGTGTCAATGGCCACAGAACCTTAAGCGAAGACGACTGAGAGCACAAGACTGCCTACTGAACGATCCGTCCCAAAAAACAATGAAAGAGACCGAAAAGAATCGAGTGAAAGGCCGACTAAAGCAGACATAGCAAAAGCCCTCGAGAAGACAGATGTGGCAGCCCACCCACCTTCCCCATGCCCCGCAGGCAGCCCATCCTCCCTCCCCATGCCCCGCAGGCAGCCCATCCACCCTCCCCATGCCCTGCAGGCAGACCACATGGCACCATGCACTTGGGAGCCCCAACTCATGCCCCCACAACCCCCCGTTGACGGGGAACTGCCAGCAGGACCCGACTCATGTCCCCCTCACGCACCCCCCCCCATTGACAGGCACCTGCAAGCAGGCCCGACTCATGTCCCGTAACAAACCCACCCACCACATTAACAGTCATCTCCCAGCAGGCCCTGACTCATGTCTCACCACCCACCCCCCCATTGACGGGAACCTGCCAGCAGGCCCCAACTCATGTATCACCCACCCCCCCCCCCCATTGCCGGGCACCTGCCAGCTGGCCCCGCCTCATGCTCCCTCAAGCCCCCCCATGGATGAGCACCTGCCAGGAGGCCCTGACTCATGTCCCCCCAAACACCATGTCATAACTATACAGACCCATGGCCCTAATGCCAACCCAAATATCACCCCCCCACGTCCCAGTGCAAACACCCAACGAACCACTGCACCACTCCCTAGTAAATCACCCATTCCATGATAGTCTGAAAATAACCAGAATCCCATCAACAAATGTCCAACAGAGCCACACAGTGGCAACACATGACTGAGCCAATGCTCATGGAGACATGCACAAAATAAATCATAGTAGACCACATCAATAATGTATTTAAAATAAAAACAAATTACAAAAAGAAAACCACACATGCAAATGAAGAAATAATGATTGCCACATGAAAAAGAAAGTGTAATCATAGAAATAAATCCGAAGATGAAAAGCATAAAAAAACATTACTCCATGTGAATATTAAAAAAAGAAAGTATGCACATGTCCGGAAAATTGAAAACAAAAGTCTGAAGTGTCCATTATCCCAATACCAAATGAAACCTACCAAAAACCCTATCTAAAACTCAACTATATACAAAACGTGGAGCACCTATTCGCTGGCCCAACCGCTGCCACATGGAAGTCACTCCCAATCCTGGGTCCTCCTGCCCGCCGGCCGATGCCTGCCCTGATGATGTAGAGGGCCCCGAGGCCACATGCCTCCTACGCCGCCCTGCCGCCGCCTTTCTGCTGCCTGCCGCCGCCACCACGACTGCCTCCGGGTAGATGGCAGCACCCAGGGTAGTCGTGCAGGTGCCCTGCTTGTATGTGCTTGCACATCGTCTGTTGCCAGGGGTCCAGTTGCTGGGGTGACCACCTATGCTGGAGCTCCGACTCCCGACTGTGGCAGGGATGGGATCTCCACCAGGCTGGCTGCGTTGGTTGGGGCAGGTCCACAGGGGGCCCTGGTGGCATCTGGGCCAGAAGATGGCAGCCCCTGTGGGGGCTCACCCGCCCCTTCCGTAGTGGCGGACGCGGCATCAGTGCCCTCGCTCCCGGATGATAGAATTACCTGGCAGGGTGACTGGGCCTTGCGTCGCTGGCCGGTGGAGGCATCCCTGCCGCTTTCCTCCACAGCGCCGTCTCTGCCCTCTTCTTCACTCGCCTCTGTGTAAAGGGAGACATTGAACACAAGCATCAGGGTACAGTACAATAGTCCCCTAGACACAAAGCAACAGCACATGAGTGGCACTGTCAAACGTCACTTCCATCATGTCCCTCCACAACACATGGGTCAGTGCAGGCAACACACATGCAGAAACAGTCAAGGCACATGCAACAAACATTTGCATCCATTTCCAAGGCACCGTAGAAACATACAATGGTGGGCTGAAACTCACATGCATCATGGGACGTGCTGATCACATGCACACACATCACGGAGGGTCATGCATCTGGCCCTGTATACCCCCACCCACAGTGGATACAAGGATGACTAGGCTGTATCAGTGAATCAACATATCGTCACAGACATGTGTCATGCATCCATGGCATTTACCAGTCACTCACACATTACCCAGGCACAAGGACATGTACACCATTCACGTCCATGACAGCAGCACCCATCTCTCACACCCCAAACATGTCCAAGTACAGACAGAGGCATGCATACATGTGTGCACTCCGCATGCTTCTCCGCATGATACATTGTAACACATACACCATACATGTGGGTCACGCCTGACTGGACTCCAATGCAGCGCCATCATGTCCCTGCACACACACATCCATACATAACCCATGTCACACATACAGCCAAGTAGCTAACTACCACCACACTACAACATGCACTGTTTTAAACGGGAATGCATGGGCACTTACTGCTCGACTCCAGACGGGCCTGCATCCTGAGAATCTGGTGGTGAAGCACTGGGCGAATGCGCTCCAGGACCCTCATCTGCTGGGTGGTAAGGTGAACCCAGCGCCCCACTGCATCCGCTGCGTTCAAGAGGCACCAGGCTTTCTTGAGGGTCCTGGACTTGTAGTCCTCCCAGCGCTTCTGGACGTGTTTGATGTCGCGGGGTGCCACCCCCTCCGCGTTGATGGCACCCACTATGTCCTTCCAGATCCTCTTCCATCCTTCCTTGTCGGCGCGCGATGGTGTGAAGAGGGCATCATAATGCCCCAGGACTTGCTCCACCAGGATGCCAACTTCCTTTTCACTGAAGCTGGCAGCCCTCTGCCTCTCTGTTGGGGGGTTGTCACTGGTGTCGGATGGTATTGCGTTGGACCTGGCAACCCCCGAGGCAGGTGTGGGTGGGCAACTGGGTCCTGGAGCTGGGCTGTGGAGCGATGGAACACCAGTCGGGAGTCTTCTGTTCTAGCAGGGGTGGTCACAGCAACTGAACCCCTGCAGATGGCTGATGTGCAGGAACCAAATGGCAGGGCACTGTTGGCAGCAGGCAGGCAGGCAGGCAGGCAGGCAGCAGCAGATGGCTTGTAGAAGGCTCCCGAGGGTTCTGGGGGGCAGGAAAAGGGCCTTTTGGGTAGGAGCGTGGTCTTCCGTGTGTTGTCGCGTGGCCAGCTTAATGCAGAGTGAGTTGGCACGTGAAAAAACAGCACATCAGCGTGTAATTCCAGGAAAGGGCCTTAGCGCGTAAGCGGCGTAATGCACACGGTCGTTTCCTTCTGCACGTCTTAATGGTCCACGCGGGTCTGCAGCGCACTGTACGTGCTTTCAGTGGAGACCGACGCATGTGTTTTTCCTACTTTGGGGTTCACACACGATTACTTCACAGCGGTTACAGTGCATACGCGTATTTGTCTTCCATGCAAGGCAGATGGCGAGTCGCGCACGCTATTGCACGCTATTTTCCCACTGCGGGTGCCCCTGTTTGTCATGCACCCCATTTATTGAGGTCATAGTAGCCCACGTGTTAATCGCGTATGCTTTTTTGTGTTCCTGGGTGCCAGAGCGTACTGCGTGAGGTTTTGTTTACATGCACGTGGGCTGCAGGGGTTATGTATATGTGTATCTTGTATTTTTGGGGTACCTGAGCATTGCGTGACCATCATTTATCCCCAGTGTCCACAGGCAGCCTTGCAGGAGCACAGGGGTGTGTCTACCATCGCGTACCCTGCCCCCTTCACCCCAATTGACCAGTACAATTGTGCAGTGCACCTCCCATTGGCATTAGTACATCATGCCATGGTTGGGAGGCCACCAAAGGTTAAGGGGGGATCAGCTGGGTGTCCTGCCAGTGTTGGGAGTGGACGGGCACGTGGCCGGGGCGACCAGGGAGTACGTGGAGTCCATGGTGGCCAGGGTGGCCGTAGAGCAGGAAGAGGCAGGGGTGCACCACAGGGACAGGATGTCCAGCCACGTGCTGGTGCAGCCATGCCACCAACCCCTGCGGCTCCAGGTGATGCTGCTGTTGCATCCGACCCTGGCACCATTGCGAACCGACAGTAAGTAACATGTGCTGACACAGGCCCACCGGTAGTGGTAGCTGCAGGTGCAGCTGTGGCGACCACCACACAAACTGTCAGCCGCCAGGGTTACTCGTAATATGGCGACACGGTACGGACGATGCAAGTGATGTACCGACACTGTCTATGGCATACCACCATACTCATGATGACCCCCTTTGTATGTGTGGGAGATTTTTTGCCAAGTGAGTTTATCAGGTTCCATGTCAGGTGTGAATGTCTCATGCCTCTTTACATTTCTCACGTTGCACTTAATGACGATAGTGTCATGTGTTGTGCATTTGGTTGGCAGTTTAGCTGTTGCATGCCATGGCATGGCATGGAGGACAAGGGTCATGGGGGTTGGGAGAGTTTGGGTAACATACCAGTGATTTACATGGCCGGTTTTGCAGGGGGGTGGTGGGATGTGCACCTTGCATGTGTTCCTTTTGGTCACACCAGATTGGGTATGTTTAAGTAGCTAGGGATGCACACAATGTAGCACTTCTGTGAAAACATTCTCAGGGTGGTAAGGTTGTGACAGTTGACTGTCTCTTTGTCATCATCGATTGCCACCTGGTATGTGCCAGGCCTGTGTGCACTCCGCAGGGGTGGGAGCTTAGGTGAAAAATGTGGCCACAAGCTGAGTCTGGGCTGCCTCGCCACGTGCGCTTTTCCCTCCCATGAGCAGAGCCTGTGCCTGTTGTTGGGGATGCGGGGGCACCACCATGTCCACCAGTATGCACCGCCGTGTTGCAACATTGTGCATGACACATGCGCCCACAATGATCCTGCACACTACTGGAGGTGCATATAGTAGCTGCCCACCAGAACGGTCAAGGGAGCGGAAGCGTGACTTGAGCACTCCGAATCTGCGCTCCACTATGCCCCTGGTTGCAATATGGCCTGGGGTGGTGTGGTGAGGTTCCGTATTGGCGTCATCATGTGGTTGCTCAGAAGGTAGGCACTGTCCCCTAGGGAGGTGAGGATGGTTGTCATTAGTTGGGTCTGTGTATTTGTCTGTGTGTGACATGCATGCATGTGCACAGACATTTGTACTCACCAATGAACCATGTGTCGCCATGGTTCCCAGCTTCCAGGTCCCGGCTCAGGAAAGACATTCTGTATATGAAACTGTCATGGGTATATCCAGGATAGTTTGCATAGACAGAGGTGATGATTCCATGGGCATCACATACAACCTGTACGTTGATGGAATGCCAGTGCTTGCGGTTGCGGTAAATGTTCTCAGTGGCCCTAGGTGGACGTAAGGCCACATGGGTACAATCTATGGCACCAAGCCCTTTGGGGAAGTGTGCCACCCTGTAAAAGTCCTGGACCATAGCCTGACTTTCTGCGGGTGTTCTGGGCATATATATGTGCCTGCGGACTGAGGGGCGTGCAGTCATGAATGCCAACACCTGGTGTAGGCAGCGTGACTGCGTGGGCTGTGAGACACCCCCAACTATGGCAGTTGTCCGCTGAAATGACCCAGTGGCCAAAAAAAATGAAGGACATTGAGCACCTTTTCCAAGGGGCTCAGTGCTTGGGAGCACAAGGTGGGTGATGTGAGGTCATCCTCCCACTCATTGACCAGGTCTAGGACGATATGAGGTGGAAACCTATACCTGCCATAGACCTGGTCATCAGGCATCCCAAAAATGCTGGTTCTGGGCAAAAAGATGCAGGGCCTCGCTATTCTCCTCCTCCTGTGGTTTCCCACGATCACTGCTGCGAGAAATGGGACATTCATCGTAGCTGTATATACGAGTTTGTTGTTTGTGTCCACTTTTATACTGCGCAGGGAGGCTTCCGCCTGCCTTTGTGTGACGGACGGGTTTACGCCTGCGCGTGTCTTTTGGTGTGCGCAGGTTTCCCCTATGCGATTCCATGAATACGTGTTGTTCGCGTGCGTGTGGGCGTTCCGTGTATTTCCCAGCAGTACTTCCCCAGTTATGCCCTCATTTTCACACGTTGTTCCCCATTCCGCATGTTCCGCCCCCTTTTTGGTGTGTGCGCTACACAAGCGATTTTGCTGTGCGAATTGTGCACAGCATTCAGGATGTCGCAGTGACGTGTGCGCCTGTGTGTGCCACGCGCGGTTTCGGCGCAGCTCCCTGGGAAAACACGCACACAGACTTCCATGAATCGCTTGCGTGCGAATCGCACGCGTGCGCTGGATTTTTCACGCTTGCGCCACCGAATTCGGCGCACAATTATTACATTAATTACTCCCATAGTCCCTCACATGATGTTCCTACCTTGTTTATTTCTTTGCATTGTGTACCTCTGGTGTATGCTTGACCCACTATAAGGCCGTTACTATAGGGACCATAATACCTAGGAAACAGAAAATCTGGAATGGTTGGACTGCCAATCAATGACAATGGACAAACCAAGTTGTCTGTAGTATTTCCAGGTCAAGGTGCAGAGCGCAGTTCAAATGCTAGTTCGTGCAGATGGTTCTTCGATTTCTTTACTAAACTTGAGATTTCTTTACTAAACTTGATTTATACGGCGTTGTACACGACAGTGGCTCCAGAGGGCCAAGGGAGCTAACTATGCCCCGCGCCTGGAAATTGGAGCTCTGTCCCCCTTTTCCAAGATAATGTTCCCATTGGAAACTGCAGTGGTCCCGGTTTTTGGTAGTAGGTCTTCATAGGTGGCAGGCTGGACTGCAAAATCTTGCACAGAAGAAATGCTGCATTTTACAACTTAAGACAGTGTTAGTTTGTGATAAATTAATTATAATACGTGTTTATTTGAACAGTAACACTTAAACTCCCTTCTTTTCCAGGGCTACTAAAGTGTAGTGCCTTGACAGCCACTTTCAAGAGTTAGTCCTACTTTCATGTTAGTTGCCCTGTCCCGGTTTTTTACTTTTTAAATCTGGTCCCCCTAGCCCATAGTCTTTTTGCTCTTCAACTATGCATACAGAGGTACGAGTGAGAGAACACAAGAAAAACAGGTAGCTCTGGGAGTCCTAAAACATTTAAATGGGTTATTTTGTAGTACTTTCAGATCCTAGCCTCTAAGTGTGGGACGGGGATTCGAACCCATGCTGCTCGAGAAGAGCTATCCTCTCGGCCCCAGTCACGTGAGATTGACACTGGCATACCTTGAATGTATACACTCCTGTGAGTTTTTTGCATTATCAATAAAGGGCCGTTGTTTTTATTCGTTATTTGAAACAGGCAGGCAGCATGCTGTATTGCATTATGTGAACAAAAATGCAGTTATAGTTGTAAAACAAGCAAGCTCTCTTGGACATTTTTAAAAAGTATTTAGTTCACGTTTTCTTTCACCAACTAACCAATTAACCAATCTGCTATTGTGAGCGGAGGTGGGGGCAGGGGCTACGCAGATTTGGCTTTAAGATGCATAAGAGGCAGAGGTACACCCCCCCATTAGCACTTTTTCTTAAGATTTTGAATATTGGATACGAAAGGGCCCCAGCAGATATCCCTGCACCCGACCCATTTACCCCTAATTTATTTATGTTTTTGCATTTGTATAGCGCTCTCAAGCCCTCAGGCATCAGGGCACTCCTGCTGGGTAGCCCTTGTCCAGTAGCAGGGATAGGTTGTAAATCACAGCTCCAAGGAAAACCCCAGCCTGAAACTGTAATTGCTAGCATAGCAGGAAGCCATTTCTGCTCTGGTCTCAACTCCCAACTCCAGACCAGACTGGACACTCTTAATCAGACAACTGGCTTAACATGGGAGGGCTGTAACACTCCATAACCCAATCACCCCTTATGCTGCACCCTTTTTTTAATTGATGAGCAAAATGGAGGTTGTACACTTTTTTGACTGAAGTATCTTGCCCTACCTACTGTAAGTATTTTGTATCTTAATAGGGTTTCATGGTGTATCGCTTGAATTTTTAGTTTTGGCCATTCGGTGGCGCTACAAGCACCACATATACATCTGAAACCATTGGCCTGGGAATGGAAGATATATGGGAGATGGCATAGGAGGAGGGGAACGCAGCCTGCAGATGTTGTTTGGTTATGTTTCTGGCTCATCTGTGCCCATGGACATGCTATGGCCAATATGACGTCCCAGACTGTTCTACTGTGTTTTTTTTTCTTCAGCTGCATGTCTCGCAGGCTCATCCGCAAGCATGTGAGGTGCAGCTGATTGAAACAAGGGGAAACTGGAAACTGAAGCATGACCTCAGAGGGGTCGATCATTGACTCCACTGTGTGAGCTTCCTTCACATCCCCACCCATCACTGTACTGACAAGCAATAGCCTGTTCATTTTTTTTTATTTTTTTATGTTTAAACTATTTGCTTTGTTTTGTGAAGCAGGGTTTGTTTGGCTTGTTTCCTTGACTGTTGCCACTTCTGGACTTTGTAGACCGAGGAAGGATATGGGCAGCCGTGAGCTACTTCGATCTCTTTATCTCGGTGGGTGGGATCTCCCAGTGACAGTGTGGACATAGCTTGTTTCATGTTCCTAGTCATTGCATCGAATGCCAAACAGTCGACTGCCATACCATTGAAAAAAATGCATTGAAAAAAAAGCATTGAATGCAATTCTTTTTTTTAATGAGGGGTTCCCTCCCATCCCTCTTTTTTAACCTTTAAAACCCAATATAATTAAACTAAACCCTTTACCATTTTAAAAAAATGAACTCGATGCTTCTTATTTCGATGCATTTTCTTCAATGGTTTGGCAGTCGGTGCAATGACCAGATACCCTTGTCGTTTCATGCAGGTGGTTGAACTTGCCTCTCTGCTGGGTCCATGCCTCCAGTAATGTTCCCCTGATTCTTGCTCTGCTTTGTGTCCTGTAGAGAATATCTCATTATAGCTCATTGCAGGTCACCTGTTAATCACACCAGCGTCTCACCTCAAGGCAACTAATAGGATAAGTCTACACACAAGGCATCTTTCCTTGGGCGTTTATTTTGTATATTTACCTGGTTTATGGATACAAAACAAGAATACTGGTAAGTTTAACTTTTGACTCATGTAAATAATATGAGCAAACAGCCTACACACTCACTGCCCATACACATGGTTCTCCGCCCCCCAAGACACACACACAAACACACCCACGGCGCCCCCAAACACGGCCCCTTTCCTGAAACCTACACACACACTACACCATTGTACAAGGTCAGGGTCAGAGTTTATTTTTCTCCCATAAATAAAAGCACATCTCGATTCCCAAACAAGAAGTGCTTTTATATACAAGAAAAAGCCACCCATCCTCCTTTGCATGTGTGGAACACGTGCAGGTGGGGGTGAACGGCACAGAAGGGGTGTATTTATCTCTTCTGTGCGTATGGGACAGGTGCTGTTTGAACCGTAGTGACAGCCACTTTTATTTTGATCCATTATATAGAGATTTATATTTAACCTTTTTCCATAATGCACAATTTACTGACCATCTTAGTGAAGTATATTCGAAGAGAGCACTTTGGTGGTCAGAGCTTATTTACATTTGCCGTTGGGCACATATGTGCGACACTGCTGCACTCAAGGGGCCAGCCAGAAAAACATTTGCACCGGCGAGCAACCTTATGAAATGTACAGGCCTCCATTATAAAAAATAGTGTATGATCGGCGTTATTTTGAGATTGCTGCTTTTATGTAAATTTGGACAGTAGTGTATTACAAGAGAAAAATTGAGCAAATTGCAGTACCATAATTACCTTCAAAGTCCCTTTGCTGGTCCCTACTTTAACGGCTGGTCCAGGTCGGGAGCCGCAAAGGGACCTCGTAGTAAGGCGTTAAGGAGTTAACGGCACCGCAACCTTTTACGGCGCTGTTAACCCCTTAACGCCAGGGTCCTAATGAGGACCATGGTCTCCCAGTGCCTGTGGCAGAGCTCTACATGAGTGATGGCAAAGGCACTTCATTCACCTGCCTTCACCCATGTTAAGTGCTGCCTCAGGCATAATGGACACCCTCAGCCTTTGCAAAGAATTTCAATATTTTAGGTTCTTTGCAAATGCAAATACTACATTTGCATTATTATGGAACGAGTACAAATCACTTGCTCCATAATGTAAATTCATTTTATTTATTTCGCTTCTTTTGTTTTTTTTTTTTATTTGCAGGACCTGGAGGGTCCTGAAAATGTATGGGTGGTCTAGGGGTGGGAACTGGAGGGGAGATGCCCTAGTGCCCCCTATGGGCGAGCCTCTGCTTGTTACAGCTATGAAGATGTTTACTTGATATAAATCCAAGTTTGGTTCAGTCATCTGAATTTCAAATGCTGATACATTCTTCAAGGTTAAATAACAATCTGAAGTTGATGGGCTCATTAGTCCATAGAAGTAGATAACAAAGACAAGACAGGGACTTTTTCTTGTTTGCATGCTTATGTATGTTACAGTACTTGATATGTGTATAGTGTCTGTTGCATTTGCTATGGCTTTGATGTGGGGTGAACAGCCCTCCAGCAGACCATAGTCTGAACACACATGAAATAAAAGAGCAAGACATCTATCTATCTAGGTTCTTCTATTCCACCACTAACCCGAAGGCCTCAGAGGGAAAAAAAAGTACAAACAACATATAACAAGAAATAAATGGGGAAACACGATAGACCAAAAAAAGCATCCTGCAGAGCCATCAGAAAATGTTGGTAGATGTTACAAGAGGCAAAATCAGGGAAGTTGTTAAGAGCAGTCTAAGGAGTTACACCATGACCTGCATCAAATAGAAACGTTTTTAACTGTTTTTTAAAGACAGACAGTGAGCTGATTTCTGCCAGGTATCTAGGTATAGAGTTCCATAGGGCAGGAGCCCACAAATAGAAAATAGCGCCACCAATTTTCTTCAGTGAAGACAAGGGTTGGGTCAAGGAGATGTTACAACTGGATCGTAGTGTGCTTCTAATAGGTTCCTTTTTTATCCTAATAGTAAGGTATGGCAGAGCATCGCCCTGCAAGCATTTAAACACAGTAGACAGGCCCTTATGCTGCAGCCACTGTTGAACAGGCAGCCGGCGCAGGCTGCACCTGACCCCAGAGATGTGCATATTACGCTTGAGGCCAAACACAGCACGCACAGCGCTGTTCTGAACCACCTGCAAAGATTTGAGATTGGCCTGGGACGTACCAATGAAAAGACTATTGCAGTAATCCGGCTTGCAATTCACAACGATGCTGCAATCAGAGCAAGATTTTCTTTAGACAGATAAGGCCGAATTTGCCAAAGAAGATGAATGTAAAAATGGCAGGAAGATTTAAAATAACTAGTCTGCTGATTGAAGGACAATTAGGGATCGAAGAAGACTCCAGTGTTTTAACAGTTTTTGAAACTTGGATGGTATGTTGTCCGATCAAGAAGTTCTCGTATCTTGCATCCAGTTTCTTTACTCATTGTAAAGTTCCCAGGATGAGCAGTTGCATGTGAATAGCATTTAGAATGTAGGCAACTGCTCTGTTACTAGCAGAGATGATTAGGTTAGAGACATTATCCTAGCAACATAGGGTGTTCAGGCACAGATAGAGATGCCATGTCACTATGTGAGAGCTGGACAAGGTTTTTCATGGGTCTCAGTTGTATGCTATGGAGGAATGAAAAAACATGATCTGTGCTGCATATAGACCTGCAAAGCCTTCTATGGAAAACATTCAGGAATTGTTTTATGTCAGAAATGCAAAGTTGCCCTGCACATAAAAGAGAAAAATATTCTATACTGTTCACTTCCTATATGGTATGAAGTTTTTAGACCAAGCTACCGATGCAGTTGTCTCTAACCCCCAGGTGTATCTGTTTGTGTGAAATGTTTAAGGTCACTGAAAACTGGTCTTGACTTTACAGAAGTCAGTCTGTTAAGCCTTCCACAGTGGGTACTAAGTGAAGAAACAACTATGTGATGCCTGCACATGTATGGCATCGAAACATGCATGGCGCATTCAGCGTAACACCCAGCATTTCAGGATTGAAATGTTTCATAGTTTCCTGCTGGAGCCATCTCTGAGCTCAGTAAGTCGGCTGCTCCTCGCCACGCGATCCCTCATTGTCAGTCCTGGACGCAACTCCTATGGGTCCACAGCATGAGACAGCACAAGGCAGCAGACAAAGATCCAAAGGTAGAGCGTGAGTTCAGCTGCAGCGTGACGTCAGGGGTGTGGGCCTCTGATGCACCCCCCGATCTGCTGGGCCGTGCTACTCAGCTCCTGGAGTTTATGACATGTCCCAGCTCACTTGTATAGTATGCGCTTAGTCACCCACCAGATTGCCTTTCCCACGTTCGAGCAGCGCCTTTCACTGCCTCACTGGCAGGTAGCAATTGCAAGAAATGTCACTTGGACATACTGTAATCTCCCTCTGCACTTTGCTGCCTCATGGATATCTCCCCTCCCACCATCGCAGAGCTTCAGGGGAGGAAGTGAAAACAGATCGCTCTGCAGGTCTGTGACAGCACTCCTGATTGGTATTAAATACATTAAATACATTAGACAAGTCACTATTGAATTACATCTGGGTAGTACGACAGAAATGAACACTTTGTTCATTGGGTATTGTATGGCACAGCATTTCCAGTTGTCATGCCAACCGCCAAAACTGCTTCTTGGAACCCCTTTCTTAGTCTTGTAGCAATGTTTTGGAGATATTTGGTGGCTTGCGCCTCCACAAAGTGCCAAAACCAAAAATCTGCAGAGCCTAAAAGAGCTGGAAAAGGCATATAATGCAAGAGGGAACAGAAATCAAAAGAGAACTGGGGACATTTACAGAGAATGTAGCAAGGGAAATTAAGTATGGGGAGGGACAAAAACCTGGGGCACTGCTGGCCAAGCTACTATCAATGGAGATAAAGATGCAATATATGGAGGCTGTGGGGTGCATTTACGGGCCCTAAGCAGAAATCCCTGTCACCTGAAAAGCTGCATTAAACATTGCCACCAAAAACGGCTATGCATTTGCTTTTATTCCAGTTGAATGACAAAAATAGTTAAACATTTCCCCAAAAACGGCCCTTCGTTTGTTTCTCTTTCATCTGAATAACCAGAAGTCATGCAGTACCTTCATAAACGGCCTTGTCTTACTGTTAATTCACATGAGGGGCAAAGATTTCAACATTGCAACCCAACACAGCTTTTGTTTTCCTTTTCATGTGAACGGCAGCTCTCTAAACACTGCAAATGGAAAACGGCTTGGCTTTTTCTTTTATCCAGTGTTAAATCAAAGAACCCTGTGTAGGAGGTCCAGGGACATCATTTCACCAAAATACCTGGGGTAGCCAAAGTGTCATCACAATGATGTCATTTGTCCCCACTCCAAAGTGACATCCCAGGAAGCAATGAAACACAGCCTTTTACCCCTTGACAAAACAGGAAGTGGCACCACATAGCATTGTTCCTAAGTACACGACAAAAAAAATGGTTACAATCTCACTAATGTGATATACATTTCATACAAGTATGGACCACTTTGTATCATTAATATCAGTGTGTATCAGCCCATATTACCAGATTACTGTGAATGCAAGCAGACATCCAAGGCCAAATGATAATGATGTGTTATTACATGGCATTTAAGCTTAAGCACTTTATATAGAACAGATACACATACAATATCACCCAGCCTGCGTTGGTACTCATTCATTGACCTAAAATGGATGAAAGGCTGAGTTGTCCTTACCGGAATTCAAAACTGCAACATGCAGCTCACACATACACATTGCAGCAGTGAGCGTTCAACCCACTGAGCTATCTTACCGGCTATAGTAAAATGAGTAATTACATGTCTGAATGTTCTCAAAGTCAGAAGCAAATTACACTCTGTAGTGGGTACCATTAAACTGGTAACTGAGATTTAAAAGCAGACCAGTTCATCAGCAGGTCTGGTGCAAAGTTGGCCACATGTCAAGCCTGCGTTGATGTACTTTTCGGGCTTCAGAGGTTGGCAAAATAGGGAAAGCAGCATACTCTCACGTCATCCCATACTCTGGGCACTCATTACCTCCTACATGCAAACAAACTTCCTGAACAGCATGCCTTGGAGATAGGAAAGAGAGACATTACAACAACACATTAATTTTGGCTCTCTTATGATGTGGTTATTTTTGGCCTGCCTTGAGGCCAGCGAGATTTATTAGTTTGGTGCGAGAGAGCGAGAGAGAGACAGATAAAGAAAGAGAGAGCAAGAAAGAGGAGCGAGAGAGAGATGGAGAGGAGAGACAGAGCGAGTGAGAGAGTGATGGTGATACAGTTCAGAGGAATGTTCTGACAGGCATTAATTAACCTGCAGACTACACAATAAGAATGCTTGGTTGACATCATCATAGTCATTGCAAGGGACAGTTGCTATACTCATGCTAACACATGCTCCCGCTCCGAGGTTGCAGGAGGTCAGCAGAGGTCGCAACTGTGACCACAGAGGTCACATTTGCGACCTCTGGTGACCCCCAAATGACGTGCCTGAGGGGGCCTACCCCTCTGTGTCAATGGAACAACAGTAAATGCAAACTCCCTCAAAGGGACAAATTAAAGAATCCCATGACCTACAGAACAACATTTCAAACATTAGATGAAAAATACGGCTTGCACATGAGTGAAAAAGAAAAAATGACTTCAAAAGCCACTGTGAAAGGACAGCTTTGCTTACACAGAAATGTCAGTGAAATATGTTGTGGGTGGGGGGTTGGCTAAGCAATGTACCTTATGTTTTTCCCCACAAGACTTCAATCGCCTTAGAGGCTTAGAGGACTGAAAAAAACAGGTTTTTTTTTTGCTCAGGCAGGAAACTTCTCAATTGAAAGCCTTACCTCCCACTGGAATTCACACCTATAAGTAAACTATTCTGCAATAACATCTGCTGTGGCTGAGGGCGTTATAATTCCCTGCTCTGCCAGATTGGAAGGCAGTACTAGCAGGGAGGACAAAGAAAGCAAGGGTGGTGACAGCTTAGCCGAGAAGTGTGAATTCCTTCTGCACCCACTACCAAGGATAAACTGACAAACTTCAAAGGGCGTAATAAAAGTATTTTTTTGTAAGCTGAGCTGGGGGGAGACAGTGGCTGTGGGGGATGAAGCACCGCCCTCCCATATGTGACAGATCCTCCAAATTGACATTAAAGTATGGATTCATTTTAGGCATTATTTGTAGCACTCAGAATAAGAAATAATTTAGTTTAATGCTATTTTTCCATGTCACTTCCAGGGGTTTCTTAAGAGAGTAAGTGCATGTTCCTGGGACTTTGTGGGCTGAAATGGCCAGTAAAGACGTGTTTCTAGCTGATGTAAAAATGGCATAAACCTGAAAATTGGGGGACAGATGGAAAATTAGGTTATGGACATGTTTCATTATTTGCAGAGTTCTAACTTGTTATGTATTTCATGAAAAGGACAAATATGTGCCACAGTGCCACACTACCTCGCATGGAGTTGGCGATCGGCTTGCCTAATTCCCTATGACCAACTGAAACCGCATATCTATTTCTCATGGCGGTGGCTAGTATAAGTTTGAAGTTATGATACAGAACTCAGTTTTGCTAAAAGGTTTACCTGAGAAACAACTGTAATAAATTCCAAACAGACAGATGATGCTCCCTCCCCTGAACGAATGATGCCATAGGGCGGAGAGAGGAATGATAGGCTGTCCTATCTCAGGGTAGGAATAATTATAGAGTACTCCCCCTAGATTGTAAAATGAATTATGTCATTTGGGCTGTATAAGGGTGGATTGTACTAGACAGAGTGACAGACGCACCAACAAGAATCCAGGGAGACAGGAGAAAGAGGACAGATGGAAAGCTGAACCTTACCATCTTGAAGAGTGCAGAGACCAGTCCCCTTGCCTAGCTGTCCAGTGGGTCCTGAGATCCAGCTGGCTGTCCAGAATCACAAACAAAGGCTTACTTTGTAAGTAGAAAATAACCCCAGCCCCCAAATTGCATACCCCTCTCCTCTTGTAACATTGCATCCCATTGAAACCTCATTAAAAATTCCATTGAAAGTCACGGTACGAGTTGGTAAAAATTCAAAATTAACTCCCTTGTGCCTAGAGTCTCTCTTTAATAACTATAGTCATTAAATTATAGCCTCAGCAGAATAAGTCTCTGCGTAACTAGAAATCGAATTTGCCTGTCTATTGTGTGCATTACTCCACAAACGCCTAACTTACATCTGCTCTATTAAAAAAAAAAACACAGTTCCATTAAGAGCAACCTGTTTGGTCTAGAATCCTATCTGTTATGTGCCTCTGTCCTTGTCCTTGAAAACTGATATTCAATTTTGAAAGCTAAACCCCTAACCTTAGCTGCCTGTCATTGCAAATCCTGTGTAAATGAATTTTCATTTTCCGTGTTTATTTTTCCTTTTGCATTTGCTTTCTCCCCCAAAATCTATGTTCCTACCTCATTTCCACTTTGTTCTGTGTTCTGACTAGTATTCTCTAAGGTTCCCTATCTCCTCAAGTGTAGCAACACAAATTTCCTTTTACCCTGTTCCACCGCAGTTGTGAGTAACCGTGCAAATAATAATCCAAATCCGATTCTGCTGTTTTGCTCCAAAAACGTGTTTTCACTTTCTTTTCTGGCTTCCCATCTTGCGGTGGTGGGCTTTATTCCAAATCCGATACTCTCGTTCTATCCTTACTCCTTGCCACTGCCTTCCCTTCAAAGGAATTAAGTAGCTGATGTTTGGGAGTGGGTGTTGCAGAGGGGAGTACCAAACCTTAGTGCTATCACTTGATTCAAAACTGTTTTTCCTGTTTTGCCATTAAAGATCTGTGTGAACTGTGTTAGGAGTTCTGAACCAATTGTTCTGTAGGAATCATTGCCTTTGTGTTGCCACAACATTGGTGGCTGTTGTAAACTTGTTTGATTTTCCTTTTTATCTTTAAATAATAAATGAATAAATATCTTATTGATACACACCGGCCTGATTCCTTGTCCTTTATGATACATTATTGGGTGTTTGTGGAGGTTGGGTGTGAGACGGGTTACAGGCCTACTCAAATACAGGAACCTATGGTTTATTAAAAATAAAAAGCGCTTTATAGTACGCCGCATTCGTTGTCGGTGAAGGAGTCCCTGGCTGGAGTGTGCCATGTAATGAAACCTGTTCCAAGGCCATGCGGGACGAGTAGAGGGCGCATACATTCAAAGTACCCGAAATGCCTCAAAATATTTCCTCTGCATTATAAAGAGCTGTACATTCCAAAAGAAGCAAAGTCAGCAAGACAAATACACCAATACTTGGAAGAGTTTGGGTTATTTTGGCTGTCCCAATCAGCCTGGAGACTCTGACTGGTGAAGGAACTGGATAAATGCTCCTAATTTAGACCAATTTCCTAATATTACGCCAGGATGCTGGTGAATAGGTTACTCCTGTACATGAAGAGCCTTGTGCTCCCTGACCAATCAGGTTTCATACCTGGGAGAAGTACATCATATGGTCTAAGGAGGCTATTTGGCTTGCTCAGTCTTGTCAAACTGAAGAAGCCGGCAATAGCTGTACTACCCGATGCCGAGAGAGGTCAGTCGTGTTCCATCACTTCGTGTGATGTCAGTTCAGAGTGGGGTCGAATGACATCACTTCCTGTGATGTCATCAGAGGTCAAGGGTTGTGTGATGTCACTATCGCTACTCGCGGCATTTTGGTGAAATGACGCCCCTGATATACTTCCTTTTTTGATAGATTTTCAAATTGCAGCCAAGAGATAGGAATGTGCACTTTTCAATAGATAAAAGGGGACAGAGGATTATAGGTCACAATGTTTGAAAACATTACTTTGCCTGGAGCAAACAGACCGAACACAAAATGAATGCAGTAAGATACATGAGGCTGAATAATAATGATTCCCATGTCCCTTTATTTTAAAAGTAACACAAGGGTGTGAAGAAGTTCAAACCCACGTGCATGAAATGCAATTTGCACTTAGTGCAGCAGGTGGAGTTAAAGGTCTAGCTCAAGTGACAATGATAATATTTTGTTATTTATATAGTGCATTCGCCAAAGCCTGGTACATAGAACATTAACATATAATTATTATCAACCATGCAACACTGTTACTCATTTATTAATCTTGGAAGGATGAAAGGCTGAGTTGGACTTGCCAGGAATAGACCCGCCGATCACAGCAGCAAGTGGTCAACCTTCTGAGCTATCATACCTGCATAATCAGAAAGGTAAACAAGCACTGGAAAAGTCAGCCATTTTGGATTGTTTATAGGTATTAGATAGGCATTGCCAGAATCTGTTATATTATGTACATGTGCTTATAGATCAAGTGACTGAAAGCACACTTAGTTATTATTATACGGGGAGCTCATGTCATCTGTAATGAAGCCTTTCAGAAGACTGGTGTGAAATAACACTGGCAGGCCCTATAAAGTACAACACTTAATGTTACTGAATGACAGAGCAAGCTCAAAGAGATGCAATTTGGCACGGAAGGGCGGGTAGTGGGTGTGAATTACTATAAGTATTAGCATGTCCATTGGAGGTTATTGTGTAGAAAAACAGGCCAACACCCACACGTCTTGTGTGCCTCCTCTCATCCAGTCTCTCTTCTTTATGTACTCAAATGATTTTCGGCATATAGGTGGCCCTTTAACGCCACCTAATAGCCAAAACACAAAATTGTGTGAGGCCAATTCGACTACCCACTCGGACCAATCATGCTGTACGTGCTAATTTTTCATTTTTTTTCTGAGCAGTAAATCCAAACCGAGAGTTCAAATACAAAGCATAGCCAAGCAAAGAATGCACGCAGTGTTGAAAATATCATTTGCACTGCAAGGGGCTGTGCATCTCTCTCTCTCTCTCTCTCTCTCCCCCTCTCTCTCTCTCTCTCTCTCTCTCTCTCTCGTGTGCACCCTCCTCCTACTACTTCCTCCCTGCACCCTCTATGGTGCTTTCTGTCTGCCTTATCTTCTCTAACTGCTATTCTATCTCCTACCCTATCCCTCTCACTATGTCAGGAAGGAAGAAGTTCAAGAGGGACTTCCTGATCTCCAACCAAGGCCTCCCTATTGCTGATCCCTACATCAGTGCTTCCTCCAGACAGACTCTTACCGACATCCTGTTTGTCGTTCCCTCTTCAGACCTTCCTCCTCTCCCATTAATGGTGCCACTTGGTGGGAGGTCCTCTTCGCCTCCTTCCACTCCTCCAAGACTATCATTAATGTCTATCTGAATGGCACAGTCTTGGTCCAGGGCCCTCAGCCCAATCTCCTCCTTGTTGATAGGTGTTTCCCACGTTTTATCAGCTTCCTCCCTTCTCCTGCTACTCCTACAGACACCTCTGTGGGTCCCCCACCACCTCCTTCTTTTGCCACCTCCCTGGCACTCTCCTCATCCTCTCTGGCTACCTTACAGTTAGGCAGAATCACATGCAGTACCCTTTGGGAACACTACACACAATTAAGATTACAAGTGAAACTACAATTTCACCTTTGTTACAAGCCTGTACTACACAGTAATGTGGTAGCAGTGGCTGAGCAGCCCGACATATCTCAAGAGTAAAGTGAGCAGTACAAGGGGTTACACAGAGGACTAGCAATTTCAATGGCTCAAACAAACACTTACTCAAGGTTTCTTGGTTTGTTTGTTTGTTTGTTTATTTGGTAATGCGCACCAAATCCCTTAGGTAGCTGGGCGCAGCAGTTACAAGAATACTTAAAGCTTAGTTACAGAGTACAGGAAAGTGCATAAAATATGATACAACATCAAGATTCAATTTGCATACAGGTTATGTCTGGTATCCATGGAAACTGGTAGTTACATGGATGGGTCAGAAAAGGGGGAAGGTCGAGGGTATACATGCAGTGTTCAGGCAGAGAGGTCGGGGTCCAGCTGAGGTTAGTAGCTAAGTGTCATTGGTTCGTAACCAGTTCTGTAGGTTCCGTCTAAAGCAGGAGTGCGGCTGCTCCATTCTGAAGGAAGCAAGTAATACATTCCAGCAGAGAGCAGCTTTAACAGGGAAGCTAGATACGCCTGCTTTGGAGAGTTTGTATCAGTGAATTTCAAGGCAAAGAAGGTTGGATGCTCTAGCGTGGCGTGTTGTAGTTTTTCTGGTCAGTCTGGCCGAGAGATACGGGGGGCGGCATTATTCAGGCCTTTGGGGGTAAGGGATGCTGTTTTAAGTAGTATTCTGTCGCTAATTTTTAACCATCACTGGTCTCTTCTGTGATTGGAGATATGCTCCCTTCATGGTATATTCAGAGCCGCTCTCAGGGCATTATTTTGTAATATTTGGATTTTGTTGATGGTGCTTTTGTTGGCTCCGGTATAAAGGGCATTACAGTAGTCTAACTTGGACATTATCAGTGCATTAGCGAGAGTAATGCAGCTGGTGTTGGATAAAAGGGTCTACAAGCACTGATTAATTTACACGTATAGGCTGTGGAGGAGGCCATGGAGCTAACTTATTTTTTTAGGGATAGTGTGGAGTCCAAGTAAAAGCCTAGTGTTTTTAGCTGATTAACTACTTTAATTACGTTGCCGTTGATAGTGAAAGCAGCATAGATGGGACTACGTTTTTTCAGGTTAGAGTCAGAGCGCAGGATCAGGATCTCAGTTTTGTCCTCGTTCACACAGAGACCATGTGAAGCCATCTATGCCTGAATGAGGAGGTATATTCTGTTCACAAGAGCTGTGTCTTCGACAAAGTTGCCCGATAGGGGAATGAGGATCTGAGTGTCATCAGCATAATTAGTATATGTGACACCCAGTCGGTTAAGTTTGTCGAAGAGGGGCTTGGTGAAGATATTATACATTGTCGGTGAGACACAGGAGCCTTGCGGGACACTGCAGGAGATATGGATTGGGTCTGCAGAGGCTGATAGGGAGAACACTTTCATCGTACGGTTAGCTAGGAAGGATAGAACCCATGCTATAGCGTCACTCGAGAAGTGAGCAGCGGATGCAAGATGGCCACATAATACTGCGTGATCCACCAAGTCAAAGGCTGCCGACAGGTCAAGGAGGAGTAGTATAGCTGTTTTACCTTTATCCTTCAACTCGTCGGTTTGTGTCTTTAGGTCAATTAACGCTGTTTCAGTACCATGTTGAGATCTGAATACAGATTGGCATGATCCTAAGAGGTGGTTGGTCTCCAGGTAAGTTTGGATTTGGAGGTAAACTACTCTATCAATGATTTTGAGGAGAAACGGAACAGTAGTAATGGGTCTGTAGTTGGTGGGGATGAAAGGATCAAGTGTCTGTTTTTTAAGAAGTGGCTGAACCCACGATTCTTTAAGATTGGTTGGGACAATGGTAGAGTTGAAGGAGGCATTGATGAGTTGGGAGATGAAAGGAGCTCGCTCTCTGGCAGCATCCTTGATTACTTGCGCGGGGAAGCTGTCACCCTGGCAGTTGGAAGGTTTCAATGAGAGTATAGCCTTGGTAAAAGAATATCCATTTATTTACACAGCCAGTTGGAAAACATTCCACCAGTAAGAGCAGCTCAATATCACAATCTAATGTACTACAACACACAACCAATCAGTTTCTAAACAAGTTCAGCTTCCCTGAAGTGGGAGCAAAATGGCACTTCAGTTACTTTAAAAACAAGGTTAAAAGAATCAAAAGCACCAATACATTCAGATGTGGGGCAAATAGCTTCAGTGCACTACAACCAGCAATTCAATTCAATAGGCCTGTCAATGGTTCAGAGTCTTGGATAGGATAGCACAGTTCTGGTAGTAAACGGTTAAGTCTTTGTCACGTTTTTTAAAAGTAGTTGGTCAGACGAAATGTTTTATGTCAGATTAGGGAAGGACAAGCCTTTAAAGTTGGGAAAGTTTCACAAACTTTCACTGCGGCAGAAAGGATTTCCTGACCACGTTTGCACAGTACCTTTAAATGAAGAAGAGCTGTAGCTGAGGCAGTTGTCCCTGGCAGTTCCTGCAGATCTCGCTGTTCCTGAGCTTCAGTCGTGGGATGAGAACGAGGACGTCGGGAGGTTCCTGCACTGCCCATGGAAGAGGCCACGAGCTTAGGAAAAATGTCAATTTAAGACGTGAGTGCCTTAAAGACCACAAACTGGTATCCTTCTCACTGGCCATCTGGTTTTCAACAGCACTCTGAAGAAAATTCAACAAGTATAGAGACGGTGTCCAGGTGACTTGCGAGTTGGTTGTAGCCACCAAACTCAAGGGAAGAAGTCGTCCTTGAAGAGTTTCTCTGTCGAGGGAGTTTCAGGCAATTTGGACCTGCAGCAGGGCTTCACTGGTGGACCAGGAGTTGCAGCAGTCGTCTTCCTTCAGCTCGTCTTCGGTTCTCTCGGTTCTCTCATTCCTGTGGTCGACTCTGCTTTCCACATCCCAGAGGACTGCTTTTAAACAGTTTTCCCCCATTCATTCCAGCCTGGCTGTCATGCACCCAGCAGGTTGTCTGTTCTTGCCGGACAGTATGTACAGGAGGGTGTACAGTATCTCCAACAGACACCCTATGGAGGCAGAATAACACAGGGAAAGTGGTCATGCCACTAGCATTATTGCATGCAACACTGACACAGTTACATTATCCAACACATAAAGGGAGGGAAGTGCTTGCCACCCATATTGGAGAAACGTGGTTCTGTCCTAATTTGGCAGTACATGTACACTTGTAAACAGTTTACTGCAGGACATCCATTGAGAGTTGTGAGAGGAGCCATACCTCGCCCAGCTAGTCCCTTCCAACATCTCCATGTCAACTATGTTGACATGATCCAAGTATGCCAAGGGTACCTCTACATAATAGTGGTTGTCTGCCCATTCTGTCGGTGGATTGAGGCAGGTCCCTGTTTTCATCCTGATACCCTCAAGGCTGCCAAATTCCTGGTCCAGGAAGTGTTCCCGCGATCAGGCATGTGGCAGGTCCTGCGGTCTGACAATGGCCCTCACTTCGCCAATGAAATGTTTAAGCACATTACAACGTTGCTGGGCATGCAACATAAATTTGCCTGTACTTATCACCCGCAAGCCAATGGGGTGTGTGGATGCCTCAACTGCCTTTTGAAGGAAAGTATTTCCAAAACCAAAAAGAGCATGAATACAAATTGGCACCATTGCTTACCCTTGACACTCTTTGCATTGCGCAATAAGCCCAGGTCTGACCACCATTTATCTCCACACCAGGTGGTGACAGGACAGCGCATGCAACTACCCCTGGCTCCTCCTACTAGGGCGCTAAAAGACACAGAGAGTAGTGCAACTGTGTTAGGGCAAGAGATGTTTGATTACATCACTTCCTTGATTGATAGTGTCTCTTGTGTCCTGGCGACAGTGTACTCCTGAGAAATTAAAAAACTATGCTGGGATGCACCCAGATTCCAAGGTCCATATACTGTTGAAGCAGTGGCTGACAGAGATGTCAAGTTGGAAGGGAAATCGGTCTGGAACCACCACTCAGACGTCAAGCCCTACAAAGCTGCAGCCTCACCTGGCAATGGGATCGGCAGGGCCAACGATCATGATCAAGAGGAGTAACAAGATACACTGCCGAGTGGAGGACACCCAATGGTTACTCGCTGAAGGACAGCAGAGTTGAGGCAAGGGATTCCTACACATCCAGAGTGAGGATAAACTGCCTTTGTTGTTTTATTCTCTTAATATATTCGCCATTAAAGCCGACTATGATATTTGATGTTTGTTCATGTTGCCCAATGATTTACGGCCTGACACCTTTTCGGTCAATTTGCCCATTTTATTAGAAGACCCAACCGATTTCAAGCATGTCCACTTAGAGTTTACTATCATGTTTTCATAGCATATTTGGCCCAAGTTTACCCACACTTGAACATGGAAATACTTCAGTTCTTGCCATACTAAGAGACCCGGGAATTTGAGCTGCGTGGGAACAGCTTTTTATATTTGCAATGAGTGATAATCCGGTCTACAGGGCTTAAAACTAACACACTAACGCTGACTGTTGTGCATTCCAGGCGGGCAACTGATTATCTTCAAAATGCACAAGGATCCAGCAGCACAGGTAAAGATAGGTGAAATAATAAAGAATGTGCTTATTTTGTCGTGTGTCTTATTCCCAAGTGGGGTATTTGTATTCATAATTTGGAAAATATCGCTCGTGTCTAGTGAAACTGCTGTATCCTCTACTAACATTACCCTGACCCCAGCAGGTGGAACGACTATGTCAGGTGGACAGAGGAGCACTGAAAGCACAGTAAGGAGAGGTAAGCGCAGTGCTGACACAGACATGAGGGGAGTGGATCCCTATCTCACCAACACTGCTCGAGTGTCTAATAACATGTGGTAGAAGAACATGATCAAAGTAGGTATGGAAACCACTGAGGTGAGTCGTTATGTCTGCTCATTAATCCCCTATGCCAAGAGTGCCTCCAGAACATTCATAGCAATTGAAATACCAGCAGCAAGAGCCCAATGACTGATGTACCTGTCTATGGTAACAACTTGAAGAAGATTTCAAGGAAAAACAGCAACATTGAGATGAATGTCTCGAGCGACATTCCCATATGAAGACAGTTACATAAAGACTCTCAACATGATGAACAATTTTTGGCAGTTAGACCAAGCTATACAGTCCATAACTGGCAGGCGACAGAAAGGCAACACTCAAACAATAACATTGAAGAGGCAGTCCTGCCCGAAGAGGGGGGTGAAGGAAATAGGTGGAGAACCAGGATGTTGGGAAAGGCTGCAGATGCTTGTGTATGGCCAAGTATACACAGAAGAGGGATGTAAATATGTAGTAGTAGGAAGCAGAGCACACCCACTAGTACAATCACCAGTGAGTACAGTACAAGAAGGAAATGACAGGTGCCTGAAGGAATGGGGTGAGAGTGTAAAGCTAATTACTTGGGTAGAAAATGGAGCTGGACCAATAATACCTCCGTTAGAAACCAGCATTGTGCAACAAGAATGAAGGAGAAGTAAACGTTGGAGAGGACACCGAATGTAGGTAGAGAGAAAAGCAATGAATATAGGCACTGCAGTACTGATGGACCTCTACTGAGCATGTTGATCCAAGGTATATAAGAAGCTGCCACCAGACTGGGAGGAGTATGCTCGTTGGTACTCATCAACATGCCATCACTGATAGTGCCTCACAAGGACATAAAGCTCAATGAGTTCCCAAAGGTCGACACTAACTCAAGGAAGAAGAGGTCAGTGAAAACAGAAGCAAAGGGAAACGGGAAATAGGCGGAGGAAGGGAGCAGAGTAAAAAGAAGCAACTATTTCTCAGATGCATCAGAAACAGTGCTAGATGATGTGCCACCAGAACATAGGTTATATCGCATAACTGAAATGTTTTTTGCGTCAATAGTTCCTGTGGTTCAGAAAGAGACTAACGCGAAATGGCTGCAGATTACCAAGTGGTAGCTGATGCTGATGATAAACTCTACAGTGAATGGATTCAACACAATAAATGAACAGATCCAAGCAGTAAGGTTGATGGCGCTCCAGAATAGTTACATTCTGAATCTGCTCAAAGCAATGGAAGGAAGAGTTTGTGCAAAAATAGGGAGTGCCTGTTGCACATACATACCTGCCAATGATGGAGAGAATGGCTCTCTAGCAGAAGCAATGACCCAGTTGTCATAGATGCATGCCAAAATGGAGGAAGAAGCAAAGGAGACTGGAAAAGACCAAAGTTGGCTAGCATACCTGTGGTCATACATTTCTTCATGGCTGGCAGGTTGACTGAAAGTATTACTAGGGGCACTAATATTGGTACTAGTTGCACTGTGTGCGATCAACATCTGCATCACTCAATGTTGCAAGACGACAGAGAAGTCAATAGGGATGAAGGTGATGATGGATGTGACTATCGAAGATGCAAAGGACAAGATAGTGGAGGAAAGAGACAAGCTGAGAAAGATAAGGTAATGGCCACTTTTCCTCCAGGAAACGATGAAGATGGACAATTCATATGACAATAAGAACTATGGAGGGAGCTGGGTATGGTGCAACCCAGAAGGAGTGTGCACGTGCATGACCTAGAACTTTGACAATCATGCAAGTTACTATGGATAACTCTGAGGACTGGTTAAGATATGGCTACCAAGGATAAAAGTAGTACCATATAATGAAGTGCTCGACATGTCAACCAGAGGGGGAACTGAAGAGAGGGTCCCAAGAAAGCCCCTCCTCGCCCCCAGGAACATGACAGGACGTAGAGCCAATCACTCATCATATTTCAGACGAAGCCCAAGTGCACCGTTTGCTGACACGTACATGGAAAGATATCCCCTCAATTAACCATACAGACCCAATCCAGTGCACATTCTTGCAGGTATTGGGGAGGCAACAGAGATCATGAAGTGAAACGCCTTAATGGGCATTTTCGATTAAACACAAATCAACCATTGTGCTGACATCACTAGTGACACCATGACATAGCTGTGTTAGTCATGAAGCACACTCGCAGTCCTGCATCGCATTACACAAGACACACACTTGCATACACAAAGAACATGCTTACCCAGTTCTATAGCTAGAGGACATATTATATATATATATATATATATATATATATATATATATATATATATATATATATATATATATATATATATATATTACACAGCCACAGTAATGGTCGTGTAGTTATGATTAAGTTGCTAAACCCATAGGAAGAGCACTTTTTGGGCGGCTTATAACTTCGCTCCCCCTGGACGAATCCACACCATACTTTGCAAAAATAAAATATATATGGCCAACTCTGCATTTTTGTGCAAAGTTTGGTGAGGTTTGGTCCAGGGGGGGCAAAGTTATAGGGGGGTCCCAAAATTTATTTTTTTCCCATAGACTGAATGGGGGAAAAACGTTGCTCACGCCTACAGCCCAAATAGCTGGATGGATTTTCACCAAATTTGCGGCAGGAGCAGCGGCTTGGTCCCAAAAGAATGCTTTTGTAAATTTGGTGGAAATCCGTCCAGTCATTTTTTTTAAAATGACCAAAAAGTAGGTCACAAATAATTAGTGATATCTATGTATGTTCGCTCCGCGGACAGGACACCGATTGATTAATCGGCTTGCGTCATGTCTGCGGACATCCAACGTGTTCACTGATTGGATGGTGAAGAGCGTGAAGTGTGTCAGATTTTTGGAAACGCCCGCCATCTTGGATTCACAGACTTCGCCGCTGTCCGCGGACATCGCGGTAAAAACATATTAAAAAACACAACATTGCACTTGTCAAACTTATCAAATAATCTCTGGGGAGGTGAGGGGTGATGAGGATGGGATGGGATATGGCTGCAAGAAGCAAAAAAACAGGTGTTTTTTGCTGTGAAAGACCGCAAACAGTTCAGATGTTCGCGAACAGTCCTGAAAAGTTTGCGGACACCTCAGCTTTATAGGGTTGGTGAAATGCAGTTCTTGGATGGCTTATAACTTTGGCGCCACTTAATAGAACTGCATAACATTTTGCATGTATATTCCTGACCTGATTCGGGGTGCGTATGCAAAGTTTGGTGGGATTCTGTCATTAGTGGGCAAAATTAGAGGGGGGTCCCAAAATAATGTAAAGGCTTATAAATTAGATGCCTTTTGACGAATCTACACTTAATTTGGGAAACTGATAATACATTTAGATATGAATGTTTTTCCAAAGTTTGGTGGGATTTTGTCATTAGGGGGCAAAATTAGAGAGGGGTCCCAAAATAATGTAAAGGCTTATAAATGAGATGCCATTTGATGAATCTACACTTAATTTGGGAAACTGATAATACATTTAGATATGAATATTTTTCCAAAGTTTGGTGGGATTTTGTAAAGAGGGGGCAAAATTAGAGCGGGGTCCCAAAATAATGTAAAGGCTTATAAATGAGGTGCCATTTGACGGATCTAAACTTCATTTGGCAAACTGATAATAGATCAAGATATACACATTCTTGCGAAGTTTGGTGGGATTCTGTCAAGAGGGAGCAAAATCAGAGGGGGGTCCCAAAATATTGTAAAAGCGTATAAATGTGGTGCCATTAGACAAATCTACACAAAGGTTTGCAAAAAGATTATAGATCTAGATGTTTTCAAATGTCTGAATGGATTTTGTCAAGTGGGGGCTAGGCTATATGATGAAATATGCATACATTTGACACTTTTGAAAAAATAAAACATGGGTGGATTTCCAGCAAACTTGCATAAGGAGCAAGTGTGCCAGTGTTTTATTATTTGACAAGTGTCATAATGTAGCTACAAAAAATAGCGGTATACCTTTAGTGACTGAGGGGTAGCCTGTGGCCATGGGCAGTGGCCAGATTGTCCGGGTCATGGAATAAGATCATGATCCGGACAATCTGGCTACTGGCCATGACCACAAGGTACAAAACATAGGATTAAAGTGGCCATGTCTACCTGGGACTGGCTTTGTGGTGAAGTTATTCGAAATTAGGATAGATCTGAAAAGGAAGAAAAATGTGCTTGTGGTAATATGGTCATAGGGTTCTCTTTTTGCCTTCTGCAGGCTGCCATGGAATGCGAAGAGTGGCCCTGTATGGAACCCTCGCCTTCCCTTTCCATGGTGGCCATCTTGGAAAAGGATTTTCCTTCCTACACCGGGATGCTGCAGGCGTCCCGGTGTAGGAAGAAAAATCCTCTTTTTTTAGCACTGCAGGTTCCTGCTTGGGAACCTAGGGTGCTAATGGCCTTCATCCCCTATTTCAGGGGCTGGAATGGGGGAATAATGGTCCAGAGACCTCCTTATCCACCCTGCTTTGCTTGGGCTGATAACTTGAGCTGCTGGGCCAGTATCCACCATTCCAGTCCCTGGAACGGAGGATGAACGCCACAATATTCCCATTAGGATAAAACAAAATGCAAATGGAAATGTTGGAAAATCTTATTGAGTCTATCTACTTTACTGAGAAATATAAAGTAGATGGAGTCTATACATGTTTTCTTTTAGTTCTATTTTTTAACTGTGACAGGTGGTTCCTAAAGGAATATGTCGTTTGTTGTTTTTGGATGTATTTTCTTTGGCAGGAGATCTGAGAACGAAAGGTGGGGGGAAATGAGAGAAGAGGAACCAAACACTAATATGGAGGGGTAGGTGGACAAGGGAAAATGTTGCGCGTGTGTTATTTCTAAGGTAAGGGGCAGTGTTTCTCATGCTCCTTGATTACAGCAGTGGTGGTGGCTTTTGGGGAGGAGGGATGGCATTAGCTGATGCCATTTTAAGATAAACAGCAGTTTTGCTAAAAGTATGTACTCTGTACAAGATTGTTAATGGATAATGAGTAGGAATCGGTATTGGAGCCGTGCAAGGGAAATTTTGAAGTTGAAAGTTCCTAGATCAGTAGAAAATGCAGTTCTGAACTGTCCACGAAGCAGAGATCTTATTGTGAAGTGCCGACGGATTCTCGGACACGTCATCATGCCACGCGCCAGCGTATGATCATGTGGCACTGTCCGGAAGGTCTGCTATGAAGTCAGATGTTCGTAGATGGCTACGGATGCAAAACTAGTTGAATTAGTTGCAAAAAGTGTATAGACGTGTTAAAAATGATTCGAGAAGATGGGAAATGGCAGAGTTTTAAGGTGACACTTTGTAAATTGGACACAAGCATTGCTATATTGGGTAAGTATGATATTAGTAAATTGTAGGAAAATAGCATGCACTGGTAAAAACCTATGAAATTCACTGAAAAAACTTTGTTAAAGGGACGTTATGGTTAAGTTGCAATAATAAAAACCTTTCAAATTCACTGAAAAAACTTTGTTAAAGGGACGTTGTGGTTATGTTGGACTAATAAAAACCTATGAAATTCAAAGAAAATACTTTGTTAAAGGGACGTTATGGTTTCAAGTAAAATCGAAAACCCCGAGAAATTTGCCAGTTATGGTAAGATAAACAACCATAACTCGCGCCACCACCATGCACTGCTAAGACTAACACACAGGACATCAAAGATGACATCACAAATATCATTGATGACATCACTGATGACATCACATATCTGGGCCACTTGTTTTTGTTTGACATATATAGGCCAGGTGATTTTGTTCACTGGCAGTCAGAATAATAAAATTGAAAAAGGTGCTATATATCTAGACGTTAAACTTGTCATATGTTCTTTAAGTACTTTCCTTATGGTTTGATCTCAGATCATGGTGCACATACTTGGGAAATGAGCAGGCCTTGAACACACAATTCATTTGTATACATGAAGATAAACTTTAATGTCATCAACATTTTCTGATGATGCAGTTTCTTTCTTCCTTACTTTAGTTTCCCTGTATGTGCCTCTGATTTGTATGCATTGTGGTTCTTCATATGGATTGTTTGTACCAGCACAAGTGCTGTAAGTCTTGAATTGTTAGCTAGTTATTACATATTTAACATTACTTAAAACTCTGATACGGTAGCATTCATTATTGTACTATCCAAAATTACAAGATTATAAATAGTGTAGTTCTATGGAGCATGCTGCAGTCATTGCCTATGTTTATATATGATTAGGTTTCTTTATTAATGACAACACTCCAATACAATGATATTAGATGAGTACATTCTTTAATAGATTAAGTAGTTCATGATAGGTCTCCCGATCACCCTGATATCTTGTTACCAACAATATAAAAACAACTCCTTGTAGGGACTTTTCATCAAAATGTATTTCACATGTGATGTCATTAGTGATGTCATCAATGACATTTGTGATGTCATCTTTGATGTCCTGGGTGTTAGTCTTAGCAGTGCACGGTGGTGGCGCGAGTTATGGTTGTTTAGCTTACCATAACTGGCAAATTTCTGGGTTTTTTCGATTTTACTTGAAACCATAACATCCCTTTAACAAAGTTTTTTCTTTGAATTTCGTAGGTTTTTTTTAGTCCAACATAACCATAACGTCCCTTTAACAAAGTTTTTTCAGTGAATGTGAAAGTTTTTTATTAGTGCAACTTAACCATAACGTCCCCTTAAAAAAGTGTTTTCATTATATATATATATACATATATATGTATATATATATATATATATATACAGACTGTCAAAGCTTTTATTATTTTTCTCATTAGCCAAATGCAGAAAAACAGAAATTCAAGGCAACAAGAGATCCTGAACAAGCTTGAAGATGCTTAAGGGAATTAACCCTATGGAACTACAGGAGGATATATGGAGCCTGGTAGGACCATGCGCGAATAATTTATAGGTTATGTGGGATGTTTTTACCCATGCATCCGAGCCCTACCAAAAAAAAAAAAACCTGTGCATTACTGGCCTTGAAAACATCATGATGGCCAGAGCTTCCCAGAAAATGCCCAGGGAAATGCATGAAGAATAGGCTGCCACCCATTTTTGCCGATGTTATGGGCACAGAAGGGCACTGCCTAAAACCACCATTGGACTACCCACACAGTAGCCTGAAACCATTGGGAATGGCAATGCTGATTGCCAAAAGCAACCTAGAACTGTGGGGAATTAATTTTCTTAAATCCCAAAAATGGTTGCATTACCAGTACTCACCACTATCAGAAAGCCGACGTTTTAAAACCACCAGACTTTTGTGTAAAACTGAATAAATGAACCCAAAGCAGGCCAAAGGAAGACTTACTGAGAGGTGGATACAATGTAAAGTTATATTCTGAAGTGACTTGAAGGTTTATAACAAGACTGGCTGAGCTCTGCAGGTCTGCAGCGGCTTAAACTGAAACTGGATTTAAAATTACCAAAAATCAAAATGTGTAAATAAACTGAGGGACAGACTTGTGACTGCCACATAGTTTGTCACTGTTAAAAAGTCATAGTTTTGAACTTAGAATCAGCATTCTAGCTGCATATGTAAAAATTGTTAGTTTTATTTGAATGCAGAAAACTGGGTAACTAAAAGTGACATTAGCTGGGGCCTGGCTTAAGGAACTGGATTCTGCCTGACAACTTCCCCCCAATTGGAGTGAAACTGGATCCACAGCAGTTCTCAGGCCTGGCTGCATTCTGAGGGGAGGTTACCCCTCTCTGATTGAATTACCAAGGGACTGCTAGAGACTAAACAAAGGACCCAGGCAGAGGGTTTATTGGGGGGAGGCCATAAATGGCTTCCTCTTGAACAATGGGCCTTCCAGGGCCCAGGCAGATGGTTTATTGGGGGAATCGTAAAATAGCTTCCTCTTGGCAGAAGCTGGGAGGGGCAGGGTCTCTGAGCTTGGCAGAAACTGGGTAAACTGGTTTCTCCACCATGTGACCTGGGAAGACACACCCCTGTTGGCCAGAATATGATTTTAAGAAAGATGTATAACTCATGGTGCGGACTTGTCAAAATTATTTAAATGATACCATAATTCTTGTGATTTTTCTGTGCACGTTTTAAGACGCGTTGGGAATTTGTGTGATTTTCTGGGGCAAATCCCTGCTATTTATGTATACTACAGACTGTGTGTTTAAGCTAGAGACATGGGAATTTACTGGAGTATGTATGGACAGGCCGTGTATATGTGTATAATTTTTAATGAAAAACCAATATTGCAAAACCAGTTAAAAAACGCAGAATGTTGCTGTTTCTGAATGCAAGCTCTTAGAAACATCAGAGTTTGAACAGAGTATACCTCATGTGATACGTGATGGGTGCATGTAATTTCAAACCACTGTGTATCTATGAAATATGTCTTTAGGTCAAATATAGATTTGCGGGCAAACTGACCAGGGGAGGATCCTCTGACCCATAAAACCTACAGCATCACCATGACACACATTTCCTTCCCCCAATCAAAGCAGTGCGGAAAGCTTGACCGATGGGCAGTTGAAAGAGGGGCTGGCTAGTGATGCTTCACACACACCCACTTTCAAAAGACATAAAAAGAGCCACTGGAAGCTAGAAAGGACATTCAAATCCAGTTGCTGCAACGCGCTCTGCCAGGCCATACAACATCCAGAAGATACCAGAATCAACACTTAGACTTTAAAACTCCAAAGAACTTGATTCAGAACTCAAAGCAAGGGCTAAACCCACAAACTGAGAACTCTTCTCAGTAGGCCTCAGCATCCAGCAAACCTCACAGCGGTAGCAGCATCCAGGAGCCGTGCAGATCAGCGCTGGGTCCAGAGAAAGCTGTGAAGAAAGATCCAGAAGCAGTGCTGTACCCAGAGAAAGCAGAGCAGTATCCAGAACCAGAGGCCAGAGATCCAGAGTGACCCAGACCGCTGTTAGCAGAACCAGAGAGCTGACCCAGATCACTGTGAAGTGCCAAGACCAGAACCGGAGCCCAGTCCAAAACCTGACCAGATCCGTGGCGAGGCCTAATTCAAAAATATATTGTGAGTACCTAGCAGAACTGTGCAGAACCAATCTCTTAGTTAAAATAATCTAATTCTAATCCAAACTATTTTAATCTAACTAGAACTGCCTCCTAATTGTCACCTGTCATTTTCTAGCTGCAAGCTGTAACCTGTCGCTTTGAACTTTTAAAATTTCAAATCCGAAAAACTACCTTTATTTAATCGTCCATATCTCTGGAACCGTTTATGCTAGGAACCTGGTTTAACTTTCCTCTGAAAGCTTATAATCCCAGCTTTTCAAGAAGCTTAGAACCGACTTGCTTATACTTTTGCCGTAATCACGATTCTCGCACTCGCGAATTTTGCCGTGATTTGCGATTTGGCCCGATTTCTTTACTTGTAAAAAGATAGCTGCTTTTGCTGAACTGCTAAATTTCGTTTGCCTCTTAAGAACCATCCATAGATCATTGCTAAAGTGAGCCTGAACTCATCCAAGTATATTTCACTCACCCTGAACCTCCTAAAGGGAATTAAAAGCATTTTCAGCATATTTCTCACTGCATTGTCACCATATTCAAAGCATTTTGCCTGTGTTTCAAACTTCTGTAGTCTAAGTGTAACGCTCACCTGATTCCCACGGAGGCGCGGGTCTTGGCAGGAAGCTGTCTGTGACTCGAAAAGCGATGTGCAGGACTCGATTGGCTTCTGGGGTCGAACCTCTTCGCACTGTGTGTCGGACTCGAAGAGTGAGGTTTCTTATATAGATGAATGCTGGGCTCTCCATCTGCGTCTGGTGCCGTTACCAGTTTCTTCACTGGTGAAACATAGGCCTCTTGAATTCAGAGGATGGTTACCGTCGTTATCTGCACGAGCGGTGAGTTTCTAGACACCTTTTGTCTTTATAGTCTTTAAATGCGTGGCCCGTTTATATGCAGACTCTGTATAATGCTTGTCCCTTATGTATTGCAGGGCTTTTGAGATGGAAGGTGACGTGAAGCGCCTGGAAGTTCGTAAGTATGGCAAGCGCTCTAACTGTCTCTTTCTTTGCAGCTTAGTTCGTGTTAAAGAGACGCCGGGGTATGGGTAGGCGTTTTATTGCGACAAGCGTGATGAACGTAAGTAAATACCTGCTTAATGTCTTTTCTTTTGCCTTTCAGATGTTGGTTTGCAGCGCCGGAGTTCGCGGAATGCCAGTAAGTTGTTAACGATACTTTGTCTTTACAGGCGGCGATGCAGAACGAAGAAATCCGGAATTCACAGCGTGCCGGTAAGTATGGCAATGCGTTTGCCTTTGCAGGTGTAGAGGCGGCGTGTAGAAGCGGCCGCCGCCGATAGATCAGGTGAGTAAGTACTGCGTGTAAAGTTCGCCTTTTAACCTGTTGTTTTCTATTCTTTGCAGGTGCTGATGATGTCTGGATACTGAAATGGTAAGTAGGATTCTTGCAGGTCCAGGATCAGCAGAAGAAAAGCCGGAGCAGACTCGGTGAGGGTTCTGCTGCAGATGCAGAATAACGCGAAGCACGCTTCATCTATCGGGTGTGGTTTAAATAGCCTTGGAGTGATGAGGCGTCTTCTTCCACGGCCCCGCCAAGGTAAGAAAAGAGTTCCAGTTTCCAGAAGAGTTCCAGTGCTGTATCCAGGGAGTGGAGCTGCCCCACCCAGGTAAGAAAGTAGTTCCTGTTCTTAGATAGCTTCTAAGTGGCTGGTAAGTAAGCAGCATGGTCTGCTGTAGGTAAGTCCACCCAAGCATCCTCACACCTATTTTGAGCCCGGCGCTTCCAGTGCCGGGACCAATGGTTTTGATGAGCCTGGTGCCACCGGCGCCAGGACAAGGTCCAAAAGGTCCAAGTGGGGACCGGCTGGTGCCTAGGATTAGGCTTAGGGGCCTGTTTCCAAGGACTTTGGGCTGGTCCTGGCTCCTTGGAAGCAGTGATCATGACAGTACCCCCCCTCAAGGCCCCTTCTAAGCGTTTCTTCTCCGGGGGTTTTAGCTTGTCGGGGTGATTCAGATGGAATTTTTTGACCAGACGAGGTGCGTGGACGTATTCTGAAGGTTCCCAAGACCTTTCCTGGGGGCCGTAACCTTTCCAATCAACCAGATAATATAACTTAGATTTGGAGATTTTGGAGTCTAGGATGTTCTTTACTTCGAATTCAAGTTCTCCATCTACTAAAACCGGTTCTGGGAGTTCAGTCAATCGGGTTTCTGGTTGCACAGGTTTTAATAAGAAGACATGGAATACTGGGTGTATTTTCATATGCGTAGGTAACTCCAATTTGACAGCCACCGGATTAATTATGGCAGATATGAGATAGGGTCCAAGGTATCTCGGGATGAAGGTGCGGGGTCCCTTTAGAGCCAGGTGCTTAGTGGATAGCCAGACTTGATCTCCTACAGCGTAGTGAGGAGCCTCTTTACGGTGTCGATCTGCTCCTCTTTTGAATTGAGCTTTAGCTCTTTGCAGATGGGCCGAGGCTTCCTTAAAAGCACGGGTGATCTCCGAGTGCAAGTGATCCACAGCAGGTGCTTCGAATTCTTGGGGAGGATCCAGGTTAGAGGTTCTAGGATGGTGTCCGTATAGTAAGAAGAAGGGAGTCTTCCCTGTTCCAGAATGAATCAAATTATTGTAAGCGTATTCAGCGATCCAAAGAATATCTTTCCAGGGGTTTTCAGTTTGTTGGAGCATGCAACGTAGATATTGCTCTAGAGTTTGATTTGTCCTCTCGGTTTGTCCGTCAGTTTGGGGATGGTGACTAGTTGAAAGTCTTACATCAATTTGGGCTAGACGACAGCAACTGCGCCAGAAGTGAGAGATGAATTGACTTCCCCTATCGGAGACTAAAACCGAGGGAAAACCGTGTAGCCGAATGATGTTTTCTAAGAATTCTCGAGCCAATACTGAGGCTGATGGTAGACCCTTTAGTGGAATGAAGTGAGCCATCTTGGAGAATAGATCCACGACTACTAAGATGGTAGTATACCCCGAGCATGGAGGTAAGTCCGTGATGAAATCCATGGACAGGGTATGCCATGGACAGGGAGGGATGTCTAGTGGCTGTAGTAGGCCGGCTGGTTTTTCCTTCTGACTTTTATTATGGGCACACACACCGCAGGAGATTAAAAAGTCTCTAATATCCTTTTTCCATGACGGCCACCAGAAATGTCTTTTAATCTTTTCCATGGTTTTGGTAATGGCAGGGGGACCCTCTATTAGAGAGTCGTGATAACAGGAGATTACTTGTTTTTGTATTTTCTCACAGGGTAAATGCAATCGTCCTCGGAAATATGGTAGGTCTTGGTCCACTGAAAATTCTTTCCCCTTTAATTGTCAATCTTGTAAATCGCCCGGAGTTAGGAGTGATTTAACCATGGTTTTGATGTCTTCAAAAGATTGAGCGCTGACCAAACCCAAAATTCTTTGTTCTGGGATTATGGGTATTGGGTCTGGATTGGTCAAATGTTCATCTACTCCCATCCAGGAGAGGGCATCTGCTTTTCCGTTCTTACTGCCCGGTCGATAAGTAATTATAAAGTCAAATTCTGCTAGAAACAGAACCCAACGAAGCTGTCTGGAAGACTGAGCTTTGGCTGTCTTTAGATATTGTAAATTGCGGTGGTCAGTCATTACGGTGACTGTGTGTCTGGCTCCTAGAAGATAATGCCGCCAGGCTTTAAAGGCCGATCTGATGGCCAAAAGTTCCTTGTCTGTAATTGAATAGTTGATCTCGGGAGGCGAAAACTTGCGGGACCAAAAGGCAACAGGATGTAGTTGGTGTGTGACCGGATCTCTTTGTGATAACACTGCCCCCATAGCAAGACTAGAAGCATCCGTTTCCACGATGTAAGGAAGTTCTGGGCGAGGATGTTTTAAAACAGGTGCGGAAATGAATTTAGCTTTTAAGTCCTGAAAAGCTTGTTCTGCTTCAGAAGACCACTCAAAACGTTTGTTCTTTTTTAACAGAGCGGTGATGGGCTGGACTATCCGAGAAAACTCAGGAATGAATCTGCGGTAAAAGTTAGCGAATCCTAACATGCTTTGAACTCCTTTTACAGAGGTTGGTGATGGCCACTTAATAATTGCATCAACTTTCTTTGAATCCATATGGACTCCGTTAGGTGACAATATGAATCCCAGGAACTCGGCTTCCGTTACGTTGAAAACGCATTTCTCAAGCTTAGCAAAAAGATTTTGTTGACGCAATCTCTCGAGAACCTTTTTAACGTGTCTCTGATGTTCTTCTTCAAATGATGAATAGACAAGGATGTCGTCAATGTAGACAACAACACACACGTCTATGAGTTCTCTAAGGACATCGTTCATAAAATATTGGAAAGCAGCAGGAGCATTACACAGTCCAAAGGGCATCACTTGATATTCGAATAGCCCGTACTTGGTGCGGAAGGCCGTTTTCCATTCATCGCCCTCTTTTATCCGTACCAAGTGGTAGGCTCCTCTGAGATCCAGCTTTGTGTATATACATGCATCTTTGACTTGGTCCAGGAGTTCAGGGATCAAAGGTAACGGGTATCTGTTTTTAACGGTGATCTGATTCAGGGCGCGGTAATCTATGCAAGTCCTAAGGTCTCCTTCCTTTTTCGGAACAAAGAACAAAGCCGATGAAGCTGGAGATTTTGAAGGACGGATAAACCCGTTAGCTAGGTATTGGTCCAGGTACTGTCTGAGGTGAAGGTTCTCTGGCTCGGTGAGTGCATAAAACCTGCTGCAAGGAGGAGTTGTTCCAGGTATCAGATCTATTTGACAGTCATAAGACCTATGAGGAAGCAGGGTGTTAGCTTGATCCTTCCGGAAGACGTCTTGGAATTCCTGGTATTCGGGAGGTAATTTGGGAACCTCCTCAGAAGAGATTGCCGCTAGTGAAACGTCAGGCCGAGGATAACAAGTGATAAAACACTCTGGAAACTGAACCGTCTTTGCTCGCCAATCGATCTGAGGATTGTGCTTCTCTAATCAAGGGATTCCCAGCATGATCTGGAACTGAGGGGCCTTGATTACATCGAACACGATTCCCTCCCGGTGTCCATCTTGACTCACTAGCGTCACTTCTTGGGTGGCATGCGTTACTGGTACGGAGGCTATCTCCGTGCCATCCACAGTAGTGATGACGTCTTTTACTGCCTTAGGGACAAGGGGTAGATTAATTCTTGATACCATTTCACGGTCCACATAGTTACCGATTGCTCCGCTCTCAATGTAAGCTTCAATTGCATGCAAACCATCCGGACGTTCAGGACTAATGAGGACCATGGGTATCACGAAATGCGAGGTCATGGGACAGATCTTAACGCTCGGCAAGAAGACCTCTACTCTTGTCGGGCGAGGTCGTTTCCCTGCTCAGAATTTGTGGTACAGGTATCCGCGGCTCCTACAGTCTTCTTAGCTGGTTTCACTGGACAGTCCCGAAGAAAGTGTCCTGAGTTTCCGCAATAGAGGCATAATTGCAGCTGCCTTCTTCTTTCCCGCTCTTTCTGGGTTAAAGGTCCTTTCATGCCCCCTATTTGCATGGGTTCCACAGTCTCAGCTCCCTTATTCGAGGTCTGTGGTTTAGAAAACACTCGGGTATCAAATCTGGAACGATCTGCCTTCCTGTTCTGTAGTCTATGGTCCAATTGGACAACTAAGTCAATATAATCAGAACATTCTTGTGGAGGATTCACAACTTGCGCTAACACATCCTTGAGCTCTCCACGCAGGCCTCTGTAGAAAAGCGTTATTCTCTTGTCCTCAGGCCATTGTGTTTCCACTATGAGTCTATTGAAGGAGGCTATATAAGTCAAGAGGTCTTGATTACCCTGTCGTAATGAGAGAAGTTCATTGTCCAAGGCTTGCCCTTGTGCATGTCTTGCGAACAGTTTCTCCATACTGGACTGGAAGGCCTGAAAATCATGTAAAACCGGATCATCCTGGGTGACTAAAGGGATCGACCAATCTGCAGCACTGCCACTGAGATAAGAAAGCACGAAAGCCACCTTGGTCTGGTCTGTTGGGAATGCAGCTGGTCGACATAAGAAGTGTAGGCGGCACTGGTTGATGAACACTGCGAATTTCTTTGGATCACCAGAGAAGCATTCGGGCGGAGCCAGGGGCACATTACCGGGCAGATTGATTGGCACTGGATTTGAAGCTGGTGCAGAAGGATAACTCCCTCCTGGAACGGGCAAAGGTGTCTGTCCTGCCTGCGTTTGTAACAACTGCTTAGCAAGGTCCTCTGTTCGCTCCTTGGAAATTATCAGTTCTCTTCTTAGAGAGTTCGTTTCCTGACGAGCTGCATGTACTTCTGCTCTTAATTCCCCGAGCAACTGGGCTATTTGATCAGTGTCTGAGGTTTCCATTGCACCTGGGTAGGAGTTTTGTGGTGGGCTTCGCGTTCTTTAACGCTCATCTGATTCCCACGGAGGCGCGGGTCTTGGCAGTGTAGTGATACACGAAATTGCAACCTTGCCAATCAGGGCTTTAGATGACAGCATTAGCCGCTGAAAGCCAATAGTGTATTCAAAGTATGTGCTAAAAATGCTGACAGTAGTCTGTTGTAGCACTTCCATTATGCAGTAGTGAGCTACAAGGAATATGCAGGCCTAGTATGAAATAGGTCAAATTAAGCATTGTTGATAGACAGGCAGGGAGGGCCCCTAGCTATGTAGCTAATAGGTTTTTGGAGTGTTTGGAACATCATGGCACCTATATAGCGCTTAGATAGCCAGTCTTAAGCGCTATAAACACTAAGCTATGAGTGCATGCCTTTTAGAGCTTGCAGATGGGGTTAATACATCGCTGCTTCCCTTAGAATATTCAGCCTCACTAACGGTAGCCCTGGCTCCAAGCTAATCTTCCTTTTCTCTGGGAAGGTACTGATAAGACATTCCTCAGCCAGCGCAGATGGGAACAAGGGAGGGGGTAGGAGCGAGCAGGGAGCATCTCAGAGAGAGCTGGGTTTTTTCCATGAGCCAGTTGCACAGGGAAAGTTCTGGAACTGTGCGTCATGGTGACTGACAGCAAGAGATTATAAAATATCCATGCACACATGGATCAGGGGGAGATCGCCTGTGGACTTGATTCGTGTACAGTCAGGTGCCCGGAATTGGCTCTCACGGTGTCCTCCAGCCTTGTTTTTCTATGAGAAACCCAGGTCTCCCAGGGCTGAGATTAAGGGACGTAAGACTGTGTTTCTCTATGTTTCTCTATATTTCTCTATGTTTCTCTATGTTTATCTAAGTTCCATGTTTCACTATATTTTGCATTGCTCTTTGTTTTATGCTTTGTAATATTCTCTAACTTGAATCCCAAATGTATATGAAATTCACTGCTTAGAATAAATATGCTAACACTTTGAGGGTGTCATTTGTCACTAGCATGAGATCACTGCTCAGCACAATAGAACCTGTATTTTGGGCTGAATTGGGTATTTTTGCTCTCAAAGGGCTGGCCCCGAGGAAGATTTTGCCCAATATCAAGACATTTGGTGGCAGCTTTGTGGGATTTGTGAAGAGCAGTGCCATGCTGACATGACAAATGGTGTGAGAGAACACAGTGTAGAGTGGGGAGCAGGCTGTCGCATTTCCTTGATGGTCTCACTGCAGCTCTGAGACTTCAAAAGGCAGCAATGTTGTGTCGGCTTGCCGTGGCCGATAGCTTGTGTGGTTAAGACTCCCTTCAGTAAATCAGTCGTGACTGACTTATTGCATGGGATTGGTGCCAGGGAGTACAAGGCAATAAACGAGCGGGAAATGGCTTTGTTTAAAGCACTCCGATGAATGGTTAAGAAAGATGTATGCTCAATTAGAAAAAGAATTTTATCATGTGGTTTCCCAAGTTTAAAGTTGTAATTTGGAATGCATAATGAGACGGAGTTCTCATCTCTATTCTGTCATGAGGGCAGGAAAAAAAAAATAATTGCAGGGATTTGACATGCAAATTGTGAATAGTGATTTAACCATTGACTCAGCCCCAGTGTGCTAGCGAGTGGGGGCTGTAATGTTCGGAGGCGAAGGTTCGCTTTTTTGATGTATGCTTTTGAGTGTTGGCATTCCTGAATAATGAGGAAGGGGAATGAGCCATGCTTAGGAGAATGAGTAACATCTGTGCTGAGAGCCTAAAGAGTTTTTTCTTTCTTTTGGCAACTGTAAAATTCCATGTGCTAATGGTGGCAAATTCTGTTTAAAGGAAACACACTAAAATGGTTATATTGCATTTTAGGCTGTGCCATGCTTTTATTGGGTGAGAGACTCACTTAAAAGGAAAGTGAGTGAATGTTATTTGGATTTTCGATTTTTGTGTACTGATTTGAAATTGCAGAACCAGTTTGCAATGGTTTGGGGGGAAAAACAATTTATATTTTTCTAAATTGCCCCTGGAGTATTTTTGACTGTCCCCATGCTATGCCATGGATTTGTGCTGTTGCCTTATAAGTGATGTATGATTTGGAAATAGTGTCCTGTTGACTGTGATACATGGGGAAAAATGTTGTTGACACATTAAACAGCCCACAAGCAATAGAGTGTGGGTTGTACTTGCAGAAAAAAAAAACGTGCAGGGAGCTGCACTAAATATGGCATTTTTATTTTTAAATGCACTGAAATGAGTGGTTATAGTTTGGCAATGGTACAACAGAATTGACATCTGTGTGTGATAAGATAGCACAAAGATTTAATGGGTTGCGAGTTCTCTTGAAAGATCGCACATTTTGACAAGAAAAGTGCCGCTTTTGAAAACAAGAGTCTTGCTGTGTGTGCAGAGCTTGTGCCTTGAAGCTGTCTTGGGCGAGGTGCGTGAAGGCAAACAAAAGCAGAAACAGTACAAGAAAGAGTTAATCGGGATGAACTGTCTGAAACAAGTGAAGCCGCCACAGTATAAGAGTTATAGGCAAAAGAGATAAGCTGCGTGCTCATGGCGCTGCCAGGTGCACACGAAAGATAAACATGCCTGCATTCCTGAGGAAGGGGGAGCAAAAAGAGAGAGCTGTTCAAAAAGTAAAGAATTTGCCCAGTAAACTGTGGTACGGAGCAAAGGCTTCATGCAGGATGGCAGACGGGCACATCACATCTGAACATTTACCTATGCATCTGTGAATGGGCCAAGAAAAGACAGCTGCCCATTCCAACAGACATTACTGTGCAAACCGCATTCCCATGTGATGTGATGTGAAGTGAAGTAAAGCGCTATTGCTGTGCAAGCTGCATTCCAATGCTCCATGTGATGTGAACTGAAGTAAAGCGCTGTGCACTGGAGAAGAAACCTCTAGGCGCTTTGAGAAGAGAAAATACACATCTGGCAAACTGCAAGCTACATTGCCAGGGGATGGAGTAACTGACAAAGACATTATGGCATTCCAGATGGAAGCAAAACTGACAAAAGTGCTTAGCCGGTTTGCAAGAGACAACATGCAGAGCGGGGCTTTGAAGTACAACATGAACACTGCACATTAGCCATGATCCAGAAGCCACACGGCTTAGTGCAAGAATGAATGATTTGTTGAAGCAACAAAAGAAACTGGCTTAGACTATCGCACTCAAAGGGGTGGTTCAAAAACAGCAAACGCCCTTTGAAAAAATGACAAGTGAAAAAACCAGAGGCTTGAAAAGACACTGCTAAGAAAAGAAAGATAAATAAACAAAGCTGCTTGTACAACTGTAAGCGGTATTGGACTGAAAGACTTTACCTTTGAAAAATGGAGTGATGCCAGCAGGGCAACCTAAACCAAGATCATGGGACACTGGAAGCAAGTTGGCGCCTGGCATTGGTGATCGCTTTGGTGAAAAAGAAAAGCATTGTGCGACCTGGGTACTTACTATATGGCTTTGTAAAGCACAGATCAGTCTGAGGTACCATTGACCAGCTATGATTGCATTGCACAAATGAGTTTGTGATTAGGCAGTTACACCCCGTATGGTTGAGTGTAAATAAGCCCCCAGAAACATGCAGAAAGGTGATAAATAATTGCAGTAGCAATGACAAAGTGTGTAGTTACCTGATGAGACTTTTTGAAGATGGGGGTGGTATTATGGGAAGGGGTGGATAACGCTGATATTGAAGTTTTGATGACATCCTAACATTTCTGTTTGTATTTTGCCTAGGCAAAGCACGACAAGACATTTCATAATATCAGAAATTAATATGCAGTTTGTGGGTGACACTGATCAAAGAAGGGTCAGACGCATTCTCAGAGAAAGCGAGCCACTGCGACATGCTATTTCAACTTTAACGTGCCCTGCACCGCACTCAATGCTGTAACCTGCGAATAGTGTCCAACAGAGTAATAACTTTTGCTGAACTGGCACGGTGCAGACTTGGCTAATTATCAAGTATTTGATGCTACACATTTAAATGACATGTTTTGCCCTTTCTTGTTTAAAGGACTATGGACAATGAATTGTGGACTGTAACATCAGGCACCACATACAGCTGTGTGACACAGCAATTGAATGCTAACACATTGAAAAATGGTTTTTAAATGCACTGTTGAGATGAATCTGAAAAAACCAAATGGTTTTACTCTTCCAACTGAATGGCTTTAACCAGAGATGTTTTGTTTTTTGAAAAAAAAAAAACATATTCTACATTGCACGTAGGCAGGAGAATGATTTATGAACTGTTGGGGCAGCAGAATTATGCAAGCAGGAGTGTAATTAATTTTGAGATAAGATGAGTGCGCACATCAAAGTCACCTGTGCGTAGGTTAAGATTCTTAATTGAAGTAATGCTGCCAAGTGTATGAGCTATAATTTGAAATGGTAATCTTTGAAACACTGGATACTTTTACAGCCAGCTTAAGGCAGGTAAATGAAACCATGACTGACTTGATGTTTGATTTTATGACACAGAGTGTGACACGGTTTTTTGTTAAACCAACCAGTTTCATGTTTTTGTGGGGACAGCTGTCTCCAGCACACTAATGCAAAGAGTCACCTTTTGATTGTAAACATTTGGAATAATTCTTTGGAAAAGCGCTACAAATGAGTATCCACATGGAATTGCTAGTGTACTGGCCTGGCACATTGTCAGGCATCTTTTGTCACTGAATGGATACCATTTGTTTAATTTGTCTAATGTGATGTTTTTCTGACCAAGAACTGCAGCGAGTGTTCTCGCCAAGATTTTATGAACTATAACTTGACTAAATGAATTTTTTCCATGGTGTGATGAAACAGCCACTGCCGGATAGTAGTATGGTGTTTGTGGCTAAAGTTAATATTGTATATGGTAGATATCCCACTTGAAGAAGGGTATTCTCCAAGTCACAGAAGGTAGACACTGTGAACCTGTTAGATTTTCCAGTAGTAAGACAACATGTAAATGGTAGACTGGTAATGCACACCTTCATTATTACAGTGCTACACTTAGACATAGATTTATCATGAGGCAATGTTTCCTTAGTACTACCAAGCTGCTACAAATGGAGTCCATTTCTATGGCCCATCACTAGAGTGCGTGTAGCTAGGGAGCTAGATTCATTAATTGCAGGAGCTTTATATGCTTGTGACATAGAAACTGTGCACAATAAGCTAGCCACTATGGGTTCTGATGCCAGCTCTGCTATAGAACTTCTGGCCTAGTGGGGCCCATTGATATGCCCAGCACTGCTACAAGTATTGACAGCCAATTGAAGATGACAGAATTTTAGACATGAAGACATTTTTGTCTGCCATAGGGCAGGTCAACAAGACTGCTAAATACACACGATGCATTGTATGGCAAACATTGTTAAATCAGCAGGTGTTGGCTTTTTACTGGGTGGGGGCAACCATCCTCCACACACTGGCACGCAGAGCTACAGTTACCAGCATACATATGGATTGAATTGCTTGCTTTTTGATTGCATGAATAACACATGCCATGCTTTGATGTAAATTAGTAGAATTGTTTTTATTTAGACAACCTGGTGCCCATGGGTTCACCTTGTTCACGAAATTAGATGGTTTCTGGTTGGGTTCCACCTACCTGGGGGAAGTGTCTAGTCACACAGCCCATAGTCACGCTTGAATGCCCTGGGATCAGGGGGAGGGTAGGCCCTTAGGGTGAAAGGCTGCCAGGTTTTAAAATTGGTAACCATACATAAATGCAATAGTGCATTGTAGATTAGACTACACTGGATTGCCTTGACATTTTAACTGCATGCTGCTTTTTAACTGACAATCAGTTATACAAAATTGATTTAGGTATTTTTGTGTAGGCCATGTTTTGGCTAGAGTAAATGTCCATGTTCACTTGGTGTAGGTATTTTTTGTGTAGGCCAGGTTTTGGCAAGGGTATATGTCACTGTTCACTTTGTGTACATTTTTGTTTAGGTAGTGTTTTACCTTGCATGCCACGCTAACTAACCGCTAGAAGATAGTTTGCTTAAACCTCTTGCAAAGCCCCAAGGTCTTTATCACTGCACTAAATACTATATTGATAGGTATTAGTCAGCATTTTGTCGCACACACGTTGAATAGGGGTGGAATGTAGTGATACACGAAATTGCAACCTTGCCAATCAGGGCTTTAGATGACAGCATTAGCCGCTGAAAGCCAATAGTGTATTCAAAGTATGTGCTAAAAATGCTGACAGTAGTCTGTTGTAGCACTTCCATTATGCAGTAGTGAGCTACAAGGAATATGCAGGCCTAGTATGAAATAGGTCAAATTAAGCATTGTTGATAGACAGGCAGGGAGGGCCCCTAGCTATGTAGCTAATAGGTTTTTGGAGTGTTTGGAACATCATGGCACCTATATAGCGCTTAGATAGCCAGTCTTAAGCGCTATAAACACTAAGCTATGAGTGCATGCCTTTTAGAGCTTGCAGATGGGGTTAATACATCGCTGCTTCCCTTAGAATATTCAGCCTCACTAACGGTAGCCCTGGCTCCAAGCTAATCTTCCTTTTCTCTGGGAAGGTACTGATAAGACATTCCTCAGCCAGCGCAGATGGGAACAAGGGAGGGGGTAGGAGCGAGCAGGGAGCATCTCAGAGAGAGCTGGGTTTTTTCCATGAGCCAGTTGCACAGGGAAAGTTCTGGAACTGTGCGTCATGGTGACTGACAGCAAGAGATTATAAAATATCCATGCACACATGGATCAGGGGGAGATCGCCTGTGGACTTGATTCGTGTACAGTCAGGTGCCCGGAATTGGCTCTCACGGTGTCCTCCAGCCTTGTTTTTCTATGAGAAACCCAGGTCTCCCAGGGCTGAGATTAAGGGACGTAAGACTGTGTTTCTCTATGTTTCTCTATATTTCTCTATGTTTCTCTATGTTTATCTAAGTTCCATGTTTCACTATATTTTGCATTGCTCTTTGTTTTATGCTTTGTAATATTCTCTAACTTGAATCCCAAATGTATATGAAATTCACTGCTTAGAATAAATATGCTAACACTTTGAGGGTGTCATTTGTCACTAGCATGAGATCACTGCTCAGCACAATAGAACCTGTATTTTGGGCTGAATTGGGTATTTTTGCTCTCAAAGGGCTGGCCCCGAGGAAGATTTTGCCCAATATCAAGACAGGCAGGAAGCTGTCTGTGACTCGAAAAGCGATGTGCAGGACTCGATTGGCTTCTGGGGTCGAACCTCTTCGCACTGTGTGTCGGACTCGAAGAGTGAGGTTTCTTATATAGATGAATGCTGGGGTCTCCATCTGCGTCTGGTGCAGGGTGCCGTTGCCAGTTCCTTCACTGGTGAAACATAGGCCTCTTGAATTCAGAGGATGGTTACCGTCGTTATCTGCACGAGCGGTGAGTTTCTGGACACCTTTTGTCTTTATAGTCTTTAAATGCGTGGCCCGTTTATATGCAGACTCTGTATAATGCTTGTCCCTTATGTATTGCAGGGCTTTTGAGATGGAAGGTGACGTGAAGCGCCTGGAAGTTCGTAAGTATGGCAAGCGCTCTAACTGTCTCTTTCTTTGCAGCTTTGTTCGTGTTAAAGAGATGCCGGGGTATGGGTAGGCGTTTTATTGCGACGAGCGCGATGAACGTAAGTAAATACCTGCTTAATGTCTTTTCTTTTGCCTTTCAGATGTTGGTTTGCAGCGCCGGAGTTCGCGGAATGCCAGTAAGTTGTTAACGATACTTTGTCTTTACAGGCGGTGATGCATAACGAAGAAATCCAGAATTCACAGCGTGCCGGTAAGTATGGCAATGCTTTTGCCTTTGCAGGTGTAGATGCGGCGTGAAGAAGCGCCCGCCACCGATGGATCAGGTGAGTAAGTACTGCGTGTAAAGTTCGCCTTGCTAACCTGTTGTTTTCTATTCTTTGCAGGTGCTGATGATGTCTGGATACTGAAATGGTAAGTAGGATTCTTGCAGGTCCAGGATCAGAAGAAGAAAAGCCGGAGCAGACTCGGTGAGCGTTCTGCTGCAGATGCAGAATAACGCGAAGCACGCTTCATCTATCGGGTGTGGTTTAAATAGCCTTGGAGTGATGAGGCGTCTTCTTCCATGGCCCCGCCTAGGTAAGAAAAGAGTTCCAGTTTCCAGAAGAGTTCCAGTGCTGTATCCAGGGAGTGGAGCTGCCCCACCCAGGTAAGAAAGTAGTTCCTGTTCTTAGATAGCTTCTAAGTGGCTGGTAAGTAAGCAGCATGGTCTGCTGCAGGTAAGTCCACCCAAGCATCCTCACACCTATTATGAGCCCGGCGCTTCCAGTGCCGGGACCAATGGTTTTGATGAGCCTGGTGCCACCGGCGCCAGGACAAGGTCCAAAAGGTCCCAGTGGGGACCGGCTGGTGCCTAGGATTAGGGTTAGGGGCCTGCTTCCAAGGACGTTGGGCTGGTCCTGGCTCCTTGGAAGCAGTGATCATGACACTAAGCTTGTTGGGGTGAACTGAATTACATTTGATTGCATTTCTAAGAACTGTGTGCTCTCCCCTTCATTTACTTACATTGCATAAGGGGGGGAGTGGTTTGCCAGAGAAAAGTGATTACATTGTTTTGTTGAAATCATATTGAGTATTTTCTGTATTGCATTTTCATTCAACATTGCATCCATCTGAAACTAGATAAAGCATTCTCTACCACCTTATTCTTCTGTTCCTATTCCCAAGCCTGCTACCTCATCCTTTATACTACTCCTGGGTAATCAAATCAGTTTATTAGTAGAACATTACCCATTGTTGTTAACTGCTCATGTTCTGAAGTGTGATATTAATTATTAATTTATTATAAAGTGTGATATATATATATTGTTTACATTCTCAAATAAACCGTTTAAACTTGCAAAACAGAACTACTTCTTGTCTCAGTGGGGTCAGGGGGGTTCCAAGAGAGGGGTGTTATATAGGGGTAGTCATCCAGAACTCATGAACTGGACATAAAGATATATCAATAAGGGTTTCCATTCAGTATCCCAGACTAGGCATTGACTTAGCTGTAGTGCTGGATTGAATCCTCTTACAGTTACTTAGAATTGTTTAATTGTTTATTCATGGCGTGCTTAATATCCAAAGGTTTCTAAGCGCAGACCCGGGGATCGAACCTGTGTTGCTCCACGGCCTCTTGCTTGCGAGAGCATTGCCCCTGAGCTTTCCTCCCGGCAATATAAGTCGAGAATGTAGACATCATATTACATGTCTAAGGAAAACTACAGAAGGCCTCAAGCCATAGAGCATGAGACGAGAAAAGCTGATTCAGGCTGCATAGAGAGCAAAGCATGCTCATATCCAAGGTCAGAGATACACGCCACATTCCAAACTGCAAACGACAAAGGGACCAGCTGCAGAGAAAGTGAATAAATCCTCATAAATGCAGACTTAAGAGCTCGATTTTGTGGTCTCTAAGCACGTCATGCAGCCGAGCCAAACAAGGGGAATTCACCTTTGGTGGGAAAGCAAGCTGATCCCTGCAAGCCAGACAAAGAAGGCAACAAGTGTTGCAACATAGGAGCACACTCTCATAGGCAAAGGTGGTACACTACAAGTAACAATACATACACATAATCATTCACATCACCTTGAGGAGGTGCACAGAGGAGTGAAAACTGAATCAAGTCCCAGATCCGTGGAGATCAGCTCTAACCAATCACAGCATAGAAAATCAGTGGTGTGTGGCAAGGGGCAAGAACCAATTGTAAGCCCATTTTCTATGCAACAATGTAATCGTTTCTTGGGGACGGGACAGACAAGCCACCTGACATGCAAGGACCAGTAGAATAACCTCTATAGGGTACTTCCATACATGTTACCGCTCTCGATACCCAATTATTTGTGATGATAGGTTTTCGGGGCAGGGCCCAGGTGATGATGCAATACTTGTACAAAACTAGAGCGTACACCATGGAATACTAAGTACTGGAGAATCTTGATTGTCTTGTATGATTCCTGTTGGTATTTGCAATAAACCACAGTTCTTACTTGCTGTTGGAGTCCTCCTTTTATTCTGGGGAAGGGCGTTGGGCCCTTGAGAGTCAGGCAGACAGCCAGACGCCCTCTGGTATACCTGGGAGAATTACCCCAACAAAAGGAATCCCAGATAAAGGAGGGAGTCTATTGTGGCCACTGGCTCAGCCCGTTTTCCCCAGCTAAAAGTCCCCCTTTTTTTGTTAGCTTGACAGTTGCATCACTTTAGCTTGGAAGGATTAATCAACAACAAAGAATGGTCCTCAACAAAGTTAGAGAAACCCTCAAGGAGGCGTTGCAAACCTATAGACGTTGAGTCAAAAATAAAAAAAATCATCAGCATAGGCCAGCCATAGAGTTCTTAAATTATGGCGTTTTTGTGTTACAAATGCTTTAGGTTTCAGATACTCTCCAATGTCAGCCATATACAAGTTGAATAAACCAGGGGCTAAACACAACCCTGCCCGACCCGACCTTGAGGTGAAAATCAGGCGAGACAACAAACAATGATGATTTAGGCAAAATCGTATAGTGGATTGGTAGGATAAGCTGACTGTCTGCCTCAACAAACCATTGGAAATACCCCACTTATGGAGTTTGTGCCATGATAGGTTGCGATCAATCACATCGAAGGCAGATGTAATATTAATGGAGGCAAAATAAAGGGCATTGCTTTCCTTCCTCCAGGCAAGATGTTGTATACATTTGATCAGACAATTGAATGAAGTGGCCATGTTCTTTCTAAAGCTTATTTGCCATTTCTCTATTGTTCCTGATCTAGTAGACCAAGATTCAAGATGCTGAAGCAAGTTATTGCTATGGGCCTATAATTACAGGGATCAGTTGTGGCACGCTTCTTATAAATGGAAACTACCTGTGCTTGAGACTAAGAAGGTGGGAAATGCTCTACCCGTATCACATTGGTAAATAAGAGTGTTAAAAAATATGCACAGACCTCAGGTAAGATCTAAATAAATAGTTGGAAAGTTGATTTTGACCCAGAGCTCGGGAAGAGCTAACCCCGTTAATTACCTCCAAAACAACCTTGTAGTTAATTTCGATATTATACGTCATGTCGATATGGCAGACAATTCAGGAGAAGACCTATCAGGTTGTGCATAAACAGACTGGAAATGACATACCCAGTCTTCCTCTGAGACAGTATTCACCAGGCTGCTTGACCTCATAGAACCTGGGTTGTTAATAAGTTTCCAGAAAGCCCAGAAAGCCTGGGAATTTTTATTACACAATGTTTTTAACATAGCCTCAGCATTATCCTGACATCTCGAAAGACGGGAGGCACGCAAACAGTTTTTATAAGATTCCCGTATTATCTTAATCTGAGCATATTTCTCCAGATCAGAAAGTGCTCTATTATTCTGAGTCTGCCCAACAAGCCATCTCATCTCTCTTTTCCGAAGACCTAACTTGTTACTATAGACATGAGAATGGTTCCTAGTTCTTAGTCTTCTCTCCTTTTTCCGCGGTAAGCTGTCCTCTACTACATCCTGCACAAAGCATTCAAAATGATCCACTGCAAAGGTATAAAGCTTCCAGTCCCTGGATATCAGAGAGAGGCATCTATTAAGAGTGGCATTAACTCTCGAGGCCAAAACCTGAGACCAGGAAATTCGATTACCACGACTATTTACCACAATATCTGTCAGGCCATAATCGTGGTCGTTCCCAGAACTCCCCAGTGGGATGTTTTCAAAATTAGCCGATAACAGGGAATGATCACTAAATTCTGTGCTTGTTATTTCCAACCTAGAAGATTTCTCGAAAAGCCAGCAACCCACAAAGATTTAGTCCATGACTGAATGGGGGCCGAGGAGGGATATCTCCACAGACCGTCCTATTCAAAGTAAACAGGCCCAAGCCGGTTAGCCCATCAAACCATCTTCTCCCATTCACACAGTCTTTGTTGGCTAGTCCCATTTCCCATATCCGGCGTGGTGTTACATTCAATGCAATCAGAATTTAAGTCTCTCGCCAATAGAACATGCCCATCAGGAAATGTGTTGGACCACTCATTCACAAATTACATTATGACATCAAGTTCTTCGTCGAAGGTCCTAAGAACAGAATTCCAATACACATTGAGAATCAAGAAATGTAAACACTGCATCCTCTCTATCTCTAGGTGTAGGGCCATGATTCCAAATCCAGTTTCAAAGCTAGCAAACCCCCCTAATATCGGGACAAGATCTCACCAAAATCAGTAAGCCTCCATAGGGCGACCAACGTCCCCCTGCTGGGCTTCCTGAAAGAACACAGCATACCTGTCAAGAGAGGGGTAAGACCGTAACCATCTTTCTTGGAGGATGATAATTGTATGTTTCCTGAGTCTATGACAGCTGCCTCCTATCAGTTATGGAGCCCTCCCACAAAGATCTATGGTCACTAAAAGGCAAGAGGTCAAAGCCCAAAATTCTAAGGTTATCACATACTTTAAGGATGATATAATACATCATTTTAGACTTCACATACATAACTGCACGGTCCGTTCTATAATCGTCTATAAAATCAATCCTTTCCAATTCCTTAGAAGCTATATGTGCCAACGGAGGAATCTCTTTCAAAAGAGTTAGTATGGTCCTGCGGTTTAGCACAACAGGTCGAGTGTCAAGAATGACGCTTTCAAAGAGTGGGTTAAGGCAGGGTCATCAGGGCACACACAGATGTTCGAGTAACCAGGCTCACTTAGGTCCCGTGTGCCAATTGGAAACCGGTAATGAGGACCACCCGGCTGTATGATTTTACCATAAAATTCACCCAAATCAACAAAAGAAGACCCTGTGTTGGCAGCCAGTAAGCAGCTCATAAGAGGCGTAGATTGGAAGGTCTGTGCTAAAACCCTCAACGAACCAGTGGAAGTAGGTGCGCAATTCAGATCACGGCCTTGTGAGGTCAATCGGACTTGAGTAGTCACTAAGGGCCACTCAGCATAAGCTCAAACTAGGGTCTAAAGGTTTTTGGTGTGTCCAAAACTAGAGGAAATTCGATAAAGTTTGCTGCTGCCACCTCCAGTACAGTTTTTAATGCTTCTGGGCAGGGACTGGTGCATTAATATTTTTCACTGCCACCTCGACGAAAGTGTCCTCTCAGTCAATTGAGTTAATAGTGAGTCTTGGCCCAGGGGAAGCTGGGAGAGCAGCTGTACACCGCAAGAGGTTAGCCAAGACTGCCTTAACTGCAGGCTGGACAAAAAGGGAACGTAAAAATGTACGTGAAGCCTGTTTATTTATCTGTTTGTAAGTGTTATTTTTTGGCTTCTTAACCTGTGTTCCAGGCTTTCTGCAACATGTCGCAGGATTGGAGGACACTGAGGCCTCTGTGTTTAAAGCAGAATTCGAAGTTTCTCCGATAATTTTGTCATTAACGCAGATAACTTCCACAGTTGGTCTCGATTGGTACTACAGTCAGACTTGGAGGGCCAGACAGAGAATTGCAAGCAGTGAAAACAAAAGCAACTGCCGGATGTTAAACAGCAGGAATTAGAGGCTCCTTAACAGTCACAGAAGCCAGTGTCATATCACCATATGAGACATGACCAGCACCTAGAACTGGCACAGTATGCCGCACTCCAGCTTGATCACGAGGATCGAATAATTTGTCATTCATTATTAGCCAAGCTCTTGGCTGTTTCAATTGCAGTAAAGACTTTCTTGTGAGTAAACAGGAATTCTTTTGCTGCCACGTGCAGGTTGATATGATCAAACTTGAATAATAATGACTCAAGCAAAACGGTCTTGGATTTAGTTTCTCTCTGCAGAACCTCAAAGCGAGACCAATTTGTAAAGCACTTGATTGATTTCATTAAAGAGACTGTCTTGACCTTCGCTAGATCCACCCTCAAGTTTTGTCAGCACCACTGAAAGCCGTCGAGGAGGTGGTGAAGTCGGCGAAGAATCTGAGGAGGATAAAAATGAGCCAGACCCCAACGAATAGTGCCGGTTATGGTTGGATAAGTTGGACCTCAGTGTCAAATCCGGAAGGGTGTCAACAGGGCTTAAGTCAATGGAGGCTGTGTAAGTAATTGGAGGGGGAAGGCTGAGGTACCGTTGCAAGTGAGCATCCCTCTGGAACAGTCATTTCAGACGCAGGATGCACTGAGTTGCTCGCAAGGGTCAGGCTAACCCCAGAGACGGTAGCAACATCTCTGGAGGTTTGCTTCAATAGCTTGGAAGCCAGAGGAAAAAAGAACATGATCTTCTTGTTTGTAAGATTTAACCCCTGCGAATCGCTAAATAATAAGGTCTCCATAGCTGACCCTAATGACACCAAAGAAGATCTCTCCACCGGAGAGGGAGGGGCGGACAGGTTCACAGCAGTAGCTAACATCTCAGCGTATGAGATCTACTTCTGAGGTCGTACATCAGTACTCACAAGGACCTCAGGAGTAACACTAGTATAGGAGCAGTGGATGATCTCAAACAACAGCTGTAAATCACTCAGCGCTGCTCGATAGAAATAAACGAGTGGTCATGGGAGGAATTACTGTATCACTCACCAGCATGTAGAACAAGTTGTCAGACAGCACCAACTCCAACAATCCAAAAACTCCAAACACACAGCGTTGCACACCACGCGCTGCACTGGTATTACGTCTTTGAAGAAAAAGCTCCTCCTTCAATAGAATTGACTGTGTAGATGTTAGGGAGGATTCTCAACAATGTGCTAATTCCCTCCATTTTAGAGACCCCCAGCAACTTTGCTGGATTTTGAAGACTTGATTTTTTTAACCTGGAGAGAGTGAGACCTTTTTTCCCACTTTCTCGTATATTTATGGGTGAATTTTACCTCTGTGTTTCTTTTGGTTATGGAGTCTGACAAACTCCATAGGCATCATCCTTTAGAATTGTGTCACACAGCACCTTCAGTGCAGTGGCACAGGGAAGTCTTTTAGATTTAATAAGGTTTAGATACCTTCTCTGGGATAAACTGTTTCCCAGAGCAGTAAAGTGAAATTGACTTTACTTAGGATTGTACTTGCTAGACCCAGCACACACTATCTTACAATAGAGTGCTGGAGGGGTTACTTAATGTTCCCTGTGTCAAAATGGTCATGTAAAATGTTTTATGTTACCCTTTCCTCAATTGACTGGCTCGTGGCAGTGGTTGTGATTTGAACTACCAAGGTTTGCATTTACCATTCGCGGACCTGGTAATGTTAACCGCAGGAGCCACCTTTTTCAAAATGGCATCCAGCAATCCTTGCTATAATGGTCCCCGGTCTTTGTTTTTTGAGATGTCTTTGTGGAAAGGTCCTTCTAGAGTTTTTCTCTGCACGCCAAACCAGGTTTGGTCTCTTGGTTCATTCGCCTTCGGTGGGCTTCAGGAGTGAAACCCGCCTCTGGCTCCAGAGTGTCTGGCGTAGGCAGGAAGTGAGGGAGGTGCCTGAAACTCCCTCTTCTTAGTCTCCTAGGAGACCCAAATGCACTCTTTGGTGATTGGCTGGCTGACTGTCTGACAAGGACAGCCACCCTGCTGGGTGAGTGAGAGCTAGGCTGGAATGAATGGGACAGAACTGAATAAAAGGCGAGTTTCTTGGCTTCGAAGGCAGAGTCTGGATGAAGGAACCGAAGAAGAGCTTGAAGCGGACGGCTGCTGCAACTCCTGGACCGTTTGTTTGCCCGGTGAAGCCCTGCTGCAGGTCTGAATTGCTAGGTTCGCATCGACAGAGAAGCCCTGCAATGATGACTTCTCCCTTTGAATTGGTGGGACCAATCAACTCCCAAGTAAGCCACCTGGACACCCATCTCAGAACTGGTTGAATTTCCTCAGAGTTGCTGCAGGAAACCGTAGAGCCAGGGAGAGGGACACCAGATGGTGTGTGTTGCTTGTAAGCTGGCCTAAAGCTTTTGGCGCCTTGACAGCCAGGAACCGCGCTTATTGCTATTTGCTGTATTGCAAGGAGCTGAAACGCGAAACAGCCACTGAAAGTAACATTGCCGGTTGCCAGCTTTGACGGTGCCAGTACAGTGCAGGGGTCCCCCAACATCCTCCCTCTTGTCCCCACGACTGCGGCCCAGGAACAGTGAGATCTGCAGAACTGCACAGGAACAGAAGTCTTCAGCTGCATCGTTTTCTTCTTCACCAAGGTACTGGAAAATCAGTCTAAGAGAATTTACCTCTAACTGTGGAAGTGCTTGTAACTTCTGCAACTCACAAGTGCAATCAGCTTGTGACCCTACATTTGATTCTTCTTTTTATCAAAGACTCCTACGAACGTGTGCAAAGACTTTTCCATGTACTTACCTGTAGTGCTGGATCCTATACAAAGACTTTGGCCTATTGACTTTGGCTTAGCCTATTGAATTGAATTACTCTTCTAGTGAACTCTGAAAGTATTTGCCCTGCTTATGAATATTTGTAACTTCTTGTGTTCTAATAGCCTTTGCCTTTCACTTCCTTTCTAAGAGTACTCTGAATGCCAACAGTAAGATATTAATGTCCCCAGCACCCTTGTTACTAAAGTCACCTGTGGGTGTAGGTTCTGTCTGTGGGCAAACCCAAGAGACTCTTGTCTGATTCAGAAACTCAGAGTGTACAGTATTGAAGTATATTTGTGTGTTACTATTCTATAGCTCCCTTCTGAAGAAGGCTTTATAATTGACTGATTAATACATTATTCATTGTTTATGCAATAAACCTTGAGTGTAAGAGTTTATTTGAATACCTGTAACTATGAATCTTTGTGTAACTCCACTACAGCTCACATTTCCCCTCTTGAGATAAGCCTGGCTGCTCAACACGCTACCAAAACTGTGTAGTACAAGCTTATACCAAAGGTTGGTGTTACGCTCACCTGGCTCCCACAGTGGCGTCGATCTGAACTGGACAGCTGCGGTCTCCACCAATGTGACGCGTAGGGCCGAGATGACGGACTGGACTGGCCCACCTAGCTTCGTTTGCTTGGCCCGTAGGAATATTCTTCTGCAAATGGAGAAAGGGAATTAACCACCCGTGGAGTTAAGCGTAAATACCCCCAGCCCCGCTGTTCCTCCCACAGATCACCTTTGATGTCCCCTCTTATAGTCTCACCTGATGGTTTGAAAAGATGAGCTGTCCATCCTGCATTGAGCGCAGGGGCGTGTTGATAACCAGTTGTGTCACTGGCTCGAAGGAATTGGTGAGTTCCAGAACAATATTGACTCCGAAAAGTATGTAGTTCGTAAGAGTTCACATGTCTGACTTTCACTCTTGTCCGATTCCTTGCAGTTTGCAACTTGACCCCAGCGAAGAGTTCCTCGTGGTAGCTGACGAAGTTCAGGTAAGGATTTGGCTTATCCTACACAGTTCAATAAAATAAGGCCAGAATGTAACCTGTGGCTTGCTCCCTTATTCAGCTGTGGAGAGAAAATATGAAGTTCGGGGAATAATGCCTCCGGCCGTAAAATTAGGTAAGTCTATTGTGGTGAGAAGAAGTTCCCCTTGTTTGTCCCTTCGTCTCACCTTGTTGTCCTGTTGTTCACCTTAGGGGCTGGGGTACGGCGAGGATGCAATGGAGACTGCGCCAACCAGTGAAGAGGAGTACTCCCCCCGACGGTAATCAGCTAAGTCTATGGGGGTAGTTACTATTGCCTCTGTTTATTCCCTTGGCTCACCTTTGCTGTTCTTGTGTTCCCTTAGGTGCCAGAGTGCTGCGCGAATGTGCAGAAGGATGCGGTGGATCGTGAGGATGCTCCGAAGGCCGGTGAGTACAGCGCAGCGCTGCAGCAGGCGAGGTGGCGCGCGTAAATGTTTCTTTCTTCCAGCTCGAAGGCGCGGTGGATCCGGAATTCAGGTAAGGATCGAAGGTTTTGCTCTTATTCTAACCTCTTCTCCTTCTGTTCCTCCCTTTTTCTAGGAGCTGCAGACTTGAGGCGGGCGTGGCAGAAGACTGGATGCAGGCTTGCAGACACGGTGAGCCTTACGCTGCTGGATGCAGAATAACGCAAAGCGTGTACTGCTCTTCGGGTGTGGTTTAAATAACCTCCAAAGTAGTCCGAGGTAAGTATTCCTCCCCAGCCCCACCCGAGTAAAAAAATAGTCCCTAGGTAAAATAGTCCCTTCCAAGCCTCATTTGGCTTGGAGCTCTGCAGCATGGTCTGCATCAGGTAAGCTTGCAGCATGGTCTGCATCAGGTAAGTTCTACTCTATGAGCCTGGTGCCTATGGCATCAGGACTGACTCTCCATATGAGCCTGGCGCCATAGGTGCCAGGACCGCACCCAAGCAGCCCCTAGCAGGGGTTTTTGGGCTTGCTCAAAATAACTTGATGCCTGCTTCCATGGTTGATGGGCCTGGTCTGGTTCCCCGGGGGTAGGCATCATGACAGCACTCCCCCCCAAGGCCCCTCCTAAAGTCGTTCTTCCCCGTGGTTTTGGTTTGTCTGAGAAATTTCGGTGGAATCTTTTCACCAATCGAGGTGCATGCATGTGGTCACTAGGATCCCAAGACCTTTCCTGTGGTCCGTAACCTTTCCAGTCGATTAAATAAAAAAGTTTTGACTTCACCACCTTGGAGTCCAGGATGTTCTTAACTTCAAATTCGGGTTCCCCGTCTATAAGGATGGGGTCTGGTGGCTTGGTTAGTCTTGTCCCTGGTTGCGCTGGCTTCAAAAGTGACACATGAAAGACGGGGTGAATTCGCATATTAGCAGGTAAGTCCAACTTGACGGCCACTGGGTTGATAGTGGCCTTAATAGAGTAAGGTCCCAAATATCTAGGGTTAAAGGTCCACGTTCCCTTGAGAGGTATGTGTTTTGTGGCCAACCATACTTGGTCCCCGATCTGGTACTCTGGAGTATCACTTCTATGCCGATCAGCATCTTTCTTATATTTCTTCTTCTCTCTTTTTAAATGTGCAGTTGCTTCCTTAAAGACTTGTGTAATCGTAGTGTGTAGAAGGTCCACTGCGGGCATTTCTAAGTGTTGGGGTGAGTCAAGGTCTGAGGTTCGAGGGTGGCACCCATATAGGGTATAAAAGGGGCTTTGTCCAGTTCCAGAATGTACTGAATTATTGTATGCATATTCGGCGATCCAAAGAATGTCCTTCCAATTACTCTCAGTCTGATGTAACATACAAGGCAGGTATTGTTCAAGAGTCTGGTTGGTCCTATCCGTTTGACCATCGGTCTGGGTGTGGTGACTGTTCGATAATCTCACGTCGATTTGCGCCAATTGACAACATTTCTTCCAAAAATGTGAAATGAATTGACTGCCCTGGTCAGAGACCAACACGGACAGAAATCCATGTATGCGAACAATGTTTTCAAGGAATTATTTGGCCAGGATTGAGGCTCAAGGTAGTCCTTTTAAAGGAATAACGTGGGCCATCTTGGAAAAAAGATCCACAATAACTAGAATGGTGTTAAACCCATTACAAGGAGGTAGATCGGTAATAAAGTCTAACGATAAGGTGTGCCATGGTGTAGGCGGAATGTCTAAAGGTTGTAAGAGTCCAGCTGGTTTTTTCTTTTGACTTTTGTTTTGGGCGCAAATGCCACAAGACATCACAAATGATTTAATATCCTTTCGCCAGGTGGGCCACCAGAATTGTCTTTTAATTTTAGCTTCAGTTTTTGCAATACCTGGGTGCCCCTCCATTAGGGTATCATGATAACGGGAAATGACTAGCTCTTGTAGTTCCTTGTGTGGCAGAAATAGCCGCCCTTGGTAATAAGGCAGATCATTGGTGACAGAGTAGTCTGGGCCTTTCTTTACCCAGTCCTGCAAGGCTGTAGGATCAAAGAGTTGCTTGATCTTTACCTTAATGTCCTCTAGTGTCTGTAGAGTAGTCATGCCAAGAATCCTTTGTTCGGAAATTATAGGTACTGGTTCTGGGTTCACTTCTGCCTCTCCCATCCCTATTCGGGATAAGGCGTCTGCTTTACCATTCGTACAACCTGGTCGATAGGTTATCACGAAATCGAACTAGGCAAAGAACAATGACCATCGGAGTTGACGTGACGATTGGGCCTTGGCTGTTTTTAAATACTGTAAGTTCCGGTGATCGGTGATCACAGTAATGGTATGCCTGCACCGAGAAGATAGTGCCGCCAAATTTAATGGCTAATAACACCTTGTCGGTAACCGCATAGTTTAACTCGGGTGCCGAGAACTTTCTGGACCAACATGCTACTGGGTGAAGCTGGCCAGTTTCAGGGTCCTTTTGAGACAGGACAGCTCCCATGGCTCGACTGGATGCATCAGTTTCCACTATGTATGGAAGTTCAGGGCGCGGGTGCTTTAACACAGGTGCAGACGCGAATTTCGCTTTCAGCTCTTGGAAGGCATTTTCAGCTTCTTCAGTCCACATAAAGCGTTTAATTTTTCGCAAGAGTGCTGTGATGGGATGTACGACATGTGAAAAATCTGGGATGAATTTGCGGTAGAAATTGGCAAAGCCGAGCATGCTTTGTACTCCTTTAACTGAATTTGGTGATGGCCACTTTCGGACTCCCTTTGGGGTCAGGATAAACCCAAGGAATTCAACTTCTGTAGCATGAAAAACACATTTTTCTAGTTTTGCATATAGTTTGTGCTGGCGCAATTTCTCAAGGACTGCTCGGACGTGCTTCACATGGTCAGATTGTGAAGAGGAGTATACTAGAATATCATCGATATACACGACAACACAAACGTCAATGAGTTCACGAAGGGCATCGTTCATGAAGTATTGGAAGGCTGCTGGTGCATTGCACAACCCGAAAGGCATCACCTGGTATTCGAATAACCCATACTTAGTGCGGAAAGCAGTCTTCCATTCGTCGCCCTCTTTTACACGTACCAGATGGTATGCCCCCCGGAGATCTAATTTAGTGTATGTACAAGCATCCTTCACTTGGTCTAGTAGTTCAGGGATCAGAGTCAATGGGTATCGGTTCTTAACAGTTATCTGGCTCAATGCGCGGTAGTCTATGCACGTTCTGAGGTCACCTTCCTTTTTGGGCACGAAGAACAAAGCTGAAGATGCAGGGGACTTGGATGGGCGAATAAAGCCATTGGCAAGGTACTGGTCTAAGTATTGTCGTAGGTGAAGGTTCTCAGGTTCCGTAAGGGCATAGACCCTGCTACAAGGGGGTTGTGCACCGGGTATGAGATCGATTTGACAATCGCACGATCTGTGAGGAGGTAAGATGTTTGCCTGTTCCTTTTGGAAGACATCCTGGAATTCTTGGTATTCTGGAGGTAGTTGCATGACTGCTGTGGTTACTGTGGCCAGGCCTGCGTTCTGATTTTTCTTTGGGTAACAGGTTTGTGCACAACCCGGGAAGGTTATTCTCTTCTCTCGCCAATCAATACAAGGATTATGTGTTTCCAACCAAGGTATCCCCAGTATTATTTGGAACTGTGGAGCTTTGATTAGATCAAACACAATAGTCTCTCGATGCCCATCCTGACCCAATAGTGTCATCTCTGCGGTGGAATTAGTTACAGGCCCAGAGGCAATTTCAGTTCCATCGACTGTGGTGATGACATCTGAGGTGGTATTTTGACAGAGAGGTAGATTCATCCTGGAAGCCAATTCATAGTCCACATAGTTTCCTTTGGCCCCGCTATCAATGTATGCCCTTACTGCGTGCATACGCGATGGCTGCCCTGGATCTACGAGGACCATTGGTATGATGAAATGCGAGGTCTGAGTATCCTTCTTCAAGCTCGGCAAGCGGACCTCTATGCTTGTCGGGCATGGTCGTTTCCCGAGTCTGACTCCATATGGCTTTTATCAGCAGCTCCTACCACCTTCTTGGGTGGTTTTACAGGGCAATCCCATAGAAAATGCCCAGAAGTTCCACAATATAGACACAATTGCATTTGCCGTCTCCTTTCTCTTTCCTTCTGGGTTATGGGTGCTTTAACCCCTCTGATTTGCATGGGTTCTGAAGCATCTGCTCCTTTGGGGTTAGCGTGGGTTTTGACCAACACCCGATTCTCAAACTTGGCTCGATCAGCCTTTCTGTTCTGAAGTCTGTGATCTAACTGGACAACTAAGTCTATATATTCAGCACAGTCTTTAGGTGGGTTCACGACTTGAGCCAAGACATCCTTGAGTTCTCCTCGAAGCCCTCGATGAAATAACGTGATTCGTTTTACCTCAGGCCATCCAGTTTCCACTATTAACCTATTAACGGTCGCGATGTAGGATAGAAGGTCCTGGTTACTCTGTCATAGGGACAAAAGTTTGTTATCCAGGGCCTGTCCTTGGGAGTGCCGGGCAAATAGTCTTTCCATGCTAGTTTGAAAGCCCTGAAAATCCCAAAGAATTGGGTCATCCTGAGTAACTAGTGGAATTGACCAATCAGCTGCGCTGCCGCTGAGATATGACAATACTAAGGCTACCTTGGCTTGATCGTTTGGGAAGGCTGCAGATCTGCATAAGATGTGCAAGTGGCATTGGTTCATAAACACGGCAAACCTTTTGGGATCTCCGGCAAAGTGTTTGGGTGGGGCTAGAGGAATATTTCCTGGTAGGTTTATTTGCACAGGGTTACTCGATAACACAGGAGCTGGATTTTCCCCGGAACCAGGTAGGGGTGCTTGTCCAGCCTGGCTTTGCAATAGTTGCCTAGCAAGGTCATCAGTTCGCTCCTTTGACAAAATCAGTTCTCTCCTAAGAGCATTGGGTTCTTGACGGGCGGAGTGCACTTCAGCCCTCAGTTCCCCTAGTAATTGGGCCAATTGGTCAGTCTCTGAGGTATCCATAACGCCCGGGTGGGAATTTGTGGGTAGGCTTCGCGTACTGTTACGCTCACCTGGCTCCCACAGAGGCGTCGATCTGAACTGGACAGCTGCGGTCGCCACCAATGTGACGCGTAGGGCCGAGATGACGGACTGGACTGGCCTACCTAGCTTTGTTTGCTTGGCCCGTAGGAATATTCTTCTGCAAATGGAGAAAGGGAATTAACCACCCGCGGAGTTAAGCGTAAATCCCCCCGCCCCCGCTGTTCTTTCCACAGATCACCTTTGATGTCCCCTCTTATAGTCTCACCTGATGGTTTGAAAAGATGAGCTCTCCATCCTGCATTGAGCGCAGGGGTGCGTTGATAACCAGTTGCTTCACTGGCTCGAAGGAATTGGTGAGTTCCAGAACAATATTGACTCAGAAAAGTATGTAGTTCGTAAGAGTTCACATGTCTGACTTTCACTCTTGTCCAATTCCTTGCAGTTTGCGGCTTGACCCCAGCAAAGAGTTCCTCGTGGTAGCTGACGAAGTTCAGGTAAGGGTTTGGCTTATCCTACACAGTTCAATAAAATAAGGCCAGAATGTAACCTGTGGCTTGCTCCCTTATTCAGGTGTGGAGAGAAAATATGAAGTTCGGAAAATTATGCCTCCGGCGGTAAAATTAGGTAAGTCTATTGTGTTGAGAAGAGTTCCCCTTGTTTGTCCCTTCAACTCACCTTGTTGTCCTGTTGTTCCCCTTAGGGGCTGGGGTACGGAGAGGATGCAATGGAGACTGCGCCGACCCGTGAAGAGGAGTAGTCCCCCCGGCGGTAATCAGGTAAGTCTATGGGGGTAGTTACTATTGCCTCTGTTCATTCGCTTGGCTCACCTTTGCTGTTCTTGTGTTCCCTTAGGTGCCCGAGTGCTGCGGGAACGTGCAGAAGGATGCAGTGGATCGTGAGGATGCTGCCAAGGCCGATGAGTTCAGCGCGGCGCTGCAGCAGGCGAGGCGGCACGCGTAAATGCTTCTTTCTTCCAGCTCGAAGGCGCGGTGGATCCGGAATTCAGGTAAGGATCGAAGGTTTTGCTCTTATTCTAACCTCTTCCCCTTCTGTTCCTCCCTTTTTCTAGGAGCTGCAGACTCGAGGCGGGCGTGACAGAAGACTGGATGCAGGCTTGCAGACACGGTGAGCGTTACGCTGCTGGATGCAGAATAACGCGAAGCGTGTGCTGCACTTCGGGCGTGGTTTAAATAGCCTCCAAAGTAGTCCCAGGTAAGTATTCCTCCCCAGCCCCACCTGAGTAAAAAAATAGTCCCTAGGTAAAATAGTCCCTTCCAAGCCTCATTTGGCTTGGAGCTCTGCAGCATGGTCTGCATCAGGTAAGCTTGCAGCATGGTCTGCATCAGGTAAGTTCTACTCTATGAGCCTGGCGCCTATGGCGCCAGGACTGACTCTCCATATGAGCCTGGCACCATAGGCGCCAGGACCGCACCCAAACAGCCCCTATCAGGGGTTTTCGGCTTGCTCAAAATAACTTGATGCCTGCTTCCGTGGTTGCTGGGCCTGGTCTGGTTCCCCGGGGGTAGGCATCATGACAGTTGGGTTGCCTATACCTGTAGTCATAGTTGTTTGTAGTGTTCCCAGAGGGTACTTCATTCAAACTTTGCCTAACAGTAGACACACTACAAAGACAGCTCACACTACAAATACTGCTTGTAAAGCTCTCCTCCAATACAATTGACAGTGTAGACACACTCCAAGGACAGCTTACAGATATGTGCAGGTATTGCTTCCTCCCAAACACACAGCGTCACACAACACGCGTGTTCCGCCCCGGTGCTAGGTGTTTGAAGGAAAAGCTCCTCCTCCAAAACAATTGACAGTGTAGACACACGCCAAGGACAGCTTACAGATATGTGCAGGTATTGCTTCCTCCCAAACACACAGCATCGCACACCACAATTCATAAAATGACATGAGAAGGGTTCCAAGTCCATGAGTGCTCAGTTCATTCCAGTGGTCGTCTCTGCAATGTCCCACTTAATCACTCTTTAATGTTTAAGAGGGAACACGGCTGTAGCTCTAAAAATAATAGTGAATGTCAGCTGCTGGCAAGTGAATGCAAGTAATGATAAGCAGAATGTGCAAAGAAAGGGCATGAGATGGAAGAAAATACAAGCATTGGCTAAGCCAACAAATTTCTGCTTTTGACAGGCATTGCCATAATGGAACTACCTGCCCATAAAAGGGTACCAGCTGCAAAATGGTGTATGTGCCTGAGCATATGATGGTAGTGCTTGGACAATGCTTATCGCATACCTATATGCAAGAAAAAAATTATGGCTTTTCCAATGCTTGTTTTTAACAGCACTTCAGTGCAAGGACATGAGGCTCAAACCCTCACGTTGCCAGGGAAATATTTGCCCAGCCTCAGTCATCAGGGACAGAGCAAAAGACCTAGCACAGTTCATCACCGCACTGATTAATAGCAGCTCAGTCCCCAACAATCTTAAATAGGCATGGGCCATGCCTCTCCTCAAAAAACATAACCTTGACCCCAACGTACCCACCAATTACAGACCCATAACAACAGTCCCTTTTCTCCTAAAAATATTAGAGAGAGCAGCCTATCTTCAAATTCAAAAATATCTGGAGGATAACCTTCTTGGCCTGCGACAGTCTGGTTTCAGACCCAGGCATGGCACTGAAACAGCCCTCCTAGATTTAAAAATCCAAATGGATGAAGCCAAAGACAAGGGTAACTTGGCTATCCTTCTATTGCTGGACCTATCAGCAGCGCTTGATCTCGTCGACCATCAGATCTTGACCAAACATATGTCGATGGCTGCTGCTTTCTCTCCTAATGATGCTAATTGGATCCAATATCTCTGATCTAATAGAACAACCTGGGTCTTCGCTCCTACAGCGTCTGCTGAACCAGTACCCATCCACTGTGGAGTCCCACAGGGGTCCTGTGTGTCACCTATGCTTTATAATATCTTCACTAAGCTCCTCATTGATCGTCTTGATAACATGGGTGTCACTTACACTAATTATGCAGATGACACCCAGATCCTCATTACACTCACGGGTTGCTATGACAAAGACTCCAAAATACTTAATGAGATCTACCTGTAAATACAGGCTTGGAGGGCGGCTCAGAGCCTTTGTCTAAATACGACAAGATAGAACTTCTTATCGTTGGCTCCCAAGCACATCTGAACAGACTCGATTCACACTATAAAACCTTCAACATTGATGGGAACATCATCAAAGTCGCCAAGTAAGTAAAAACCTTAGGGGTTTACTTAGACCCAACCCTCTCTTTCAAAAAACAAGTCAACACCACAGCCTCTACTACAGCATATACCAATGAACTAATCAAAGCATTCAAACCCTTCTTGTCCACATTCAGCCAGGGTATTGATCTTATCCAAGGTGGACTATTGTAACACCATATTCCTTGGTACTACCGAGCGTAAACTGAATAGATTACAAGTTCTGCGGAAAAAAGCCCTGAGATCTGCCCTGAATATTCTAATCACATCTCTGCCATCAGACGGGACACACATTGGCTTCCAGTACGAGATAGAATCCTGCTGCGCACACTAGTCATCACGCATAAATGCCTTTCAAACACAGCCCCTAAATACCTGACTGACAAATTCTCGAGTGACCTACCATTGGGACCTATTAAATCCTCTTACCTACATTGCCTCAAAATCCCTAAGTATAAACTGAAAACTGCAGAGGGGTCTAGCTTCCTGGTGCTAGCGGCCACATGCTGGAATGCACTCCCTACTGCTATCAGAGCCAAATCTGCTTTTTGGACATTCAGATCCAAAGTGAAAGACTGGCTCTTTGCCCAGCAACACTAACCTACACCTCTGCGGTCCACTGTTATATTATTTATGACCGTCTGTGAAACCAATTTGCTTGACCTTGTAGATTAGCTACCTGCCGTACCTTGGCTTCTGTACTCTCGAGGACTGTTCCTCTGCTTCTTGTATGTATTCCCTTGTTGTCACGCTGACCAATCTGTAACCTGGTCTTCATGGTTTTGCCGCTTTCCTTGTAACTGTTCTTGTAACTAATCAACTATGCTCAAGCGCCCAGATACCTCAGGGTTGATGGGGAATAAACTAAACTACTGCTTATAAACCAGGTGGCTTAGGCCAACCTTAGTTAAGATATTTGTATTACACCAAGCTCCAATTAAGCCAATTGAAGACTGCTTTGAAATAACACTGGCCAGCTCTTAAAGCACTATGTTTGCTGATAATACGTCATAAAGTTAGCTGAAAGAGATCCCAGCAGGATGTGTTTTGGGGCGGGAAACGGCAAGTGCTGGGTGGGAATGGCTATGGGGATTAGCAGGCCTTTGAAAGGGTGGGTAAATATCCCAAAAATACCCACAAGCTGTGTGTCCCTAGTGACATCCCACATCCTTCCGAGCTGTACTCCAATGCAATCGTTTTGGCAAAATAAGTAGGCTCGTATCGCCACCTAATCACCAAAATTAAAAATAGCAGACTGATGTGAAGGAAAGTACAAAGTTCTGATATTGGCTGCACAAGGAGGTACATTTGCAATTGTCAGTATTTTGCCTGTGTTGCAAGCCTCAGCATTTCACATGCGATTGCACCACTGTGAGCTGGCTATGTAAAAAATAAAAATAAATAATGATATAACATTTACACCTGGAGAACGAACAGGGGTGGACTGGGAACCAAAAGAGGTCTGGGAAATAATTACTGGGAACCAAAAGAGGCCCTGCAAATAATTTTCAACGTGCCCATATTACAAATGTTCATCAAGCCAACGCTTTTCCTATGAGAAAATGTGGAAATACAATACAAAAGAGTCCCAGGGTGCAGAGGCCTACCGGGAAATCTCCAGAGTTCCCTATGGGCCAGTTCACCCCTGAGAATGAGGCTCGGTGGCGAGTAGAGAGTTGTGCTCTAATGGAAAGTGTACTCAGAGAAATGTACAGGAACGCAACAGCATCCCTCTGGAGGCCACGAAGGTGAGAGCAGAATAAACAATTTCAGCTAATAAGCACACATGCCACAGAGCCACCCATTAGCCCTCCCTTCCAGTTCTGCACCACTGAGCAATGCATTGTGGGTATTCAAATGACCTAAAAAGCATACCTTCTTGCTCCCTTTGAGCAATGGTGCCTACAGGCCACAGCACTGCAATATTCCTGCTAGGAATCTCACCAGAGCATTGGGTAAACACTTTAGAACATAGCTGGGCACTGTAGAACACACACTGGACAGCCCAGCTGGGCAATAGACATACACAGCAAGTACAAGGAGACAACAGTTGGACATCAGGTGCGCACGTGCATGAGAGTACAGTGGTGTCAGAGGTATTCATTCATTCATCTTTTATAACGTGCTTAATGCTGGAGACCAGTATCAAAACCTGGACTGGAATTCCAACCTGTGTTGCTCTAGGTCTACGTTTGTCTTGATTCCAAGACAAACGCGTTGCCCCTGAGCTATCCTCCCAGCCCAGAGGTATGTGCTGGAGACCAGGGGGATGCTAGTGGAAAAGTAGGATACCTTGTGCACAGGGGAGAGAAAAGCAAAGCAGTGGGTGTATAGTGGAGAGCCCAAAAGGGCACAGAGCACAGCATCACCAGTGTCATGGAGAGACTGGATGAACACCAATACACCAGGAAGCCATGTCTGAGGCTTCTTGTGGTCTCGTGCAGAAGGGATGTGACCTAGCAGTTCGGGCTAAACTGCCCCTTTTGGGGTGGAACAAAGCCTGACTTGCAGGTAGCTTTTCCTCTTATGTAATGAATCAGCACACTGAACATTGTTTTTGTAACACGAAAAGAGTGGGGGGGCATGCCACCCAAAAACCTATTGTTTTGGTTCGAAGAGCATATATAATGCTCTTCAGTGATACAATATTCTGAAAATGCCCCAAGAGTGAGAGAAGCCGAGGCAACTAGTTACAACCTGTCGTGTGTCCAGTAGGTCAATAAGTCTTTCTAGACTGTTTGTGAATATGGGAGTACCCAAGAGCTGTTTGTTTTACAAAAAGGTAGAAAGAGAGGTAAAAGGGGGACAGAGAAGGTTCTATCTAGCCCTACCTATTGAGTCTCTATCCCTAGGCAGCGCTGGTGTGCTGCCTATCTAACAGTGGATAGAGTTAGAAACAGAAAAAAAGAATATCCATTCCTTGTATCCCAACTGTTTTAGCTCTGTATTATGTTTGTACTACATTGTCTAATAACCTAGATACTTCTTTGTTTGTGAATAGTCGTGATCAGAGGTGTTGCTGGTGGGAGGGGGTCTGAGGGGGCTATAGCCAATTGTCTTTGGTTGTAGCCCAGGATAGAAGCTCAGGGGTTACAACCAAAAAGACTAGCTAGTCCCCAGTCCCGACAGTCCCAAAATTAGCATAGCCCTGGATAATTTTCATACCTAGCAACATCTCTGGTCGTGATGTTGACAGGAGAGCCCAAAGGTGGCTTTTCCTGTTTGTAACAGAAAAAGTAAAAAGAGAGAGTAAGGTAGAGGTAACTCTCCACCAGTACTTTGGCAAGGGTTGCTTTATTGAACAGTACTGAACGTGTATATACCGTGATTAATAGTTGTACTCTTGATAAAGTGATTAAAGAGTGCTGTGAAGACTTCAGCAAAAGAGGGTAGATGTAATGATGTATGTACGTCCCTAGTGCTGAAACGAGGAGGATCGCGGCAGGAAGTGGAGAGAGCGGGAGGCTTCCCGGCGCTTTTCTTGTTTCAACGAGAGTACAACTTTTAATCACGGTATATTCACCTTCGGTATTGGCCAATAAAGCAACCAGTGCCAACGTATTCCATAACTATTGTCTCATGGTAATAATTTCAGGTGTTTACCAGCTGCCTTATTCCACTACTCAGCCTAATGAGTCTTGAAACCACAAGAGTAGACTGGGACCTGTTATTTCTTTATTGAGTATGTGTATGGCGCCACAAGACTAAGGGGGAGGAGGGTGCAGAGGAGTATAACAACAGTGTAAACGACAATAACTGTCCTAATAGGCCTTGTGACATTCGGATTGTGCAAGTGCAGCATACAGGAAGTGCAGGGCGGAGGAGAGGTAAGGGTGAAGGGAAGGTAAGGGGAGGAAGGGGACGGGTCTGGGTAAGTGCTAAGCGGAGCCCAGAGGGCAAGTGCACTGGCGACGGGATAAGGGTAACAAATGTGGGGAGGGGGGTGGACCAGACTTGGTAGTCTAGTCAGGGAAGGCCGCCCGATGGCAAGTGTTGGTGAGGCGGTGCTGAGGCAGACTGGTCGAGGGAGGGCCTGGCCCCTGTATGACTCAGAAGGGACCAGGCGGCCAGTCGCAGCAGCAGGGGTCCTTAGCAAGGGAAGGGGAGAGGGAAGGAAGAGGACAAAAGGAATGTCTTGAGAATCTTATGGAACTTAAGGTGATCTGGCTCAAGTCTGGGAGGGGCGGTGGAAGCCATTTCAGAGGGATGCTTATGCCGAAGAAAGAGATCTACCCCCCACTGTCTGCTTGGAGAAACATCTGACCTGCAAAGAGTTACAGGTAGAGGACCGAAGGGCTCTAGCAGAGAGGTATTCATGGTGGACTACGTAAAGTACTACATCCCCATCTAGGTGTCAGTAATGGTGCTCTACTGCGACCTGACCAGCACCCTTTCAACATGTCTATTTGTCTTCTTAGCAGAACTGTTTGCACAGATGAACCTGCAACCTGATACTTTATATAACTCAAATACAAATGCAAATGTATGCATATGTATATGTATACCCCACTCTACAGGTCTGATGAAATCGCTATTTGGAGGTACATGAAAGGAATGGCCATCGGATGATAGACAAATTGTTGGGAAGCCCTTTCGCCATTGTCAGCTACCGGCTCACATTCTATTGTCAAGTGTGAAACATTTCCGGTGCGGATGTGCTCCTCCCCATTCATTTAGACCCCAATGTGTGTATCCAGGGTAGACTAGACTATCATTGTTGAAGCTTTTGGTTACTTTTTAGGTGCCCAGATGAATCTGTAACGTTTGCTGAAACGAATGTATGACTTTTTGAAAAAGGATATGTAATGAACATTGAGTCCTGAAGATGGATCTTTGAATCTGAAACACGTTGGTATATTGTACATATAAAATCGAAGCTACAATGTGTGTATATTGTATTATGAACCAATAATTTGTACCAAAGTGTGTGACTATAGGGGTGGGTGGTTCTCCAGACCACTCTATAACACATGTACAGAAAGGTCATATTAAATAAGTATGAATTAGCGGAGCATTGGATGCTAACTCCTCTGGGTTTGGATGAATATTTGTGTTAATAGGATTATTCATTCCCTGTTTCCCCATCAGGGGTGATTTTGTAGTTCAAGTGTTGTCCAAGAGACTTTGGTCCTAGACACCACTAATAAATTGTGTTGAATTTCTCTTTTTTTGAACTCATTTGTTTGTAATGAATTTCTTGAAATGATGTGATGTTTACTTTTCTTTGTTGGAAGGTATGATTGTCGGTGGCACACTTAGTGACACTACCAATGGATATATATATATACATCATATCTAGGTCCTAACATCCACCTGGAGTGCAACAGGGTGACCCGTTGGAGGCAACAGGTTGGTTGTGTGCCCACCAGGGGGCTAGGGGAGGAGGCCCAAAGAGGGCAGACAGAGAGTAGAGGGGAACCAAGGGGGGATTCCAATGAGAAGGATCTCAGTCCTACTGGCATTAAGACAGAGATCATTAGCAGCGTAACATGCCTGAATAGGGTTTATCGTGATTTTTACGACACTCAAAGTTTCTACATACAAAAGTTTCGACACAAAAGCATCCAAAAAAAAAAGTTTTGAAACTATTTTTTCGAAAATATAACTGGATACCCTGAATAGCAGTCAGACAAATCGGGAAGGAGAGGAGGTAGAGGAGGGGAGCTCAAAGAAGAGCTGAGTGTCGGCCGCATAACACTGGTAGTGAGGAGACAAGGTGGAGATCAGGTGGGCAAGAGGGGCAAGGTAGATGCTAAAGAGCCATGAAAATCGGATAGAGCCCTGAGGCATGCTGCAAGTAGGGACCGTGGTAGAGGAGTGAAAAGGGCCCATTTGGACCTGGGGGAGCCGATTAGAAAGGAAAGGTCAGCCAAGCCAGTGCCCTGTCCATGACGCCCAGAGTATCACACAGTCGATTTAAGAGAATGGCATGATTGACAGTGTTGAAGGCAGAGGACAGATCAAGGAGGATGAGAACAGAAGGAGAGTTGGAGTCGAGGTTTGAGAGCAAGTCTACATGGGTGTTCAGGAGAGCCGTTTCCGTGCCTGTGGCTGTTCTAAAGCCAGACTGGTGGTCGTAGAGACAGCCAACAGATTCAGTGTGGTCGATTAGTTGGGAGATGACCAACTCCTCCTGAGGTTTGCCCAAGAAGGAGGAAGTGGAGATATGGCAGTAGTTAGTCAGGCAGGAAGGGTCCAAAGATGGCTTTTTTAGAAGGGGGTGTACAAGGGAGTGTTTGAGTGGTAATGGGAAGGTGCCAGTGGGAAAAGAGTGATTGCAGAACTAAGCCAAAGTGGGAGCGAGGGCAGCAATATTGTTCTTGATAGTTCAAGAGGAGTAGGGGAGCACCTATTTGGAGGAGACTTTCATAGTTACCTCAACTAAGGTAATCTCCCTTATTTTTTGTTTTAGGTGGATCTGTTTCTCAAAATGGGAGAGCAACAAGTAAGCTAAATATAGCAAAATGCGAAAAACAGATTACCCCACTCTCCGCCTATAAATGTCGGGTTGAATGGTATTCACTTTGGTACAATACAGGTCTTTTCCTCTAAATTCAAACTACATATCAATTATCACAAAATCAAGCAGAAGAACATAAATAACATTGCTGATGAACCACTCTCCACTATTAACTTATCAAAAAACAATTTTTATTCAGTATCAAAAAATACATATTTATTTACATATACATAATACAACTGTGATGGGCACAATCTTTGCCCCGTCCTACGCAAACCTTACTATGGTGTATTGGGAAAGATATGAGGCATGGAAAGAAGAATATGGAAAATGTACAAGCAAGGTGATCATGTGGCAGCGTTATATTGACAACCTCTTTATTATTTGGAAGGGTACTTCCGGAGAATGGATGGACTTTGTGAAACAGTTGAACATTAATAGTTACAATCTACAATTTACTGAGACACACAGTCCAAAAGAGGAGGTCTTCCTGGATGTTGCAGTCTTTATATAAGACGGGAAAATCAAGACAAATTTGTTTCGAAAACCAACTGGAGTTAACGCTCCACTACATGCGAAGAGTGCACATAGCAAAAATCTGATTTGGAGTATACCTTACGGCAAGTTTATCCGATTACATAGAAATTGTTCGGAAATGGGTAGCTATGATGAAGAGAGTAAAATAACAGCATGGGGCTTCAAAAAACAGTGCTACCCAAATGGATTATCCAACAGGCATATTTGAAAGCACGACAGTGTGATAGATCGTTGCTGTTATTGGATAATGTCAATAAAACTAAAAGTAAGGACAAAGAAGAAGCAACTCGTCTTATACTTACTTATGGACAATCAGCAAAGGCTATTAAAACCATCATTCAGAAGCACTGGACCACATTAGTAGTAGACACGGATTTGAAACAATCCTTGGACAGCTACCCCATTTTTGCATTCCGGAAATGTCAATCCATCAAAGATAAGCTAGTCAGTAGTTACATGGCACCAGAAATAACTCCCCAACAATCCACATGGCTTAACCGCAGGAACAAGGGTTTCTACAAATGCACAAAATGCAAGGTATGCCGATTTGCAGATGAATGCTCCAGCTATTTACATCCAGTACTTAAAAAATCTATTACGATCACTGAAAGAATTACATGTGAATCGGAATACATTGTGTACGCATTGAAATGCACATGCAATAAATGGTACATTGGAAGCACCAAGTGTAAGTTGAAAATACGGATCCAACAGCATATCAGAGCCATAAAGAATTGTGATTTTGCATACCCTATAGCTAAACACTTCTGGGAGAAACATGAAGGGAAGCTTTGTGACCTCTCATTTATGGGGCTACAACAAATTAACATTGGATTGAGGGGGGAGACAGAGAAAAATTATTGAGACAACGAGAAACACGATATATTATTGACTTTCAGAGCAAGACCCCTCTAGGTCACAATATTGATGAGGAACTTTATACATTTTTGGGGGAATGATTTATGGAATAGGTAGTGGACTGAAGATATACACCTTTTTGCACAATGCTTTTTTGCTTTTTTTGCTTTTTTGCCTTTTGGCTCAATACCTTTCATAAATCCCTACATGAAAGAGTCAACAATTGTTATTTAATATTTGATGGATTGCCAAATTCCCTTACACTGCTGTTTATTATTATTGTTCTTGTAATTTTAAATACTCACGCCAACAAATGCCTTGTTTGGTGGTGAGCCTTTTAGTAATAACATAAGACACCCTGAATGATCCTGTATATTCCTTCATTTTCTACTGTTGTCCATAATATGAACCATGGATGGGTAAACTGGAGACAGGTATTGTGTCACAAATTCAGTGTAAACATAAAGGTATCTCAGATAGAATACCGCATTTCAAACTTGTGATGCACTATGCACTTTATGCCCAGCGGACATATGAAATAGAGGTTGGATTAACCTGGCCCATGGCAAAGTTATATATTTGATACAAGCTATATTGCACTGTGATGGGATTCACTACGCACATGACATTTTACTCACACGAGGAACAACGGCTGCATCCAGCCTGTCCATATCAAGGGAAGGCATGTAAGATATGCCACATGATAGAGTGCACTTTGCACGATAGTATTAGACCTCTCACTAATCATTGTCATATTCCTATGGATCATTGGCTTTATGGGTATATAGGAAACCATATCGTAGTTATGTATGCACACGATGTACGGATTTGCACGTTTCACTTTAGGGAAATCGTGAAAGCAGGTAGCTAACCTATTCAGGCTAAAAATCGACATCTTGATACTCGATAATCATTGCATATAGAGATGAGATATACAATGCTATGGGCTGTAACACATACGATTTATGAGATATGAACTGAATTTGCCATGGTACCTGTCAAAAATACATTTGGACACCCCAATAGATCACATTTTATATTGTATTCAGTGGATCTAGGTAATGGCGGCAGTGGAATTCGGTGCTAGATTACCCGATTTGGAATTAGTCCTTTGTTTTTCATGCTGATCACGTGAGAACACTGATGTCTGATGGGAGACAGGGCATAAAGGTGTGTCTGTAATGTTAGCAAGATCATGTGACCAAGCTAGATGGGCGTGGGTGGGAGGTTTCCATACGAATTTTAACCAAATTTCGAATAAAGATTATTTTTTTTAACTATTTTGTGACTGCGGTGCAATTTGTGGTTTGGAAGCTCAGAAACCTGAAAGCGGAATCTTAATCTGGGAGTGAGGCTCAACATCACTGTTGGGTGTCCTGACCCACGTTTGGACTATTAAACTGCAACATTTGGTGCTGTGGGTTTAGGAAATCCAAGAGGGTGGAAAAGCCCACATTTGCGCCAGAATCCTAGGGAACCGTGCAGTTTTGTGCACAGCAAAGTGGTCCCCTGACCTGCCACCCTCCAGTGCAAGCATGCTGGGCCAGGAGTGCCATGAGTGAAATGTGTGCCAAAGGAAAAACAGCAGTGCCGGTTGGTTAAAAAAAGCGCTTTAAAATCACCTCTGTTTCCCTGAATGCAAGCTCAAAATGCCTATTTTAAACATCAGGAGATATTCAAAAATCTCAATGAACACCAACAGACAAGTATTCTTGTGTGCATACAAAATCTGGAAAGATGAAGAGCCCAAAACAATGTTTATAACAAAACTGGCTGAGCTGTGGATGTCAGCAGCCTAAGTTAAATGGACAGAAAGCCACTAAAATCGAAATGTTTAAAATAAATGAGTGACCTACTTTTGAGTGTAACATAGGTTGCAACTGTTAAATGTCATAGTTTTGAACTCAGAATCAGCATTCTAGCTGCATGTGCAAAAATTGTGAGTTTGATTTGAATGAAGAAAAACTGGGAACAAAAGTGACATTTAGCTGAAGCCTGGCTTAATGAAACTGGATTCTGCCTGACAACTACCCCCGACAGGAGAGGGAATTCAGCAGCTGTGTTCCCAGGCCTGGCTGCATCCTGCTGCCCCTTCCAAAAGGAGATGACACCTCTCTGATTGAATTAGGGGAGTGGCACCTGGGGACTACAGGAAACTAAACAAAGCACTGCCCCTGGCTCAGGCAAATGTTATATTGGGGGGGGGTCGTAAAATGGCTTCCTCTTTGGAGAAACTGGGAGGGGCAGTGCCTGTGAGAGCAAGCTGAGCTTGGGGGAAGTGATAAACCAGAAATTCCACCATGTGCTTTGGAAAACCACACCCCTTTGGGGCCTGAGCATGATTTTAAAAAGATGGATAATTCATAGTGCGGACTTGTAAAAATTATATAAGTAACATCATCATTCTTGTGATTTTTCTGTGCACATTTAAAGAGGTGTTAGGACCCTGTGGTATGTTCTTGGGGATAGTAGCGGGAAAAAAGGTTGTTACTCCAAATGTATGCATGTTAAAAATCTGACAATTTATCATCTGAAAAACATATCCCTGGTGCCCACTTGTGTAAAATCTGGAAAGGTTTAGAGGTCGTTAACTGGATGAAAAGGGGAGAATTCTGTCATAAGTGGACACGACATCGTACAAAGGCAGGGATCGGAGGGTTTGGTGCTACAGAAAATATGTTAACTGGACCTATACTATTAGAGAAATGGTACATAGATAAATATGTATTTGGGTCAGAAATAGATTTGTGTGCAATTTGACAAGGGGAGGTTCCTTTGACCATAAAACCCACAGCATCACTCCGACACTCCATTTCCTTCCCCCAATCAAGGGAGAGAGGAATGCTTGGCCAATGATAAGTGAGAGGGGCAGGCTTAGCTAGGCCCAGGCACACACCCATTTTCAAAACACATAAAAAGAACATTGAAACCCAGGTAGAGACATTCACTTTCCACTTTGTTGCGGGACGCTTTGCCGGGAGACTCTAGACTTCAAATCCAGAACTCCAGGGATCCAGAACTTTACTTCAGAACTTGTAGCAGAGAGGCTAACCCACAAGCTGAGCTTCAGCAGGCCTCAAAAATCATTTGCAAACTATTCAACCGCCGGGCTGTGCGGTTTTCTGCTTGCTAAGAATCCACTTGATCCAGACCCGCAGAACCAGAGACCGCTGTATCCGGAACCGTTAGCAGAACCGATAACAGAACCAGAGACCCATTGACCAGATCGCTGTGAAGAACCGCTAGCAGAAGTCCAGCCAATCCTGACCCGATCGGTGACAAAGTCGCATTCCTGTCCATAATCTAGTGTGAGTACCCAGCTAGCACTGTGCCAAAACCAATCTCTTAGTTTAAAATGATCTAATCCAAACTATTTTAGCCTATTAGAACTACCTCCTAGAATTCTGTCATTCTGTCATCATTAAAACTGAAAACTGTCATCTGTCATTCTGAGCTTTAAAATTTCAAATCCGAAAAACTACCTTTACTAAATCGGCCATATCTCCGGAACTGTTTGTGCTAGGAACGAGATTTAACTTTCATCCTAAAGCTAAAATTCTACTGACTTCCTACTCATTATAGTACCTCCGTAATTGCGCTCGACGCACGCGACTAAATTGCCGCGATTTGACATTTTGCTTCATTTTAGCCACGGGTAAAAATATTTGTTTTTGCCTCCATCCCTGAAATCTGTTTTCAACCTAACAACCATCCCTGAATCATTGATAGGGCTGGCCTGAACTGATTCAAAGTATCTAGGGAATACTAGGGAATTGAAAGCCTTTTTAGCATATTTTTCACTTAATTGCAACCACATCAAAGTATATTGCCTGTGTTTAAAACTCCTACCTGTTTTCCTCTAAGCTTGCTAGGGGGGAACTGAATTATATTTGATTGCATTCCTGAGAACTGTGTGCTTTGCTTCCATCTCTATACATTGCATAAAGTGGCGGGGGGGGGGTGAATTGTAAAAGAAAAGTGATTACATTGTCTTTTGTTGAAGTCACATCAAGTTTATTTTCTGTACTGCATTTGCATTCATCATTACATTGTCCTTGAAGCCATAAAGGCATTCTCAGCTACTTTATCCTCTCTATATCACTTCTAAGCCATCAAAAAGAGTGTACCACTGTAACATTATCCATTGTTGATCACTATCATCTTCACAAGTGTGCTATCAAACATTAATTTATTATAAAAGTGTGATATATATATATATATATTGTTTAATTTTCAAATAAACCTTTTAATTTGCAAAACAAACCTACTTCTTGGCTCAGTGGGGTCAGGAGGATTCTAAGAGAGGGGTGTTATATAAGGGTTGTCATCCAGAGTAAACGAACTGGACATACAAATATATCAATAAGGGTTTCCCTCAGCATACCAGACTAGGCATTGATTTAGCTGTAGTGTTGAATTGAATCCGCTTACAAAGTGGGGGCACGTCCGGGATTCTGGATTAGATTTACCACTTGTGCAGCTTAATACAGTGTGCCAACTGACCGGATACACATATCCGGTTAGATCACCATGCTGTTTTACACTGTGAAAGCACTCCTCAAAGGAACGCTCTAAGGAAACGGTCTGTGTTTCAAAATAAAATACAAACTTCTGTAAGTCAGGAAGGAACTCAAATTCCACAATGAAGACACTGGTAGACATCAAAATAGCCAGAGAGCACTTTCTACATAAGCTATTTGTGAGAGGTGAATGGACTGAGCAGGGCCAGGATGCGTGGTTGCAGGCAATCACACAACAGGTCACTGCAACTGGGTTAGATATCTGGAGAGATCAGGGTCCCTTACATGTGGCCCTGAGCGAACTATACATGGCTCCTAAAGCTAAAGATGAACACGACAAGATGGTTAGGATAGCGGCATATTTGTATCTATATATGGGAGCCATCCAGGACAAATGTGCTGAAGGCCAAGATCTGGCAAGTAGGCAACTGTTGGCATTAGAGAAGGGCCAATCTGACCTGGTCTCTTCTGAGCAGAGGCTGCAGAGGAGCCAGGAGTCAGAAAATGATAGTAGGCAGTATATCATTAAAATAAAAGAGGGCATGGATATACTGCAACAGGAAAAGACAGACCAGAATACCAGAATTCTGGCTTTGCAGAAGGAGCACCAAGACAGTTTGGACTCCTTACTGCAGAGCCAGAAAAAGCTGGAGCAACAGATAAATTTCAACAGGGAATGCACAGAGCAGGTAGCCACTCTGCAAATCCAACTAGACAGAGAGAAAGAGGAAAGCAATAAATTGATTTTGAAAGACCTGGATACCCAGGCAGAGTTTGATCAAGAACGCCAGAAAGCTGGGGCCTTTCAAAGGCAGAGGGATGACCTGGCATCACAAATGCAGGCTCTTGGTCAGGAAAGGGATACCTTAGGCCAGGAAGTCTGCCATTTAAAAAGAAAAATTGAAGAAAATCACTTGGCCCTCCAGGGGCTGGGTGACCTCCAAAAAGAGCATCAGGGCTTGCTAGATCACACCAGGAGGGTGGAGGAGGTTCTGCAAAGAAAGGAGCAAGCCAGTAGGGATGGGACTCGGGAGGTAACCCTCCTGCAGCAGAGACTGGCCCAGTACTCCAGGACCAATCAGGAGGCACAGAGAGAAAATGAGGCTCTGTGTCAGCACAATGATAGGCTCCAGCAACAGGTAGCCATGCAGGAGAGACTGATAGAGTCTAGTAAGGGATTAACTGAGGAACTGAAAGCGCAGGCTCTTGCATTGCAACAGGGAGCAGGGGCTGACAGAGATGAAGTTCGCTGGGAAAGGGAAACACCTGAGCATAACCTCAGAAGCCCTAGTACCAGAGGCCTTCATCTCTCTCTGTCCCTGGACTCTGCCACCCCCATGTCCCCTGGCGCACACGAGCACAGAGCCATAGGGATGGCAGATTACTATCCAGCCAAAAGGATGGGGCTCATAGGCCAGTACCACCCAGGAATGGATGGGCGTGCATCCGGGTATGGGCACCTAAGTACAGTGCAATTTAGTGGGGAACCCCAGGAGAGTAGGCCCACTAAGGGCATCCTGAAAACCTCTGCCCAGTTAGGTCAGTGGGGGGGTACCGATCAAATCCTGGTAGCAAGGAGGGATCTGAAGACTCCTCTGAGTGTCACAGGACAAAGGAGACCAGGTCCCCACATTCTGCCAGCTATTCCCAGGCTCGCAGAATCCGGGAAAACCTGGAAGATCAGACGGGCACCTCTGGGAGCAGTGCTTCTGAATCAGAGGATGAATGGACCAGGGTTACCCGAACCAAAAAAGCCAATAAGGTGAAAAGGGCCTTGCTTAAGGACCCCTTAAAACAGATTAAGGCAATCAGGAGTGTCATCATGCCTTATCATAAGAACGCCAAGTATTCTGCTTGGGAACACTTGGAGCTCTACGAGCAAATGATGGAGACTTTCCATTTGAAGGACAGCAGTAGCTGCATCCAGTACGTCAAATGGACATTCTCCCCTGAATACTCCAGTTTCTTTGCAGGGCTGGAGGACCAAAACCATTCAAGATGGTCCACATATAGGGCGGCCATCTTGAAAACAAATTCTGTACATAGAAATCCCCAAGAGGCTCGCAAGGCAGCCTACAATTTGCAATGTGGGGAGGATCAGGCCCCACAAGAATTCGTGCAAGAATTGAAGCGTGCCTTTGCGCAGACCACCAGAAGGGTGCGCACGACAGCAGAGAATTCATCAACACATTTTTCCATGCTCTTCCCAAGTAAATAATGCTCCAGCTCGAGAGAGATTTTCACGAGAAAAGATCTTTAGACTGGGTCATTGAGCAAACCACCCGGATCTATGAGGTGCCCATAGAAAATAAAAGTAATGCGCAGAAAAACCCCAAAACCAACAGCACCCCTGCTGCTGCCAAGGTGGCAGAGGTAAAGGTTGCCCGTGTTTTAGATTTGGAGATGGGGGGGCCTAAAAACTTGCCTGTGCCAAATAATTCACAGCCCAGAAGGCCCTCGGGCCAGTCACAGACAGGGAGTCAAGGAGGTAGTCCCACAAATGGGGTCCCTCGCTCCCCTGATTATGTAAGTCCCCGCTACAAGGGAAACCGACCCATCCTGGGTTATGTGTGGACTCCTCCAGACCAAGGGGGGATCCAGTCAAGCACCTAACCCAGAGAACTTCCCTCCAAACTTCCCACAGGAGGGCAGAAATTCACCAAACCCTGGGCCGAACTTTTTCCCCATGTATCCACAAAGTTTCCAGCCCCAAACTCATCCATCCTTCTTTCCCCAATTCCCTGAGCCCAGACCACCTAATCTGGGAGAGGGGAGGCCAAGGGTGGAGGGGTACCCAAATCTTCCCAAACCGGGGTATTACCAGAGAAGGGATAGCTACCCTTCCCGGGTTCAGCCCAGGGGAGAAAACAGAACCCCGTATCAACCTGAGCGGGTTTCCCAACTTGGACGCCAGGTCCACAATATGGCACGGGATCTGGGTCACATACTGAGGGCTCAACAAAACCCTCAGATGAGCATGTCACCACAGAATGCCCCAAACTCTGGACCTGGTGCTCTAGAACAATGACGGGGGCAGCACCCCGATAACCCGCCGGTTCCCAGGGAGGAGGCACAAGGGGAAGAGGGGTGTAAAGCCTTGGAGGAAGCTTCCTTCTCCACTTGTAAACAGCCCCTTGAAACCCAGGAACCGGAAACAAAATCTCCTACCCCTGAAAGTCTGCCACCCAAGGAGCAGAGAGGAGGTAGGAGAAACAAAGTACCCAAACAGACCCACTTTGTGGAGGAGGTACAGGTCTTCCAATTTGAGGGAGAGGGATCCTCAGAGGATTCTGGGGAAAGGACCTTCTCCTTCAGAGATGGGGGAACTCCTCCCAAGGAAAAATGGGTCCCAAGGGATTTTAACCCAGACTGGGTAGATGTGGGGATTGAGCTGTCGCCGCCCATCATCCTATCCCAAAACCAACAAAACCAAAAACCCCTGGTTCAAACCCATCCTGGTGACTGCCTCCCAAAAGGCAGGGGCGGCCCAGAACCAGAACCAGGGGAACCTAAAATCGAATCAACAGACTGGGTAGATGTGGGGATTGAGCTGTCGCCGCCCATCATTCTATCCCAGAACCAACAATACCAAAATCCCATGGGTCAAACCTATCCTGATGACTGCCTCCAAAAAGGGGGGGGTTGCCCAGAACCAAAAACCATTTCCAGTTGCCAACTTTTTCTTTCAGATTCCCTAGGCTCTCCACAGAATTCCGCCCAAATCTCTTCACTAGCAATGTCCAAAACCAGACAATTAGCCCACCATTTGTCCAAAAATGTGCATTATCTGTGCCCCCTTGAGGAGAAGGAGGGAAGATACTATGCCCCGGTACAAGTACAGGGGCAGAGTACAATGTTGGCACTGGTGGACACTGGATCCCAAACTACGCTTCTGACCAAAAGGGCTTTTGATGAACTAAATGCAGGAAGGGGGGAGAATTACAGTATTCCTCTCACCTCTCTTCCTGGACAACTGCAGAACTTTGACGGGAAAGAAATTCCTGTCGAGGGGACTGCAGATTTGGACATCAAAATTGTGCGACACAAGGTGAAACACCCGGTCATAGTAGTGACTCCAGAAGGCACCCCTTGTTTGCTAGGGAATGACCTCCTGAGAAGGTTGTCACCCCTAATAGATTGCGTAAACAAGGTCCTCTGGACCCAGACTAGCCGACCAATAAAATTAAAACAGAGTGTCAACCATGTTAGTTTAAATGGCACCTGCCACATGGTTGAGCAAAAATCTGACCAAGTAGAATTTCACTTCCAGAACAACTAAAGTCCAGACGTGACAGTAATAGCAGTAGGACAACAGACTGGTGATTGGGGGGTCCTCTCTATTTCTGAAAATCAACCTTCCTTCCAGTTTAAGGTGGTATTCCACACTGGAAGGAAATACTCTGAAATTCTTTACCAATCCACAATCAGACACTCCCACTCCTATAGTCCAGAAAGATGTGAAATCAGCTCAGAGCCTGGCTGATATTCAGCAAATTGGAGAGCAGATGTTCATCCCTGTTCAGTTAAATGATGGGAAGGACTCTGTTCTCGCTCGAGTGTGTGTGAACAACGGTAAGAGCTTCATCAGCGAAGCCATGTTACGCCAACTCCCAAAAGATCCAGCCATTCCCACATTCAAACTGATAGACAAATGGGAAATGGATCTGGAAACACCCAATTCCAAACATCTCTTGCCAAGCAGGTTTATGCTCAAAATCTCCATTGGCAACAAGAGCATAGTCCATAATTTGTAGGTAATGTGAGACGTCACTGCCGCCTTTTATTTAGGCAGTGACATTCTCAATCGCTTTGCCATTATTTTGGACCTAATAAACTTCAAATCTTGGTCCCGATTAGCGGATAATCCCATGGGCTTTGATGATCAAGAAAAAGCATTTAGTTCAGCTCAATTGCTACCTTATGCAGTTGGAATTCAGCTTAAAGAGGAAGTCACCATCCCAGAAAGGACCCGACAATTCTCCCTGGAAGTGAAAGTTAAAAGAGGACAAAAATTGAAAAACCCTGATGCTTATATTCATCTAAATGCTTCTCTCCAACAGCAAGGGTTAGGGGTAAACCCAACTCCATTAGTCAACATAGAACATGACACCATTCCAATAGAGGTGGATAACAGCGACTTAAAGAGTATTACTCTAGCCGCAGGCACCATTATTGGAATGGCGGTTGATGACCGACATTTCACCATTGATTTAGGAAATGAACTGTCAGGACCAATCCCCAAGGACTGTTTTGACAGTGAGGACAATACAAGACCAGACAGGATTTTCACCCGCCATGGGGTGAACTTCCTGGTGTACACTTCTTGCCCTTATGGTAAGGAAGATGTGACTTGTGACTTCAGGAGGGATGAGGTGATTTTCCAGGTCCATGAGGGCTGCCTTTCCCACCTGAAGCCTCCAGTCCAAATCAGCACTCTGACCAGGGACTTCTCCACCCTGCTGGAGGAGGCCGCTGAGATAGCTAAACCAGAAGTCTTTCCAGGCTTCAGGCAGATGGTGGAAGAGAGAGTCAACCTAGCTGATGACTGTGTGACTCTGGAACAGAAGCAAATGTTGAAACAAGTTTTCTTGGATTCCCAAGATCTCTTTGTGGTAGACTCATATGACTGTGGTCGCACCGACATCCACACAACAACAATTCCCACGGACCCTGGAATGACTCCAGTGTTTGTGAAGCAATATCGTTTGCCTCTCGCATCCATGGCGTCCCTTACTGAAATAATTAAGAACCTTGAGTCCCGGGGAATAATACGTCCAGTCCACAGCACTTTCAATAATCCGGTGCTGGGAATATTGAAGCCAAACAGCCAGTGGAGACTCTGCGCCGACCTTAGGGAGCTCAACAAACGGGTCCATACTTCCCGATGGCCTCTACATTGACCAAGGGCTGGCCCAGATCCAGGGGTCACAGCTATTCACTGCAATAGACCTGACCAATGGATACTGGACCGTGCCTGTCAGTAGGGAGGACCAATACAAACTGGCTTTTACCTTTGGGGTCCAGCAGTACACATGGACCCGGACTCCCTTCGGATACCTCAACTCCGGCAATGAATTCAACATTTTCCTACATAAGGCCATGCCCGACCTGGGTGCGAGGGGTAACCTGGCTTATGTAGATGATGTCCTCATCAAAAGTTCATCAGTGGAGGAACACATAGCGGAGATCCGTTATGTTCTGACACAGTTGAGGGCCGCCGGAGCAAAACTTTCCTTTCAGAAAGCACAGTGGTGTAGAACCCGTGTTCATTTCTTGGGGCATGAGATTACTCCTCAGGGTCTCTGTCCCCAGGAAAGGTAAGTGGAAGCACTTCAGAAACTGAAGGATCCCACAACTCTGCGGGAACTAAGGAGCCTCCTTGGACTGACTAATTACAGCAGAAAGTTCATTGAAGGCTACGCAGAGATCACTAGACCCCTGATTCATCTCTTGAAGGGGGGGTCAAGTGGGAATGGGGTCCAGAACAATCCGAGGCAGTAAGACAACTCAAGAGAAGCCTCTCACAAGCGCCTTGCCTAGCTTACCCTGTCAGAAACAAGGAGTTCTTCCTGGAGACAGGGTTCTCTAAGACGTGCTTGACGGCAGTATTATACCAAAAGCATGACAAGGTCAATAAAGTAATCTCCTATGCGAGCAAAACTTTATCCTCTGTGGATGAAAAATTCAACGATTGTGAGAAGGCACTCCTAGCAATGGTGTGGGCATTGAAGAATTACCGCCCGTTTATCCAGGGGTAACACATCATAGTGGAGACGCCACACCAGCCTCTGCAATATCTCCAAAGTGACAGAATCCGGGCCGGAAATGTGAGTAATTCCCGAATTACTTCCTGGATTCTGTCAATGCAAGGCTTTCCTGTGGAGGTCAGATATGGCCAAAACAAGAAGAGTCCCCTCGCGCAAGGTCTGGCTGACTTGCATGACTGTGCCAGAGAAAACTGTCTTGAGGTCTAAAAATCAAGGACAACATGGAGGCATACCTTAATTCCCCACACAAAGTCTTTGAAGAAGACAAGTGGGAGGGAATTCCCACTGTCTATGTGGATGGATGTCTTACCATTTTGACAACAACGGGGAGAAAGAACTGGTGGCCGGTGTAGGGAATGTATGGGTGAAGGAGTGCATCAAGCCATCCTCACTGCTGTCCAACATGAACTCCACGAACTGGTCATAATCACAGATTCGGATTATGTACGGAACGGGTTCGTGGAACACCTGTTTAATTGGAAAACCAGAGGCATGTTATGTGCTAATAACAAACCCCTGAAACATGGGAAGTTAATCCAAAATATTGATGATCTGGTCACATCGAAGGGGATGAACATCTACTGGAAAAAGATCAAGGGTCATTCCAAAGTAGAGGGACCAGACAAAACTGGAAATGACTTAGCTGATCAGCTGGCAAAAACCGGGGCCATCCAAGGGGATCTAATAGAAATAGAGTCCCTGTTGGGGGACATCCAGGTCACTGCTATCACTAGGTCCCAGAAAACTACTCACAATGATCTTTCAACTGCACAATGGAGTAAGGAGACCCCTGATGCTGATTTGATTACAGCTCAGAAGGGGGACCCAGCAATTGGTAAGTTTTACCAACACATTGAGGACCCTGAGAACTTTCCCCTGACGGATACCGATTACATTGGGAAAGAGGACCTAAGAGTGTTGATGAAATGTCCAAAAAGGTTCCGAATCCAAGACGGTTTGTTGGTAAGGAAATCCCAAGCTGGCCATGATCAGTGGGTGGTCCCTACCTCATTCCGAAGCCTGATGTTAAGTCACGCCCATGATGCGGCCACCGCCGGTCATAGGGGGTTTCACACAACACTGGAAATCTTAAGAGAGGTTGCATACTGGCCACACATGGGGCAGGACCTCGACCAATACTTGAAGGGGTGTCTTGTGTGTGCACAATTTCAGCCACCATTCCCTCACACACCGGGCGCCTCTCTAAAAGAGGGGGATGACACTGCCATGGTCAGATTTGCAAATCGACATCGCAGGCCCTGTAATTCGCTCATCTAGAGGAAACAAGTACATGTTAACCGTCACATGCTTGTTTACCAAGTGGGTGGAATGTCTCCCGGCCCCAAACTGCAAGGGAGAAAAAGCAGCTGCCCTGATGATTAACCACATCTTTTCCTATTTTGGTCTACCTCAAAGAATTGAGTCAGACAGAGGTACCCACTTCACCAGTGGGAGATACTGGGGGTTAAAAGGAAGCTACACATTGCTTACAGGCCAGCTTCTTCTGGAGCAGTGGAGAGATACAACCGAACCATTGTGAGCATCTTAAAAATGTTTGTGGCAGATTCTGGGCCAAGTTGGGATATCCGATTACCTCTGGTCCTAATGGCCATCAGATCTACCCCTTTATCTGCAACTAAAATGTCACCATTTGAGTTGATGACTGGACGCAAGATGGTGCTTCCCCAGCATTTGCTCTACAGAACCCAAGAGCAGACATTGATAAACGCCTCCACAACTCATGAGTATGTGGAGAATTTAAGGAAACACCTCCAATATGCTTTTGCCTATGCTCAGCGGAATCTAGAAAGATCAGCTGATAGCATGAAAACCCACTACGACCTGAAGACCACCAGGAAGGAATATACTGTGGGAGACCGGGTCTATCTATACAATTTCCAAAGAAACCAGGCCAAACAGCGAAAATGTTTGCCTACATGGAAGGGACCGTTTGAAATTATAGACAAGGTCTCCCCAGTAGCGTATAAGATCCGCATCCCCAAAGGTAGTCTGGCGGAAGGGGAAGACAAGTGGGTACATATAAATCAGCTAAAGTGTTGCCATCCCAGGCACACTCTGCAGCAACTGGAGGAGTCCTCTGCAATACCAGAGGGGACCGCTCCAGATTAATTCAGTTCCAACCCTAAAATATCCCACATATAGTCTCTAAAATATCATGATTCTGGTAGGAAAATATTTCCTGTTATATCTTGTTTTTTAAAACAAGACTGAAAAATGTAACCGGATGTATAAAATGTACATGTTCGCCACCCCATTAATAGTGGTGGAGAAATGTCTACAAATAGGTATTGCCGCTTTTGCTTTATCATCCTAGGAGAGATGAAACCACGGAGACTGACCAAGGAGAACGACCCGGAGATCGGGAGCAAAGATCCGAGGGGCCGGAGTCCCGCCCTATATTCCCATCAGGACAGGCGAGGAGAACAGATCGATCCAACCGGATGGAGGAAAAGATGCTGAACTGTGCAATCTACGGAATTGGAAGAAGATGATGCGGACATACCAGCGCGTGCATCAAAACATCCTTTGCACCCGACTCCCCCTCGACTAGAAATCAAAGTGCAGTCAGGCGGGGGGGGCTTGTTGGGTGTCCTGACCCACGTTTGGACTATTAAGCTGCAACATTTGGTGCTGTGGGCTTAGGAAATCCAAGAGGGCGGAAAAGGCCACATTTGCGCCAGAATCATAGAGAACTGTGCAGTTTTGCGCACAGCAAAGTGGTCCCCTGTCCTGCCCCCCACCAGTGCAAGCTTGATGGGCAAGGAGTGCCATAAGTGAAATGTGTGCCAAAGGAAAAACAGCAGTGCCGGTTGGCTAAAAAAAGCGCTTTAAAATCACCTTTGTTTCCCTGAATGCAAACTCAAAATGCCTATTTTAAACATCACAAGATATTCAAAAATCTCAATGAACACCAGCAGACATTTGGCAGAATGTATTCTTGTGTCCATACAAAATCTGGAAAGATGAAGAGCCCAAAACAATGTTTATAACAAAACTGGCTGAGCTGTGGATGTCAGCAGCTTAAGTTAAATGGACAGAAAGCCACTAAAATCGAAATGTTTAAAATAAATGAGTGACCTACTTTTGAGTGTAACATAGGTTGCAACTGTTAAATGTCATAGTTTTGAACTTAGAATCAGCATTCTAGCTGCATGTGCAAAAATTGTGAGTTTGATTTGAATGAAGAAAAACTGGGACCAAAAGTGACATTTAGCTGAAGCCTGGCTTAATGAAACTGTATTCTGACTGACAACTACCCCCAACAGGAGAGGGAATTCAGCAGCTGTGTTCCCAAGCCTGGCTGCATCCTGCTGCCCCTGCCAAAAGGAGATGACACCTCTCTTATTGAATTAGGGGAGTGGCACCTGTCGACTACAGGAAACTAAACAAAGCACTGTCCCTGGCTCAGCCAAATGTTATATTGGGGGGGTCGTAAAATGGCTTCCTCTTGGGAGAAACTGGGAGGTGCAGTGCCTGTGACAGCAGGATGAGCTTGGGGGAAGTGGATAAACCAGAAATTCCACCATGTGCTTTGGAAAACCACACCCCTTTGGGGCCAGAGCATGATTTTAAAAAGATGGATAATTCATAGTGCGGACTTGTAAAAATTATATAAATAACATCATCATTCTTGTGATTTTTCTGTGCACATTTTAAGAGGTGTTAGGACCCTGTGGTATGTTCTTGGGGATAGTAGCGGAAAAAAGGTTGTTACTCCAAATGTATGCATGTTAAAAATCTGACACTTTATCATCTGAAAAACATATCCCTGGTGCCCACTTGTGTAAAATCTGGAAAGGTTTAGAGGTCGTTATCTGGATGAAAAGGGGAGAATTCTGTCATAAAGGGACACAATATCGTACAAAGGGATCGGATGGTTTGGTGCTACAGAAAATATGTTAACTGGACCTATAATGTTAGAAAATGGTACATAGATAAATATGTATTTGGGTCAGAAATAGATTTGTGTGCAATTTGACAAGGGGAGTGAAGTGGGAGAATGGAAGACCAGGCTCCCGTCCTTCATCTCTCGCGCTTGGCCTAGAGGGTCACGGCCCAGACACCCGCCGCGAGAAGAGTTTGTCCATTTACCAGACGACCAGGTACCCTGGTACAGGAACATACGGATGTGTCCATCTGCCTGCCCAGCAGCCCGCACTGGCCATGCCGACACCTGCGGCTCGGATCAGCTAGACTAAAATCCACACGTCGTTAGAGATGCCATGACGACCTAGACAACGGGAAGCACATCTGTACAAATATACACACTGAACATTTCCACACCAATCTACACGAAGAACATACTCAGTGCTCTGACGTAGGCGACAGGCATATTCACGGACGTGCATCTTTATTATTTTTACATAGGCTTTCAGAATGCAGAAACGCAAGACGCGTCATGAACTCATCTATAACGCTTGCTCACGCTTCTCTTGAAACCTGTTACCACCATAAGGTATAATGGAAACACGATACTGGTCATGGAAATATATGCTATTATAACCTAAAAGCACCTATGTACCAAACAGACTACTTAAGCACCAGGCCCGAGTAGGCCTCAAACAAGAGCTTCCGTGGACATTAACAAAGCAAGAGTCAGGTTGCTGATCCTGCAGAAAGAACCCGGTGGAGCAACCAGCCAAGGTCGCAATGTTGCAAACCCACATCCAAGAACAAATCATCAAAGGCACGATGTTGCAACCTCGCACTCCGCGCCTCAACGATAAAGGCACGCCGGCAAATTAAACCAGACGCGCAGTAGAAAAAAAACAATATTAATTGTGCAGAATTCTGCCTCTTTCACGGTCCCTCCCCACGTGACCAAGCCGAACCTGACGAGATGCCAAAACCCAGGAGAGAAAAGGCGTCTGGGTCCCTCACTACGAGACACAGGCCGATACACTTGAAAGGCTCAATGGACATCTGCTACAGTGGGAGCGGTCAGCCTTCCACCTATGAATAAATCCTCACATTGTCTGCACGTACCCATATTGAAACATTGTTGCAATCACAGGTACACCGAGAGCTGGGAACAACGGTGGTCCCAGGCTGGGAGGCTCACGAGTGCACCAATCAGAACATGGGGCTCTTATCTCAGACGTCAGTAATATTAGCCAATCCTCAGGAGTCTTCATGTAACAATTCTTATGTATCTAATTGTAGGGACAACCCAGATATACCACCTGACTACACCTTGTCCACTAATATCATTCTCTATATGTGTACTATACTAACCCTACCACTCGAGCAACCAATTAAGAGTGGCGATAGGTTTTTTGTTAACTTTCTGAAGTGACGCAAGTAGCGCGTCATAATGCAGTAAAAAGGGCCTGCGAGCCCCACGATTGTGTGTGTGTCAGGACGAACGCGTACGCTCCTTGACCCATCCCTGCCGTTTTGTCTAAATAAACAGCAGAGTCACCTTGCTCCTTGTGTGTGTCTCATACTCTATCTCATCTGGGATATACGGGAGGAGTTGGGGCCTCCCTGCCCGGAGGTCTGCGGACGGCCCGGCCGACCCCGGCAGAATTCCCCCCCGACAAGTTGGAGGCACTGCTGAGATCTGTTTAAGATCGACTTTTATTTTTAATTTTTCCAGGCACTCCCGTTGCGAGGAGGCCCGGCGGCGCGGCCCCCTCTGCCGTTGCCCCCTTCTGAGGACTACAGGACCATCGCGGAGCTGCGAGAAGACCGGACAGCGCAATCCGGATATTGGCCCTCGGGAGCCGGTTGAGAAGTATCCCGCCCGCGGTCGGCGAGTGTCCAGACGTGGTCCAGACGAGGGGAGGTGGCGAGCCGCTTGGAGGGGTGCACGCAGTCGAGCGGCCCTGCATCGAGAGAACTTGGTGAGCATGACACGCACAACAAGCAATGCGAAATTGTGAGGGAGGGGGAGGAAGTAAATAAGGGAGGAGGGAGGTATTGTACAGATGTGCGGCGAAGGTTTAACTGAGGGTTGCCAATGGAATGAATGGTAGCGGACGAGTGCGAGAGCAGTCAGCTAAGTTACGCGAAAGAGGGGGCGGGGCACGAAAACATCACGTGCAGCCGCTCGTAAGACACTGATGGCCTAGATTGCGACTACGTGTGAGGGTGGGTGTGTGTGGTTTCCTACGATTTGACATTTATTGATCAATGAGTAGATGAGGTTCCCTATTGTTCGAGCAAGAAACTCGATAGGTAGATGACGTTTCCCTGTGGGTGGTAGCTAGTTACATAGTTGCCCAAAACGGAAGATAATTGGCTGGTTAAGCCCTCCTGTTGAGGGGCGTATCACACGCGAGGCGACGCAGCGTGCGCAGTCCGGTTATATTATTGATGAGATTACCTTGTTCCAGGAGAGACAGGAAGACAGCTGTAGGGTTAGCGGGGTAGATTGCAAGTGTATTTTGAACTTAAAGAACATAACAAGAATATACCAGTAGCTCGAAGAAATCGGTGACGTCACCAGTAGGGATTTAATAGGATATCGCGAGCACAAGGAACTTTGGGTTTGAGAGTGGTGGGGAAGAGAAACATGATAAAGGAGCGGATACGGAGATAAACGATAAACGAGTGGACCGAAAGAGGAGAAGGGGAAAGGGGCGTGGCTGCGCACGGAGAACGCCGGCCACGGCAAGTGTAAAAGGGGGAAGAGAATGGAGAAACAGGACGACTGTATAAGATCGTCGTAAGGGGTACGCAGCCGCGGGGGGCTGCGTGCGCTTCGGCCGCAAGGGGCCGTAGGGGAAGGAATATAATATAACATCATATTTATTATTATTGCATAATTTGTCAAAGGATTGCCGTAAGTCCCCACACTTGCGGGGCAAGGTAAGCAATACAAGGTTGTATATTGTAAACTGCTGGTAAAGGGAAGGGTAACAAGGGGAGTGCCACTATGTCATACGGGAGAGGGTCGGGAGGGTGGGGGAACACCCTCACTACCCCACTCCAACACATATGCACAACACTGCCACCACATAGGGAGAAATTAATTAAGTACAGCATAGAGTGGACCCAGGGGACGGACAACAAAATGTTAACACCATGGCCGCCTAATGGTAGTTTCGATCCATATGCCCAACATTCACTACTAAACCACCTGCACAATACGTACAAGGGGAAGAAGTTGGCAAACCATGTGGAAGTGTTTAACTTATGGAGGATGTTCCAGGGGTCCCGACCAGGACCAAATGGAATGTTCACTATGAGGGAAACACCGGAAGAAAAGGAGATTAAGAAAGAAGGAACGGATGGGGAAAAGGGGTGCGAAAGCACAAAGAATACGGGGAACGGAGGACAGGGAGGAGAAAAGATTGATAAATCAAACGACATAAAAAAGGAACCGAACAATGAGACACCCATAACACCGGGAGTGAAAACAGAGGGAGGAGGGTTGTACCCTTTAAGAGAATTAGGAGAAATAGAAGGACAGTTCAGGGCGGCTGAAGGATACTCGAACCCGGCATACAGCCCTCCACCATATGTGGCTCATAGGAAGATACCACAGGGGGAAGAGAGGATTGGAGAAGAGCAGACTGTAGAGATAGGAAACGATGAGTGGGTAGCTGCACAGATATTATTGAAATTACGAGGCTCACTAACTGGAGAAGAAAGGGAGGCGGTAAAGAGAACAAACGAGGATAGTGCCAGAGAGAGTGAAATGAGGGGAGAGGAGCTATTACGGCAGAAGGAAGAGATTTTGGAGGAAAGATTAGCAAAACTAAGGGATGAGCAGAATGAATTGATCAAACAACTTGAGAGGGAGGAAAGAGAGAGAGTGAGGAAAAGGAAAGAAGGTAAGAACGAATTGGAAAAATTAATGGAACGAAATGAGGAGCAAAAGAGAGAAGCTGAAAGGGTAAAAGCAGCAGCAGATAGGGTATCAAGAGTAGTGCTGAGAGAGAAGAAGAAGGAAGAAGAAGAAAAGGAAAAGGAAATGGAAATATGGAGGAGGAGGGTACTATCAGAGACAGCTAAGAAATATGAAGAGGGGAAGGTAATAGAGAGTATAGTAGAAAGAGAAAGGGTGAAATGGGAAAGGAAGAAAGAGGATGAAAGAATATTGGAACAGATGAGCAACGAAGTAATGGAGGAATTGAAAAGAAAAAGGGAGGAAAATAGTAGGGAAATGGAGGAGAGAAGTGAAGGGGGAAGAGAAGGGAGGAGTAGGGAGAGTGAAAGATGGGGAGATGTATATAAAAGTAGAGAGGTAGCAACAACATCAGCACTAGGGGGAACAGTTGATAACAACGAAAGGGGAGAAAGAGACTTAATAGACTTAAAAACAGTAACAATAAAAGGAAAAAAGGCAGAGTGGGGGGTGCCATTTATGAATGACTTTTGCAGTGAGGAGGAAGAAGGAGTGGAGAAGGATGGAAGAAAGAGTGAAAGGGAAAGCTTAGATAAGCTATACCTCACTAGAACAAACATAGATTCGCCCTGGATGAGTAGAAGATGGGAGGAGCTGGAGAGAAGTAAGGAGGGAGTGAAAAGAATAGGGGAAACACAAACCCATGAAACCACGCCACCCACATCCCCATCACGCCCTCCCACGTCACACCCTACATGTTCAACCACCGCACGCTCACTGCACAGAATAAAGCTCGCGCCCTTCATGAACGAACTTACACCTTATGCATGTCGGCTTAGGGACCTCCCTAGTCGCAGGCAAGACAGACAAATAAACATACCCGTATTGAACACAGGAAATGACGAAAAAAGGGGAAAGGAAGAAGAGGGAGGTAGGAGCAGAGGTAGTAAGGAAGAATTTGAAGTAGTAAAGGAAACGGGGGAAGAGGAGGGGTGTGAAGACTCAATATTATGGAGCGTAAAGGGTGACACAAGACAGAATTTAATGCCACTGTTGGAGAGAGGAGGGGTTAGACCACAGTATGTACCTTGGAAACATACGGATAAAGAAAATATAAAATGTAGGCTCCCATCACTAAGTGGAGGTGCGGGTAAGTGGATATATGAAATGGAAAAACACACCGCAGGACAGAAACTAGCAGTAGGAGATGTGAAGGGCCTGTTAATATCAATATTAGGGGATAGAGCGGATGACATTTGGAAAAGAGCGGGATTCCATGGGGTAACAACAACGAACACATCGCATGATGGGGCACCATTTGCAAACTGCAGACATGCGCTATGGCAGGCACTGAGAGTGCAGTACCCAGACACATCAGACATAGGAGCCATTACTTCCCGTAAGATGGGTGAAAATGAGGATCCTGTTGATTATATCCAGGATATTCAAGAGAAGTGGCGCATGGAAACTAGAGAACAATGGGACAAAACACCAGCCATATTTTATCATATACTAGTACAAGGGCTCCCAGAAGGAGTTCAGAAACAACTAAAGAAAGTAGTGGGGATGGAAGCAAAACCATGGCCAGAAATACAACTGACTATAGTACATCACTGCAGGACATGGCAAGGAAAAATGAAACAAAAGGAAGAGGACAGGAAAACAGAAGAGGCCAAACTAGTACAGAAAAAACTTACTAAATACACAATGGAAGGGGCACTAATAACTACGCCCACACCAGTGGCCCAAAGCCCAACGCAAGTAGTGGCTGCACAAGATCCCGCTCAAATAGCGCCTCCACAAGGTGTAATACAGCAAGTGCCGCCTCTGCAATTACACGCACAAAACATGGGAGGAGGGTACCCAATGCAAGGAACTGGGTATTATAGTTATAACAGAGGGAGAGGAGGGTTTATGAGGGGGAGAGGATACGGATATAATACCCAACAACAGGCTGGGGGACTTAGAAATTACTACCCCACAGGGCAACCCGTATACCAGGACAACACAGGGAGCTTCCCATGGCAAAGCAGGGAACCACCCGTGTGTTGGAGCTGCGGACTATTAGGACACATGTCACGTACATGTAGGGTCAGGCCAGGAACACCAGCATGGAATGAACAAGCACAACCTAGGACCTCACAGGAACAGCAGGGCATACAACAACAGCAGATGTCACAACAAGGGAGTGACCCACAACAACAAACAACACAACAGCCACAAACTTATTCACTGCCACAACAACTAATAACACAGCAACTGCCACCGCCACAACAACAAGTAGCGTTAATACAACCACCACCCCAAACTCAACAAACGCAATTGGGTAGGGTGACGGTGTTGGGACACAACCCTTACACAGGGAATGGCCAATCATTGTACCCCCAATAGGCCAGCCCACAGACGGCCTTGGTGTGTCCCATCCTGTCAGTAACACCTAATAGTGCGGAGGAACCACGCATAGAGGTAACGATAGGTGACAAAAAATTATCATTCCTTGTTGACACCGGGGCAACCCGGTCTTGCATAAGGGAAGGTAAATTTAAAATGTCAGGCGAAGCCATGAACACCCAAGGATTTTCTGGGGCTAAGGGGTTGGTTCCATTTACTGATAACGTTCCATTATCTATTGGAGATTATGATCTGTCAGTCCCACTTTTGTATTATAGTGCCTCACCAGTAAATATACTGGGGAGAGACATAATGAACAGGTTGAATATGACGATCTCCTTTACAGAGGATGGCATAATTTGCTCTACTCCAGGGATTAACATGCTCGCAGCACGACAGATTTTGCAAGCATACTGTGGACAGACAGCGATTAGGGCGGAGCCAGTAGATGGCGAGCTATTCCAGTATGGCACAGACATGGCATTTGCATGGATCCCAGGGATAGAAGGGAAAATATGGAGGAGGCCAGCAGCCTATCTGTTCCGACCAGAAACACCAGTTAACGAACTGGAAGGGAAGGTGTTTGTAATGGACATTGAGAGCATTATTGCAACAGCTGATTATGTTGCTGTGCACGCCCAAGATAAAGAAGGGAGAGCATGGAGGGCGGTGATAGCACTAGCAGAAGGATGTAGGCTGACCCAGGTGTCAGATGAAGAGCTATTCTCAGAAGAAAAGGAAGAAGATGAAATGGTGTTCATGATGAGTGTAGAAATATGGCTAAGAGTGGCTCACAAACAAGTAGCACAGAAAATTGCAATGGCACTTGAGGCACCCGCAGGCACCCCAGTCCCATTTTTTAAGGAGGATATGTCAAAGGTGCCCAAATCATTATGGACTATTAGCCCTTATGACGTGGGATGCATAAAAAGCATAGGGGGTGTAAGGATAAAATTGAAAAAAGGTGCCATACTACCAAGAGTGAAACAGTACCCATTGTCAAAAGAGGCAGATGAAGGCATATATGAAACCATAACGGCCCTTATAAACAATGGCATATTGGTCCCCTCAGAATCACCATGTAACACAGCTGTGTACCCGGTGCGCAAGGCTAAAGGGGGGTCTTGGCGCTTCATACAGGACCTCAGACCCTTGAACAACATAGTAGAAGCAGAGTATCCAGTAACAGCAAACCCGGCCACAATATTGTGTGGCATTCCAGCAGAAGCATCACGATTTACAGTGATTGACCTTAAAAATGCTTTTTTCTCAATACCATTACACCCAGACTCGCAAGATTTGACAAGCTTCACTTACTGAAATACAAAGTGGAAACATACCAGGTTACCACAGGGGTATTGTGAATCACCCTCAATTTTCAATAGAGTAATACAGATGGATTTGGGTAACGTTGAGGTGGAAAGCACAGTGTTACAGTATGTGGATGACATTATAATTTGCAGTACAAACGAAAGTAAATGTAGAAAGGACTCCTTAAAAATGTTGACAATATTGGCTGAAAAGGGGTACAAGGTAGACATGGAAAAGATACAATACTGTCAGGAACAGGTACTTTACATTGGCCAACTGATATCCCAACATGGAAGAAGGATTGCACCACAAAGAGCACAGGCCATCTCAAGCACTCCCGTGCCACAGACTGTGAGAGAACTGCAGCAATTTTTGGGGCTGTGCAACTACTGTAGAGCATGGGTATTTGATTACAGCTCATACATAGGACCCCTGCTTGAGGGTTTGAAGGAAGCAAATAAAGGGGAGAAAAAGTTGGGATGGACTATGGAAATGAGGGAGGCATTTGACGAATTGAAAGACGCGATATCAACTGCTCCAGTACTGGCATCCCCAGACTATGAGCGACGCTTTTTTATATTTTCACATTGCGACTCAGCAGTGATGAAGGCAGTATTGGCACAAAAAACGAGCATGGGATATAAACCAGTAGCATTTTACAGCGGGCACTTAGACCCTGTGATGTTAGGCCACTTCCCTTGTGAACAAGGTCTTGCTGCAGCTGCCTTTGCAGTAGAAAAAGCATCAGCAATAACTATGGGGTGTCCAACTACACTGTTTGTGGAACATGCACTATTTGCGATATTGAATAAACCTAAGTCCACACTAACGACACAGAGGGCATCAGGTTATGAGATTATTTTGTCTAAAGCTGAACTAGCAATTGTTAGATGTAGCACGGTCAACCCTGCAAGGTTCCTAGCAGAAGTAATTGAAGAGGGAGATTACGCCCACGACTGCACCCAAATAACTAAAATGTACTCATGTACTAGAAAAGTTGAAGAAAACGCACTAGAGGGAGGTGAGCTTTTGTTTATTGATGGGTCATCAACTATTGATCAAGGAGATGGGATACGAAGGACTGGGGCAGCAGTAGTAAAAATGATGGAGGCGCCGGTGTGTGTGGCTATGAAGTGTGTACAATTACCACAGCATTACTCTGCTCAAGCCGCGGAACTGGTTGCACTAATATTGGCATTAAAGGAAAGTTTTAATAAAAGAGTAACCATATATTACGACAGTGCATATGTTACATCCACTGTCCACTCAGGGTTATCAAAATGGAGAAGAAGAGGGTTTAGGAGAGCTGATGGCACTCCAGTACAACATGCCCTCTTGTTGGCTGAACTAATTGAAGTAATAAACGACCCCCAAGAACTAGCCCTAGTCAAATGCACCGCACACACCAATGGAGAAGACTACGTATCAAAAGGGAATGCAGCAGCAGACGCACATGCGAAATATGCTGCATACTTTGGTGAGATATGGAACCCCACAGACTCACAGAGAGGGAGAGGGAGGGGAATAGCAAGGGAGATGTTAATAAGAGAAGGGTACACCCATCTCCCAGCCACACAGATTATGGAACTACAAGCGGCTGCACCAATGGCCGAAAAGGAAGTATGGGTAAAAAGAGGATGTACAATGTCCCCAACCGACGCACTATGGCGCCAGGGTGGCACTGGGAAAGTTGTAATACCGTTGGCACTGTTAAACACCGCCCTGAGCCAATTACATCACCCTGCCCATACCGGCAAGGAAATAATAGCAGCACGAATTAGAGAAGATTGGTTTTGTCCTGAGTTAAACTCTCATGTGTCAAATTTTATCAGCAATTGCCTCACATGTCAACAGTTTACGGCCGGTCATACTCTAAAGGTGATAAGAGGTACCATACCCCGGCCAGAAGGACCTTTTCGGCACCTTCACATTGACTATGTTGATATGATCAACATATGTCAAGGTAATAGGTATATGATTGTAGTAGTATGCCCATTTTCCAGGTGGATTGAAGCAGGGCCCTGTTCACACCCTGATGCGTTTAGAGCAGCCAAATTCATAGTAAGGGAGGTTTTCCCCAGGTGGGGAGTGTGCGAGGTGTTAAGATCAGACAACGGCCCACATTTCGCAAACGAAATGTTCCAGCATATCACATCCCTGCTGAACATTAAACACAAATTTGCATGTGCATACCACCCACAGGCTAATGGTGTATGTGAACGCCTGAATGGCTTATTGAAGGAGGCAATTGCTAAAATACAACAAACAACAAAGAAAAGTTGGTTGTATTGCCTTCCGTTAGCTTTATTTGAACTTAGAAATAGGCCAGGGTCCGACCACCACCTCACCCCTCACGAAGTGGTTACTGGACGTCAAATGCGCCTTCCCCTAACCCCAACGTCAAGGGCATTCACCGACCACGAAAGTTCAGCGAGTGTGTTAGGTGATGAAATGTATCAATATGTGTCTTCTTTGATTACTAGTGTCGTGTTTGTGTCTCAACAGCTCGAGCGCACACGGGGCGGGTCTACCAGCAATCAAGAAAAAGGCGCAAGTACAGAATTGGGAAAGGAGAACTTGTGCAAACTTGCCAAAGGTGACCACGTGCTACTTCGCAATTTCAATAGAAAGTGGAACGAGAAGAGGTTCACTGGCCCCTATCTGGTAGAGGACGTATCAACAAGAGCAGTAAAACTAAAGGACAAGCGTGCCTGGAACCACCTACATGACGTAAAGATCTACAAACTGCAGACCCGCCCCAGCGCCAACGACAGGTCCATTGGAAGAACAGCAACAACATCCCCGACAGCGGAAGAAAGTCCCACCACAGACAACGACCCAATTGTTCCCTCGGAGACGATAACTGACGAAGAAAGGGGTGATCTCCATACTGCCCACCCCATGGTCACACGCTCAAAGAGTAAAAATACTTCCGCCATCTGAGCGCAAATCCCCCCCCCCATTGACTGCTAAGTACAGTTGTAATTAAAACTGGAGGACATTGCTTGCACCAATACACATGTAAACACGTGAATGTTCTCTTTTTTCTCTCGCACATACAGGAACTGCGTAATATTGTATTGTTAAGAAAAAGCTAATTAACAAGTTCAGTGTACAGGCGTAGATGGTGCTGCCAGACGATAACTACCCAGAAGAATTGTCACATCAATTTGTATACGAAATAAAAAGGCCAACATACCTAAAAAGGAGAAGGGTACGTGTCTACTACACAGCCTTCCTCCTGGCCATAGAATATTACATGCCCCACCTCCGCCCATACTTGCCGGTCCTAAGGGACCGATCACTTAGGGTAGCGTGGGAGCAGCTCTTCGCCTGGGCACTGAATGACTACTTGATAGGGAGAGCTTAAAGGAAACAAAACTAACATTTAATAACGAGCACTTTTGAGAATTTTTAGGCGGGCAACTTTAACGTCACAAAAATACGCTGCCAGGACTGCAGCAAGGTAAGAGCAAAATGCCGGTGAGATTAGCATATGTAATAAAAATAATAGGGATTTTTATGATCACCGGGTTCTTGGCTGCCTCTGTCTGGCAGTACAGCTATGCTATCGATTTTATTGCTGCACCCAAACCTAATATACCCCCGTTCCCTGCTGCAACAGGTGTTACGTCAGGTGGTAATAGTAACTTTGCACCCAAGCAAAATAGAGTTAAACGCAGCACATACTCAGACAATAAAGGTATTGATAATTATGTACAAGATTCAGCACACGTCGCAAACAACATGTGGTACCAGCACATGACCCGCATTGGTAAGCAGACAACTGAGGATAGCTGTTACGTTTGCTCATTAATACCATACGCCATGAGCGCTTCACGAACATTTGTTGCCACAGAAATAGATGAAAAGACAGCACAGTGCATAATATATTTGGCCCTGTTCCAAACGAAAGGAAGATTTCAAGGAACAGTAGTGCACATGACATGGAAAACACGAGACTCATACCCATATGAAAACAACTTCCTCAAGACCTATCTGAGTTATCACAAGACCAGTTTACATGCTGAAGCATTCAGATACATAACAAGTGGCCCTGCAAAAGGAGAAACAAAGAAGGTAACACTGCAGTATCTACCATGTGATTGGTACGCCACTGAAGTTCCAGGTAAACAAGGATGCTGGGAGAGGCCGCTACTGACGATAACAGGAAAGGTGTATCTGGGCAGCAGCTGGGAGATAGGAGTGATTGGCAGCAACATGGTAACAAAAGAAACTATCTCAACCATCGAGACACACAATCATCGATGTTGGACGACGTGGATCAAGTATGTACCAATGCTCACGTGGGTAGAGGAAGATGAAGACCCAATAACTATACTACCATTGACTGCGCCCAAAGTATGCTACCAGCATAAAGGAGAGGTGGACGTAGGATATAACACCAATTGTGCAAGCGTGGTGGAGTTACCTGAGGGGGTAGCGGGAACAGCAGTAATAATGGACCATTATTGGGCCTGCGGAGAAAAGGCATATCATACACTGCCTCCCCTGTGGAATGGTGTGTGCACAATGGTACACGTCAATGTACCATCACTAGTGGTACCTAAGAAGAATGTCGATGTGGCGAAATTTCCTAAAATGGATGAAGGGGATAGGAGAAGAAAGAGATCTGCACCACTTCAGAAGGAGCAAGAGAAAAGGACCAACAGCAATGATACTGTCCTAAATAGGAGAAAAAGACAAGGAGAGCCACTGACAGGAAATTACCTGTGGGGAAGGTCGGAAACGGAACTAACATCAATACCGCCAGAACACAGACTATTCAGCAGAGCAGCAATGTTCTTCTCCTCAATAATACATCCGGGACTGCAGGCATACGCAAACGCAAAATGGCTCCAAATAACCAGATGGGAACTAATGATGACCATCAATTCAACAGTAAATGGGTTCAACGCAATTAAAGAGGAGCTGCGAGCTGTAAGGATGGTAGCACTCCAGAACAGATATGTATTGGACCTTCTCACAGCAATGGAAGGAGGAGTTTGTGCAAAGATAGGACAATCTTGCTGCACGTTCATACCTGCCAACGATGCTGACAATGGTACACTGACAGAAGCAGTTTCACAATTGGCCCAGATGCACTCCAAAATGATGGATGAAAGTAACGGTGTAGACAAGGATAAGAGCTGGTTTTCACTATTATGGTCATGGATGCCATCTTGGCTGTCAGATGGACTGAAAATAATAGTGGGGTGTACTATTTTGGCTGGAGCTACTCTGATCATAATTAGATTTTGGAAGGCCCGGAAGGCACGCACGACTGACGAGTTGCTGGAAATGGTGGGAATGCACCCCTTAATGCCAGCAGATGACGGCCAGCATACAGGTGTGATAATAGAAGAAAGGGAGAAGTTGCGCACCCAAATCATCACCAATCATCTAGACCCACCATCAGTGAAGATCGAGAACCCAAGGAACCCCAGGAGCCACATAGGAAGATGGGTATACTGTACTCCTGGAGGAACATGTGAATATATGTATTGGTCATTTGAAGATCATGTAAACCATTATGGACATCTCGGAGGGATAACTAAGATATGGAGGGTAAGAGGAGATAGCGAGAAGGATATGTTTGTGGTCGACAAGTCGACCAGAGGGGGGACTGAAGTGGGAGAATGGAAGACCAGGCTCCCGTCCTTCACCTCTTGCGCTTGGCCTAGAGGGTCACGGCCCAGACACCCGCCGCGAGAAGAGTTTGTCCATTTACCAGACGACCAGGTACCCTGGTACAGGAACATACGGATGTGTCCATCTGCCTGCCCAGCAGCCCGCACTGGCCATGCCGACACCTGCGGCTCGGATCAGCTAGACTAAAATCCACACGTCGTTAGAGATGCCATGACGACCTAGACAACGGGAAGCACATCTGTACAAATATACACACTGAACATTTCCACACCAATCTACACGAAGAACATACTCAGTGCTCTGACGTAGGCGACAGGCATATTCACGGACGTGCATCTTTATTATTTTTACATAGGCTTTCAGAATGCAGAAACGCAAGACGCGTCATGAACTCATCTATAACGCTTGCTCACGCTTCTCTTGAAACCTGTTACCACCATAAGGTATAATGGAAACACGATACTGGTCATGGAAATATATGCTATTATAACCTAAAAGCACCTATGTACCAAACAGACTACTTAAGCACCAGGCCCGAGTAGGCCTCAAACAAGAGCTTCCGTGGACATTAACAAAGCAAGAGTCAGGTTGCTGATCCTGCAGAAAGAACCCGGTGGAGCAACCAGCCAAGGTCGCAATGTTGCAAACCCACATCCAAGAACAAATCATCAAAGGCACGATGTTGCAACCTCGCACTCCGCGCCTCAACGATAAAGGCACGCCGGCAAATTAAACCAGACGCGCAGTAGAAAAAAAACAATATTAATTGTGCAGAATTCTGCCTCTTTCACGGTCCCTCCCCACGTGACCAAGCCGAACCTGACGAGATGCCAAAACCCAGGAGAGAAAAGGCGTCTGGGTCCCTCACTACGAGACACAGGCCGATACACTTGAAAGGCTCAATGGACATCTGCTACAGTGGGAGCGGTCAGCCTTCCACCTATGAATAAATCCTCACATTGTCTGCACGTACCCATATTGAAACATTGTTGCAATCACAGGTACACCGAGAGCTGGGAACAACGGTGGTCCCAGGCTGGGAGGCTCACGAGTGCACCAATCAGAACATGGGGCTCTTATCTCAGACGTCAGTAATATTAGCCAAACCTCAGGAGTCTTCATGTAACAATTCTTATGTATCTAATTGTAGGGACAACCCAGATATACCACCTGACTACACCTTGTCCACTAATATCATTCTCTATATGTGTACTATACTAACCCTACCACTCGAGCAACCAATTAAGAGTGGCGATAGGTTTTTTGTTAACTTTCTGAAGTGACGCAAGTAGCGCGTCATAATGCAGTAAAAAGGGCCTGCGAGCCCCACGATTGTGTGTGTGTCAGGACGAACGCGTACGCTCCTTGACCCATCCCTGCCGTTTTGTCTAAATAAACAGCAGAGTCACCTTGCTCCTTGTGTGTGTCTCATACTCTATCTCATCTGGGATATACGGGAGGAGTTGGGGCCTCCCTGCCCGGAGGTCTGCGGACGGCCCGGCCGACCCCGGCAGAATTCCCCCCCGACAGGAGTTTCCTCTGACCATAAAACCTACAGCATCACTCTGACACACCATTTCCTTCCCCCAATCAAGGGAGAGAGGAAAGCTTGGCCAATGATAGGTGAGAGGGGCAGGCTTAGCTAGGCCCAGGCACACACTCATTTTCAAAACACATAAAAGGAACATTGAAACCCAGGTAGAGACATTCACTTTCCACTTTCTTGCGGGATGCTTTGCCGGGAGACTCGAGACTTCAAATCCAAAACTCTAGGGATCCAGAACTTCACTTCAGAACTTGTAGCAGAGAGGCTAAGCCACAAGCTGAGTTCTCTTCAGCAGGCCTCAAAAATCATTTGCAAACTATTCAACCGCCGGGCTGTGCGGTTTGCTGCTTGCTAAGAATCCACTTGATCCAGACCCGCAGAACCAGAGACCGATGTATCCGGAACTGCTAGCAAAAACTACCTTTACTAAATTGACCGTATCTCCGGAACCGTTTGTGCTAGGAAGGAGATTTAACTTTCATCCTAAAGCTAAGATTCTAGGCTTTCCAACGAACCTAGAACCGACTTCCTACTCCTTATATTGCCTCCGTAATTGCGCTCGACGCACGCAACTAAATTGCCGGGAATTGACATTTTGCTTCATTTTAGCCACGGGTAAAAATATTTGTTTTTGCTTCCATCCCTGAAATCTGTTTTCAACCTAATAACCATCCCTGAATCATTGATAGGGCTGGCCTGAACTGATTCAAAGTATCTATCAACTACCCTGAACCCCCTATAGGGAATTGAAAGCCTTTTTAGCATATGTTTCACTTAATTGCAACCACATCAAAGTTTATTGCCTGTGTTTAAAACTCCTACCTGTTTTCCTCTAAGCTTGCTAGGGGGGAACTGAATTATATTTGATTGCATTCCTGAGAACTGTGTGCTTCCCTTCTATCTCTTTACATTGCATAAACGGTGGGGGGGGGGGGTGAATTGTCAAAGAAAAGTGATTACATTGTCTTTTGTTGAAGTCACATCAAGTTTAATTTCTGTACTGCATTTTCATTCATCATTGCATTGTCCTTGAAGCCATAAAAGCATTCTCAGCTACTTTATCCTCTCTATATCACTTCTAAGCCATCAAAAAGAGTGCACCAATGTAGCATTATCCATTGTTGATCACTATCATCTTCACAAGTATGCTATCAAACATTAATTTATTATAAAAGGTTGAGATATATATATATATATATATATATATATATATATATATATATATATATATATATATATATATATATATTGTTTAATTTTCAAATAAACCTTTTAATTTGCAAAACAAACCTACTTCTTGGCTCAGTGAGGTCAGGGGGTTTCTAAGAGAGGGGTGTTATATAAGGGTTGACATCCAGAGTAAACGAACTGGACATAAAAATATATCAATAAGGGTTTCCCTCAGCATCCCAGACTAGGCATTGACTTAGATGTAGTGTTGGAATTGAATCCGCTTACATCACGCCGTTCAGTCGGTGCGATAGAAACTGGATACATAAATATATATACATATATTTTTATATACATAAAAAACAAAATAATTCACAAAATAGTTGTTAGCGTTTTTCAAAACATAATTAAAACACAGAAGTATCTGTGATGGGGTTCTTTGTCGTTAATACCACAAACTACATTAAATTGTAGCAGTTAGATGTAATACCTCTGTTGTTCTCTAGTCTTATACAATAGTCGACATGTTTCGGCCCTTGGATTAAGTTGGGCATTCTCTCTAGTGCTTGTCAAACCCTTGATTTTGTGGCCTTCATCAGGACAGGTGAATTTCTTCAGTAAAGTATAACTACTTTCATAGGGCAAATAGTCTTGGTGAGCTTGTCCGGTGCTATGGGTGAGAAGGAGAGTAAGAGGGATGGAGAGAGAGGGGTCAAGGGAGGCCCAAGTGAAAGTGAAGGAGGGAATAGAGGAGAGTGAGAACAGGCTGTCCTGAGTTTTGGTTGTGAAGTTTGAGGTCAAAGTTGTACAATGGGCCTGGGAAGGAAGAGGGATGACATCCATCAATTGACTCATGATGTTCTATTCCTCCCCCTGAAGGAAAGAACTCTGTTTTTGTTTTCTTGTACACTGAATAATACAGTGCAGCCAGTTATGGGTGGTGTAGGATTTTGAGGCTTTGGCATGATGGTGTGAAAATACAAAATGTGCTACCAAATAAATAGTGATAGAATGCGAAGCACAGCTAAGCACACAACCCAACTTAGGTGCTCATAACCGCAGATTAATACTTAAACACTATCCCCTCCTCGCTTATCTGGCTTCATGAAGACATACTTCAATCTCTTAAGCAATATATAGTGCAGGTGCATGCAACCTTAGGTTCTCCGGACGTTTTGGACTACAACTCCCACCCGGCCTAGCTATTTATTTATTTTACATTTTTAAAGCACTCACACAGCCCGCGGGCATCGAGGCGCTGTTACAGGAATTTTTTTTGTTTATTTAGTTGCGTAATTGTTTTTGTCTTAGTTGCGTATTTATAACGCACTTAAACACCCAGAGGTTTCTAAGCGCAGACCCTGGGATCGAACCTGTGTTGCTTCGTCTGGTCTTGCTTCCAAGGCGTGCACGTTGCCGCTGAGCTATCCTCCTGGGATCTAGTATTGTCAATGGTGAGGGTTCCTGGAGGCTGTAGTTCAAAACATCTGGAGATTCACAGGTTGCAGTCCCCATGATATAGGCGATTCTGTCCACTTGCATGTACCCCAAACATGTGCATCGGGCCCTTTAAAAGCACACGGTGTTGACACAAGGGTTACAGCGTGTGTTGTTCTTACAAGCGACCTGCCCTCTCCCAAAGACAGCTCGGAAAACAAAGGGTGTAGCAGTGCTTCAAACATGCTTTCAGTTGACGCAAGAGGCGGATGAAAAATCTGTTCAGAGTTCAAGTCAATACCAGAGCTTCCTTGTTGCTCTGGGGCTGGATGAATTCTGCCAGTGCATATGATTGGTCAATGGAAACAGCAAGCTGAAACGATCCTCTCCAGAGTTTGGCCCAGACGCTGACTACATACCCCACTCCTGGGCCCATCACAGTCTTTCCGGTTTGCTGGTCTCCAGGCAGCCAACTTCCGGGGACATGTCATACTGCGACCGCCTTTTCCCGGGGAACCCAAGAAGAAGGCACGAGGTGGAGCAACTGTATGCTCAATTCCAGCAGCACGCGCTGCCCAACACTCGCACCGTCGCCCACCTCATGGACTACACGAAAGGCTACATGCACCGCCAGCTCGACTTCGCCGAGGGCACCGGGGACAGCGAGCTCCAGCAGGCCTGCCTGGCCTTGCTGAGCCGCATGGTCGCAATGCGGAAGGACATGCGTACAGTGGACAAGACGCTGAAAAAGAAGCTGCACCCGGCCTCGTACTGCACACTCCGAGGCATCCCGGAGCCCAGGACGGAGGCTGCCTTGACGTTCCGGTGCAATCTCGTGAAAACGCTACGGATACTAGCAGCTCTCGTGCTGCTAGTAAACGTGCCGGTCCTTTGCAATTACATCTCCACCGTCGTCACAGCTATGCCAATGCTTCTTTTTATCCAGGCAAATGCCTCGCTCGTACTTATTCTTGCTACGGTGTGCCTGTGCTGCGGCGTGGACGTCCTCCTCAGTCTTGCACTTGGAGCCTGGGAAAAATGCCAACTTAAGAGGAAAATTAAAATGTATGGAAATGCCCTGCCCAGCAAGTTACGAGTGCCAGAATGTGAGAGCGTGAAACGGAGACGCTAAACCATTTCACAACTGGCTTATCAGCCACGCCCTCTATATTCTATAGCAAAAGTCTGTTTACGCGGGTTACTTTGGCGCGAATTTAAGTTGACCTGCCAGAAATGATTTCTACTGGATAACGATGTGGCGAATGTTTGTATCTGGATCTTCTATAGGTGCAGATGTACAAGCAGCGCATGTTCAACTGGTGCAATAAAAAATACAAAGTGCATCAAATAACCAGTCTCAATATGGAACTGGATATCATGAAACCCACGCGACAACAACTGGATCAATAGCAAACATGTGCAAGGGATCAGCTGTCATTCCCTCTAGCCACTGACCTTTGCCCTTGGACCACCTGTCATCGAATATCTGCATCAATGGTTTCTTCCTCCTGAAATCGACATTGAATGGGTTATCCCAGCGTTACTGGCGAGGGGGCGCTGTTGTGGGCAGTGGGCATGGGAAGGCATCACTTTGTGCGCATGGGAAGGGGTGTGAGAAACGGACCTTTGTTTTTTCTTCCCCTTTCCCAGATCATCCTATATACCTGTTGGTGACCCTCTTCTCTGTTTCTCGCTCTTCTTGTCTTCCCTCTTCCCCTTTCACCACCGTACCAACTCCGCTGAAGCTTCCGCCCGGCTGTTATCTGGGCCCCACCCCCATTCTCCCATTACCTCACACCCTGCCCCACACTAGCTCTCCAATGTGTCCTTTCATTTTCTCCCTCTCTTTGGGAAGTTTTTCAGGGGGTGCCCCACAGACCCTCTCCCAGACCTGCCCCTCGACCACTAAAGTACTTCATCTTCGCAGCCGCTTCTTGAATATTTTCTGTTTTGTTTTCTCTGAGGCGGTGCCAGCCTCAACACTTTTAGGGGGCAGATGACAGTTTTGAAAATGGGTCCCACCTTTCCTCTTAGCCGAGGAAGCTAGCTACTACGCCATCCTTTGGCCTGCTGGGTGCACCTTTCACCCGAACTGAGAGACTAGTTTGTGAGGTAAATACAATTGTTGAAGCCGTGGGCCATCTCGAAGTCAAGCCCAGCAGTTTCACCATAGCGCAAGGGTCTGCAACCTTTGGCTCTTCAGATGAGCTGGACTACAACACCCATGACCTCTCCCCCACTGACGTTGCTGGCTAGGGCTGAAGGGAAAGGCAGTCCAAAACATCTGGCGTAGCAAACATCGCAGACTCCTGTCTTAGGGGGGTCTATTGATATCACGTGGTCAGGCTTTTGTCCTCTGCCTCTGTGCGTTTTCTGCTGCTGCCACTTTAATAACTGCTTGAACGCATATACATACCTGAGAAATTCTAGGGGCTCTTGCTCTTTCCGTGGGAGCCCAGGGTTGCGTCACAGTAGAGTGCTGCCTTTTTCCTCAAAGCAGAAGGCCTTCGGCCTCCTAAGCCAGGGGCTGGCGCCACCCCTGGTCCCCTCTATGCATATTTGAAACGAGACAGGGTGCACTTGGTTTTGCACATTGGACATTTTGATTCTTCTCGTATTGTCACCGTTCTGTGTCACTGGGTGTGATTGTCCAACTCAGAACACTTTAAACCAAAGGCAAATCGTGTTACATGTTAAATTCTAACTTACACCTGTGAAAAGTCATCCTTTATATCTGTTGAAACGCCAGACAAGAGGTGTAAGTGTAATATAAATCATTGGTTCGGTGTAGCACGAGTTCATGTGTTTTTTAATGTGCGTACCTTTATTTATTTATTTATTTGTTAGTTTGCGACACTTACACACTGAGAACAAACGTAAGGAACAAGACAAAAATGTTCCCTTCAGTTGAAATGCCCACGAAGGCATCCTGGGCACCTTTTCCCAGAGGCAAATGAGAAATAAGACGAAGGCGCACCCACAGGTGCGCTGCCAGGAGCTGTGCAGCCAACACCTTCATGACCCGCTCCCACATTTCTTTTGGTATCAGCAGCAGAGGTGCATGGTGGGTGGGTCATTTCCAACTGAATGACCCCCCGCAGAGCACCACCGGTCGCAAATCGGAGACGGGTGAAGTGAGCAGAACAATAATGCTCTCTTTAAAAGATGATATATATCACTTTATTCCCCTGTGAAATTACCAGGAAGGCATATATTCGATTTAGATTTAATCTTTATCATACTAGAGATAGAATAAAGAATTGGCGAACAAATACCACCACATTTGTTGTGGGATGTCGATTTGATGAGTGTAACGAACCATATGAAACAATGAAGCATCTCATTCTCTATTGTCCCCATTTTAACAAAATACGTACAGCAAGATTTATGAAATTTGTTGATATAGGGTTTGAAGATTGTCTTGAGTTTTTATGGTCTCGCATGATGCAAGGAACTCACAACCGTTTAATCTATGAATTAGTAAGCTTTTGTAAGCATATAGAAAAAGAACTTATTCTGACTGGAGAATGAATTGCTGAGCTGATAAACTGATTGGTATATTTTTTCTTTCACTTGTATTTTAAACTGTATTTTAAAGCATTTTAAAGTATTATGTGATAATGTAAAATAATGTAAAAAATCAAATGTTTAAATTTTCTTCTCTTTATACATGGATTTTAACTTGTTCTTTTGCAAAGGTTCTACTTGAAATTATTCTTGTAAATGAACTAAAGGCAAATAAATAAAAAAAAAAAAAAAAAAAAAAAAGATGTGTTTATGTCCATGTCTGCTAAAGTGACAAGCAAAAAAACGTGGCTTTTTATTTCAATAGTTAAATGTTCTTAACATCATGCCTAACAATGAGCTGGAGGGGTGTAACAAAGAATAGCCAAACCTAATATGAGTTTATTACACAGCAGTGTTATTGCATGTCTTAATGTGCTGAAAGTACACTGGCTTTAAATAAGAGATTTTTCAGGCTTGCATTATTTTGCATTCTGGGACTTATAGTTTTCTATAGAGGAGGTGGAAAATAAAGCTACAACGATATTCTTTTGGCTTAACATGTTTCTATGAAGACTCAGATGTTGCTGTGTTACTTTACTATGCAATAGGTGTATTTGTACAAAGTACACCTTGGAAGGTATGTGGTGAAGTGCTTAAATTGCAGTGTGTTAAAGTCCCTGCTACACTGTAAGTGTGTGATCCTGGACAAACAATGTAATATCACTCTGATTTAACTGCAGAATGTGAGCCCTTATGACATTAGGTTCTCACCATTTGACAAAAGACACCCGTTGAATGGTGCAGATTGAATGATTTTAGGGACACTTGGGCTCCTCTGTTAGTGGCCCCGAGGACTGTCACCTAGAACTGAATTATTGCAATGGCCGTCTCTCAGCCCCATAGGACCTGATTTGACAGGTGGATATATAGTCTCACCAGCCAGTCAAGGCACCAGAGATTCTAGTATAGCAACCAACCTGAGGCACAACCCACATTAATTTCCCCTGTTTCTGCCAGTCATTCAAGTGACTTGGGCCAACCAAAGAACTGCCACTCTTTGCTGTGCCCCATTATGATATGTAGCACGCCTTCTGCCATTTCCACAGTTTCTAGGAGCTTCAGGATCTGCAAGGGGACTAATATAGTAGAGGCACACGTTGGATTTGTTGCAATGTTGATGTGTGCAGATCTGAAAAGTTAGGGCTCCCTGGGCAGTGTACGGTTTAGATATTTTGTGAGTTGTCTGGTGCAGCGGTTAATGAGTGCTCCGGGTTGCTTAGTTGACTGGGTATTTCGGAGCAGTGCTTAAGGAGTGTGGGGAGTTGTGCTTATGTATCTGTAGTGGGTTAGTTTGGTGTTCACAGAAGTTTAGTGCAGGCGCATGCCTTCAAATTGTGTACTTTCTATTGTGAATCCTTTCTTGTTTTGGTGGGGAATTGTATGTCGTGATGTGTTGGCATTTAGGGTGGGAGGTATAATGATTTTGAAGTGGTTATTGTTACCGTATCTTGTTACCATATCTCTTTCCAGTCAGTGCCAAATTTGTTTGCATGGGCACACTATGCGAGTGTGGGAAATTAGGTCTTTCAAAGTGCACGTTATGTAACAACAGCCAAAGAAAAAGGAAGTGTTTAGCTTATTTTTGTTTTTGCCAGAGACTCAACAGGGACCCAAGGACTAGCAGTGCTCAAGGCTCCGCGCCTGATTGGATGCATTGACTGATAGGGCTGAGTTGGACTTCTGGGAACATGAATGAATTTATGAATGAATTAATTGGGAACTTGTAGCACGCAACTTCGACCCAAGGGTATGTTGGCACTAGGGTAGCCAACCGCAAAGGGTGCAAAAAGGACAGGCCTAAAAATTAGAGAAAGTAACCATTTATCTACTGGAATATAAACATTTTCAGCATTCTCTTAAATGCTAGATGGTCCGAGGTGGCACACGAAGAATATGGTAAAGAGTTCGACTGCGTAGGGGTGGCCGCAAAAAAGTCCATCCCACCCACAGTGATCCGTACAAAGTGAGGAACACCTAGCAAGAGCTGATTAGCCGAGCGTAGTAGTCTGGATGGAACATATTTAATCAGTTTCTTGCACAAATAAGTAGCTCCCGTTTCATAGTAAGCTCTGTGAACAATGCACATAGATATTAAAAGAATCTGTAACTCAAACAGGGAGCCAGTGGAGACTCTGTAGCACCAAAGATACATGGGCAGATTTAGGGAGGCCCCTTGCCAAACGTGCAGCAGAATTCTGCAGCACTTGCAGACACTGGATCAGAAACGTAGGCTGAGCAAATAGAGTGGCATTACAGTAATCCAGCATCCCTGATATGACTGCAGAAACCACAATACTCCCTAGGTGGCTCGGGATAAACTGGATCACCCTTCTTAAAGTTCTTAGTTTGAGATGGCCAGCGCTACTCCTGGCCCCAACTTGCGGCTGTACAGAGAGGGACGAGGCAATCTTAATACCTAGGTTCTTGACCTGGGAAACAGGTGTGGATAGTGGGGCCAAAAATCAGGAGTCCACAGAGATTGTATATCTGGAGAACGGCCCACCACCATGACCTCAGTCTTCTCTGCATTACGTTTCAGTCAATTGGCATTCATCCAATGGACTACATCAGCTAGACAGGCCCTCAGCCAGGATGCCCCAGAGTCCTGTTCACGGTCGATATACAACACCAACTGCGTGTCTTCTGCATATGTTTCAAAAGACACCATGAAAGTGAATTAGTCTAGTGAGTGGGAGAACATGGATATTAAAGAGTAGAGGGGAGATAACCGAGACCTGAGGGACATCACAGATGAGGGCAGAGGTAGCAGTGAGAAAAGAGTCTAGAGAGAGAATCTGAGTCCGGTTGGTAAGAAAAGATTGAAACCAACTAAGAGCCTGACCAGCAATGCCAATTTCTTCCAAGCGGCAACACAGAATAAAATGGTCAATTGTGTTAAATTCCGCTGACAAATCTAACAAGATGAGAAGGCCCACTCCACCCTGGTCCACCACCATCGTAAGATCGTCAATAGCAGAGACAAGCATGGATTCTGTTCCCATCCCGGGACGGAACCTCATCTGGAAAGCATCCAGGGTGCTGGAGTCCTTGAGAAAATCTCAGAGTTTAGGCACAACTGTGGGATATTTCAACCCATGCCAATGCACCCTACTACACCCCTTTGCCAATGGCAGAAAGAAAACAGGCAAAAATGGAGGCGCTAACCACTGTGCGCGCTAAATCCGCAAAAACTGTGCATGGTTCAGAAATCACAAAGAGGCTGCACCACCTTGCCACACACAAGCAAAGTTGATTGCAAAAACAGAACTCCCTGCAGGAGAAGGCCAGTGAGTGCTGTTACCAGTTACATTAAAAAAATGCCACAAAAGTGAGCTAAAAATCCGAAAATGCCCTTAAATACAGCTCTCTAATTAATGGCAATCTTCAAAGTGCTGTTTTGGCGCTAAATTCAGTCATTTTCCCAGTGAATTATTGAAGAAATGAAAAGTGCTGAAATCATAGATTCTCCAGGGCAGTCAGAGGAATCCAGGTCTCACTGACTGACAGCTGCATCTGAAATTTGCTTAAACCCAGTTTAAAGGTTTTTCTGTTTCCAGATTAAAATAGCAAAATCTGCCTATTTAAAGCATGTTTGTGAAGGGCTAATTCTTTTAAAATGTCCAAATCCCTTATAAACTGTGCTTGTATTTTATATGTGAAATGAAAAGACTTTCATTTAAAGGAACCCAGTCTGGAGCTAATCAACTATTTAATTCTGATCTGACAGTCCAGCCTGGGAAAGATTCACATTTCAGCTTGACACTCAATTGCTACAGGAAGGCTAATGGCTGCTTAATGGTTCCCGCATAATGAAAACAAAGAGAGCCTCAGGCATTCATCTCTGGCTGAGCCCATGACAATGGCAAGCTGCCCAACTGATCTCTACAGGGGACCTTCCCTCCAGGAAGGGGGCACACCTCCCTAATCAAAGGGCTGGACAGCTGCTACCTGCGAAGGGGAGGTTACAAAGGAGAACTGTGATGTTAAAGCCTTATGTGTGATTAAAAGTTAAAGCTCTTTAGCTGAGCAACCTAAAGAGGCATACATCTGAAAATAGGTAGACATTAACCTAATTTCAGGCTTTGATTTTAAGACATTGATGAAATCTGTACCATTTAAGGGACCAAAGTTATGAAAAAAGTCTCATTATAGCAGAACGATTAATGTTGCAAACCTAAGATTGTATGTACATGGTCCACTGATAAGCGCCCAGAGAAGTACTGAGTCAGAAATTATTAATCCAAACTGTGATGTTTAAAATTGGTGAACTTCTATACAATGAGAAAGACAGCTCGCACAAAGACGGGGATTGAATGCAAATGTAGACTATCAAATATGAAATATATGTGTCCCATTTTAGTAAGGTACATAATGTTAGAAATGTACATTTGTGCAAAAGTTAGGTTTTGGTAAAAATCCATGTGGGAGTTCCTAAATCGCATCATAAAGATGACAGCTCTGTTCAGACTGCCAACCAGGACAGCCACTCACAGCCGTGGGGGTGTTTTTGAAATTCTGCCCACACCATAAACTGGGGGACGGCATTTGACAGTATAAATATAGGAACTGCACAACACATAGGACACACTTCCTCCAGAACCCATCCAGACTTAAGTGTAGCACCTTGATCCAAACCTCTTCATCTTGTAGCAGACTCCAGAACCCATCCAGACTTATGTGTAGCACCTTGATCCAAACCTCTTCATCTTGTAGCAGACTCCGGAACTCTTTGAAGATCCAGATTTCTTTGCAGAATCCAGACTTAGCATTGCTGAACCATTGCTAGCTTGACCCAATTGCAAACCTTCAAAACTTTAAAGAATAATTCTGATTCAGCTTGGCTTGCTACCATTAAGGCTCTTCTTGCGGATCCAAGTATGGGTATTGTACATGCAGACAGGATGTTTTGTGTTCTTGTGGAGAGGCAAGACTGGCGTATGGTGCCTAAAGGTGAAGTTGTAGGTTTGGATTTGAGGGTGTTGATCCATAAAGGAGGAAAAGCAGTGATGCTGGGTATGAACGGTGTGGGACAAGTGAGCGGGTGGTGTCTTGGGCAGTGCAGGCGTGCAAGTCCTGCGCCTATGTGGATGAATGTGCCCTTCGAACATGACCTTGTTGTTATCCTGTTGATGAACCATCATTGAATGGTACGAGAGATTGGCTTTGGCGAAGGTCTTAGTGAACAAAACTAGAAGATAGAGGTAGTACATACAAATAAGGAAGGTTCGCTTGGTGGTAGCTGCTGGGAGGGCTACTTTGGTATAACTAGTGTGCCTTTGTTGAGGGCTGCATCTGGAGGTGGAATTGATTCCTGGTGTGTGTATTGTATTGGCAGTGTTGAGGAACTGCAACACGTACTGTTCAGTTTTCAGAGGTTGCAGCTGTATGGGGGTTGTGAGAGGGCGGACTAGTGTAGGAGAGTGCAAGCGAAGGGCGGCTGTGTGCAAGAAAACGGGATGGTGTTGTGGCATGGGCTGCTATTGAAATATGGGCGACGTAGTATTATAACGAGGTCACTGGCAGTTATTCTCACTGACATTGCTTTCCTTTTATGCAACATATCTTTCAATTATGTTTGTGTTTTCTTAGAGACCAGACCCCAGAGAACCTCACCAACACACCAAACATAGTAAAATGATTTCACTTGGATAATATAATTTTGTGAAATGGGGAAAGCTGGGATTTGAGCCCAGGTTTCTCGTGTACCAGTTTGCAACTAGACAGCAAGTCACATGACAAAGCAACCTGACAAAATATAAGAGTAGCCTACATTGAAAGATATGTTCAAAAAGCAAGTTTGCATCACCCTGTCAGAAAAAAGAAAGGAGTTGTGCCTGTCACACACTCTGGTATAGTGGCATGCAGATCAGGGACAGCTCTTAACAGGCATTCAATCTGCTGACCTACCTTTCCTGATCTGTACCTCTGTCTCATTTACCCTCCTTTACTTGCCCATCACCCCAGGTGTCCTTCTTTTGGACCGCATCCATGAGTTAAAAAAGTCAAACTGGTCCCCATTTATTTGAGAAATGTTTTCCCTGTACAGATGATATAGCAGACACGTTCTTTCAATACAGTGAATAATGTTTTTACAAAGGGCCCTGGTAAAGGGGTAGAAAGGTGAGCATCTCTAATACCCTTCGTCATCACCCTACCCACATTCTGCATTAAAGGGTCAGAATGTACCCTGTTCTGCATACAAATGTTGAGTAGTGTTACAAACCACTAATGTACATAATCCACTTGCACCTTCACTTTGAAGGTTGAAATGGCAGGCATCTGTAAAACAAATACATCTGGAGGTATTCCGAAAAGGCCATCTCCACCAGTGGTAAACTCTGAATTGGACAGATTTTCACAAATACCCCTGGTGGAGGTGGTAACTTTCTCCAACGGTATTTCATTAAATAAATCCATGACTGCCTTAGTTTGTAGTCTGCTAATAATTAATACTTGAATGTAACATATTTCTGTTTGGGTTTTTCAATTGGGCCCAATAGTGAGTACCTCAAACAATCGAACATCCATTTCTCTGAGTCCCATATAGTAATATCCATCAGTACTATTCAATGAAAACATTTTTTGTAATGAGCTTATAAGGGATCAAGAAATTCACCAGAGGAAAGGGGAAGCATTCTTACAGAATGCAACTGGGGACAAACTCTAAGGTATGTATCCTTACTTACTTGGCAAGTAAGAGTCGTGATAAACTGCTAATGATTGTAATAGACCAATGGTGTATAGCCCCCAGAGATGCCAACACTACTATCCAGGATCATAGAATCTTGTCATTCAAATGCCTTCATTACCGCTGGACGATATGAACACTGTGGAGGGCCATGCATGGGGACCACCCAGGCACATCTGCAACACTGCCAAAATCAAGACAAGTGTGCAGACTTGAGAGCTTTAATTTCCTTCAGGGCAGGCTAGATTCTGAATCATTTCCCCTTTTTAAATTATTATTTTCACATTTCGTAAATCTGACACAGTGAACAACAACCCAGCCAGCTTGGGTGGCAATTGCCACCTTGCCCCCTTTCAAGTCTGCCCCACCTCAGTGGTTGGTCTCTCTGATTTTGTCGCTGATGTTGCTCGGATGAAGTGATTTCTTCCTGATTGGTGTTCCAGAGAAGTCTCTTGTGGCCTTCAGCCTGAGAGTGGGCTGACACAAGATGGCCCTAGGAAGTGATGTCACTGATCCAAGATGGCCACAGGAAGTGATGTTACTGACAGAAATTGAAGCCACTAACCAGAAGTGATGAGACATGCTCTTGTCACCTGCTTGACTAGTCCATCATTGGTTGACCTCTTTGATTTTGTCCATGATGTTGCTGAGATGAGGCAATTACTTCCTGATTGGTCTTCCCAGAGGACTCTCTTGTGGTCTTCAGCTGAAGAGTGGGCCAACTCAAGATGGCTGCAGAAAGTGATGTCACTGATACAAGAAAGCTGCAGGAAGTGAAGTCACTGATCCAAGATGGCAGCAGGAATTGATGTCACTGAGCCAGATGGCCGCAGGAAGTGATGTTACAGACAGAAAATGAAGCCACTAACTAGAAGTGATGACACCCGCCCTGGTCACCTGATCAGAATTTTGTCCCTGATGTTGCTGGAATTAAGCAATTTCTTCCTAATTGGTGTTCCCAGAAGAGTCTCTTGTGGCCTTCAGCTAGAGAGTAGTGGGACTTGTTGCAGTCCTACTTCAGCAGAGTCATTTTCCTACAGCACAGTCCTTCTTTGTCAGTCCTTCACCTTAGTTGCAGTTCTTTGTCACAGTCCTTCTTTCTTCTTTGTCCCAGTGCTCCTTCATCAAGTCATTCTGCTTCATCACAATCCTTTTCCTTCACCACAGTCCCTTTCCTTCCTCACAGTTCTACTTGTCAAAGTCTTTCTCCTTTGTCAAACGGCCTTCATCACATCTGTTCTCTTTCATTGCAGATCTTCTTCATCAAAGTTCTTTTTCTTCAGATTTGTAAATCCCTGGCACTGCCCCTCTCCTTTTTCCCCTAATCTTTTCGCTTCATCAGTCCTTCTGTCTTCATCACAGCTATTCTCCTTCACAGTTCTTCCCCACAATCCTTTTCCTGAATCAGTTCACAGTCCTTATCTTTCACCAGAGTCCTTCAAATTTGTTACAGTCCTTCTCCTCAACATTTCTTGGTTATCACAGTTCTTCTTCATGACAGACCTTCCTTCTACTTTGTAAAAATAGGTCTTCATCATAGTTTTCCTCTTTCATCATTGTCCTTAATTGGCATTCTCCTTGCTTGCTTACATCATAATCATGATATGGCTTTTATTCGACAATTTAGTCATTTGCCAAAAACACATATTTATACAATGGTAATTACAGTAAATCAATACATACAAATCAGGGCTAAAGTAAGTGAAAATATATCCTGGTTTGCATCATATAATTTGATCATATTATCCAGAGAGTGAATTAAGAACACACAATCGCGTTCCATTTGAGGATAAAATTACACTTCGCACCATGCGATAAATGAAATTGCATGAATTCCAAACTATCCTGATTGTGGTCCTCCTATATCAGCCAATGTATATAGCAGGACAAGGATATTCAAGGAAAATTAGAGAGCCGAAGTATTTCTGTAACATCTTTATCTAACAAGGTTCAATACAAAAAATAAATAAATGCCTGAATCTTTAAAAGATCAAACATTTAAATGGAATTTTCAAAAGTTTACATCCAATCCTTACAGGATGTGCAAAAATAGCACAAAATAGATCTATCATGGATCTGTTAACAGTGTCATGTGCTCCAAGGATTAAAACAGTTCTACAATTCAATGCCTAAGGGTGAGTACCTGGTATATAGTTCCAATATAAACAACAGACAATTTAAAATTCTGGAGTATATGTCCCCAACCCTCACAATATGTCCAAATATTGCAACAGGTGCATCCATTAGTCTACTAGCAGCATCATAATATACAAAGAGTGCATGCATGATTGTGTGAATAATTATGGTTTAATAATCAAAATCAAAGTATACTTGTATTTGTAGGGATCATGGTCTGTTAATAAAGATTTTTAAGTTTGATTCCACTTTTGCTTTTATTTGCTAAGCTTGATGGATATAACTTGCTATGAAGAATACTACATTTATATCATTGTAGCACCAAAACAACAGAATGGCATCACTCGTATGCTGCATTCCATGGGTGTTACAGATTGTCTTCAGATATTCGTTCCTAGCCACACGGGAGCTCTGCCAGAAAATCAAAAAATGAACTATAGATTCCCCTGCTAATCCACAGACCAGACGTGAAACATCTCCAGTTGTATCCCACAATCTAGTACGATAAGCCAGATTCAATTGGCCTAGTCTACATTTGATATAGAGGCTGCATGCAAGTGGGGGGTTGACCAAATCTAGATATTTTGTCAAAACCCAATACCGGCTTGCTGGCCAAATAAATAACTCCTGTAGACAGCCCACTGCACGCATTTACCAATTAAATCTCAGCAACCTCCCGTGAGATTCTCTGAGCTTTTTCCACATCGCTCTTAGTGATGCCCATAGGTTCCATAGTTCTTCCAAGTTCAGTTCCAACAAGAGTCTTTTAACATGTTTGAACCAAGGCAATGATTTACCTCCCTCAGTATCCAGTATATATGTTAGTGCTCTGCGATACATGATGAGTTCAGGAGTTATCCACAATCTACACCAATAGGCAACAGGCATAAAGATGACATCACTGTTGATTGCCCTAAGACCCAATTCTAAATAGATAGGGTTACCCGGACATGCAGTTGACAGCCCGAGCAACTGTTTAAGGAAGCATCTTTCAGCCAACCTAGTTTATGACTAGTTGAAGGTCCCCAGATCTCCACCCTATGCAAGGCTGCTCATTTAGCCTGACCAGCATACATAGTAAGGGCTGGCGAAATTGCATCCCGGCCATTGGTAAGAAAAAACCTCCATATTGCACCACCCCCTGTATTTTTCCAATGTTGTGCTGTATTTAAATATCTGTGAAGTCCAATTGCTGTGGTCATTAAATCTAACCCCAGGTAATCATAACATTCTGTTGATATTCAATTTTATTTTTGTATACTTTTCTAACTTTGGTCAAAAGACTAATGATTTTCAAAATGGAGCTGCATGCTCAATGAATGCTAAGCACTGCGCCATCTTCAAATAAGAGTATTGGAATTGAATCTTGGACAAGTTTTGGCTGACCCAGGCATTTCAATCTAAAATGCAGTATTACTTCGTCAATGTATACCACAAACAATAGCATCCTTGCTTCCCTCCTCTGGTTACCCTAAATGGTTCCATTAGTTCTCCCCCTATACCCATCTATGATTGGAGTACAATTGTATTATAATTTTAGCTGGTACTCCCTTTTTGGCCAAAATGAACCATAGCATCCCCTGCGACACATAGTCAAAAGTGGTCCTGAGATCAACAAACACAGAAAACACGTTCATATTTCTCAGGACCATGTATTTCTGCACGACCAGATGTAATCGGAATGTCTGGTCCTTAGTGCTCATTTTGGGTCTAAACTCTGCCTGGAGATGGTCAGCCAAATCTTCCTGTACAACCCATGCCTGTAGGTGCTCATAGCTGATTTTGGTGAATACTTTTCCCACTCCATCCAATAACGAAATCGGCCTGAAATTCCTGGGGTCCTCACTCCCTGCTTTTTTGTAGATTGGAATTATAGTTGCATTTTGCCAGGAGGGGGGCACCTTATTAAATCTAAGAATAGTATTCAACAAATACCATAGTACCAGTGCCCACACAGTTGGCTAGATCAATGGGTATTAGGTCTGGCCTGGGGCTTTTCCCCATCTTTGAGATTGGATGGCATTAACAACTTCCTGTAAATCAAACTGGAATAAATCTGCGGTATTCCTTCTCTCCTGGCCTTGCAGAGTGGTGCTTTGGGTGCCAGATGTGATTTCCTTCCCGTAGAGATTCTGTAAGTGTTTCCTCCAGGTAATTGGGCTGATATTAACAGCTATTTCATTACCACTGCTTTCTTTGTTTCCACTGACTATTTTCCCCCCAACTCAGATGCTTCTTACAATCCGTCTCATTCATACTGAATATGCTCATCTTTTTTGGTCTTGAGCAGATGCCTATTGTGTGCTCTTAGGCGCCTCAATATCCAAGTCTCTCTTTAAGCATTTCAAGATATGTTGTTTGGCTATTTTGCAGTCCTCATCGAACCATATATCATGTTTGATGGCACTTATTTTCATGATCTTACAGGGTCTAGTGACAATTGGTTGTATGGCCAGGATAAAGTTGTCATATACAGAGTAAATAACTATTTCACCCGGTTCCATTATTGAACACTGCTCTAAATTGGGCTAGGATTGACTCATAGATGTTTGGTCTCAAATACTCCAGGTCGAGACCGAGCCATTAAATTCTTTGTTCGGATTGTCCCTGAATTTGAACAGAGTAACGATAGTTATTTTGGTGATCACTCTTGTGTTTACCTAAATTAATCAATGTTAAAGACAAAGGCTTATGATCACTTCCCTCTTGTTCCAGGACCTCAAAACCATTTGCATGGGTCCACATTTTCAAAGATTGAAAGATATAATCTATGTGCAAAGTGCTATTGATCCCCCTGATATGTAGATTCTGCTGGTTGATCTTTTCCAAGGCACCCATTCCAGGCCCTTAGATCCATACAAAACAGGGTGGCAACCCAACCTACGGCCTACGGATGCATCCTGCCCGCTGTGGAGGAGTCTAGTAAGGGGATGTCCCACACCTCAGCTAGATCATCCCGCGCCCCTGCCCTCAACCCCTGTTTATCTGGTACTATCATGGCCAGAGGGGTCTGTGGTGATATTGGGTATTTAATTCCCATGGTTCTGCAGGTCCTCTGCCATATCTGTATACCTAACTGTACTAGATATGGGTGAGCATGTGGTTCCCTCGGGGGAACCCATATCAAGTCTCTCATATATACTTTTTATTGCTGACTATAGGAGTGTGGTCTCTACTGTAGGGTCATCTGCCATCCATTGCAAAACATACTGCAGTTGGCACGCTAGGAAGTACAGTTCAAAATTAGGGATTTTCATTCCTCCTTGCGCATATGGACTTTGTAATATGTTGAGTGCCACTCTGTGCACCCCACCCACAGCCATAAGAAGCACCAGCATTCTCTGTCTAGGTCAAGGAAGAATTTCTTGGGAATTGTATGTGGGATATTCCCAAAACAGTGCATGAGCCTCAGTAGTGCTACCATTTTTAGTAGGGCCGCTCTTCCAACTACCGATAACAGCAATTTACCCCAGAATTGCATTGATTTGATCAAGCTCTCTTTGACCTGTAATGTGTTTTATTCGTGTTCACGCTTGGGGTTGTGATATATGTTTAGGCCTAGGTATCGGAAGTATTCCTCACACCACAGCAGGGGTAGAGCCGGCAGTCCCTCGTCACCATACTCCGCCACGTTTGCCAGCGGGATTAGGCAGTATTTGCTCTTGTTTATTCCGATCCCGGTCAATGTATCGAAATTGTCGAGCACCTCCAATATAAACAGTAGATTCTCTTCAGGGTTACTCAGGTACAATAGCATTTCATCTGCATACATTGACACTATATGCTTGACCCCGTTGACGTCTATACCAGCGTCGCTGTATTCCTGCTGTAGGAATGCCGCTTTGGGCTCTACTGTGATTATGTATAGCATCGGAGATAGAGGGCAACTTTGTCTTGTGCCTTTGTGTAGTTGCCATTTATCTGAAAAAGTAGAACCGTTCCTTACCCTGGCTGTAGGTTGTGTGTATATCAGCTTCACCCACTTCATGTAGTTCGGTCCTATTCCCACCCTGACCATAGTGGCGTACGACCAGTCCCAGTGGACTGAATCAAACGCTTTGGTCGCATCTAATGAAGCTACAGCGCAGTGCTCAGCCCTCACTTTTGTACAGTTTATGACGTATTGTAGTCTACGTAGATTCCTCGAAATATTGTTAGCTGGAACATACCATGTCTGATCCTGGTGTACAATCTTAGTTATTACCTTCCTAAATCTATCTGCTAGATTTGCTGTGAGTATTTAGCTGTCTTGATTCAGCAAAGAAAGTGGTCTACAGTGGGATTATCAAGGCCTCCCTCATGCTATCTGGGAGGACCCCCCCAGTTCATATGCTTCATTGAATACTCTGGCTAGGAGAGGCACCAATGTACCAGCATAAGCCTTATAAAACTCCTCTGGCAACCTGTCTGTTCCTGGGGACTTTCCCGAGGGTAATGCTCTGATCGTGACTAGTACTTCTTCCGAGGTTATGGGCTCTTCCAGCATATTCATTTGCTGTTCATCTAAGTGTGGCAAGGTAATGAGGTCCATCGCATCTAGCAGTTCGTCTGACAGGTCTGTCTGGGGTCTGCATATAGGCTCCTGTAAAATTCAGAAAAAAACGTTATTAATACCTGCCTGTGTGTTTTCCTCTACATCTGCTGAGGCCTAAATGGAGTTTATTGGGGATTTCTTGGTCCTGTCTGTGTATAACCAAGCAAGCATTCTCCCAGGTTTATCCCCTTGTGCGTGGGTTCTCTCAAGATGTTTTGCATAACTGAACTTACCCAACTTCTCCTATTGTACCAGGTATTCCTGCCTCAATCTAGTTTCCTCCTCCAAATGGTCTCCCCCAGCTCCCACCTTCCTTTCCTTTTCGGGGAGTTTTAGTTCTGTTTCGTTTAAGTCATTAGTGATACTACTCTGCACCCCTCATGCTGTGGCTATCATTTCTCATCTCATTACCACCTTGTATGTTTCCCAAATCATTCCATCTTTTTTGACGCAGCCCTCATTTACCTCCAGAAAGTCTACAGTACTTTTCCCGATGTGTACATTAAATGCCTTATATAAGAATGCTTCACCCCTAAGTCTCCAGGAGGGTATAGGCAGTCTCAGGGTGGTGATCATCCATTTCATTAGAAGTGAGGCATGGTCTGATAGGACTCTAGCTAGGTATTACGCTTCTGTAAATTCCATCACGTGTTCCTCAACTGTGAACAGATGATCTAATCTTGTATGAACTTTATGTGGGGCTGAGTAATGAGAGTATTCTCTACCATCTTTATGAAGTGACCTCGAAACATCTGTAAACTGAAAGTGATCCAGGAGGGTGCTTAGGACTTAAACAGGTGGGGCCTGTCTTTTGTACTTTGAGTCCGATCTTTCTAATGTGGGGTTAAGGGTGCAATTGAAATCTCCGCCCCATATCATGATGCTGTTCCTATAGGGACCAAGGCCCTCATTACGACCCTGGCGGAAAGGGTTTTACGCCGGCGTAAAGCATGGCGTACCTTTCCACCAGACTACGAGTTCCCGTAGCGCCATGGTGATTTTTTCGCCTGCTTTTCGCAGGCGGAAAAATCCATGGCGCTACGGGACTTGTTGTTAATTACGCCACCGTAATTTACGGTGGCGTAATTAACGCCTTCCCCACTCCCATTATACCCTATGGGGCAAAAATGGGAATGGGGAAGGGTAAATGGGGATTGGGGACTTACCGCCCCGCCAACCTCGGAATGGGGCGGTAAGTCCGCCAACCCCCATGGCGGAGTTGGCAGCTTTGCGCCATGGACCATGGTGCAAATTGCACCATGGTCCTCCGCCAGGGTCGTAATGAGGCCCCAAGTCTCGCATATAGTAACTTAAAAAATATTGTGGCGTTATGATTGGGTGCGTAGGTATTCACTATGCCTACTTCCCGGTTCTCTATCATACCATGAATTATAGCCATCCTGCCTTCATCATCGATCTTAGTATTCAGCACTTTAAAGCGGATAGATGGGGCTACCCAGATGAGAACCCCCCTCGCATATGACGAATATGTGGAACCCACCACAACCCCGCCCAATTTTCTAGCCAGCTTTCTTTGTTTCTGTTCATTAAAGTGTGTCTCTTGTAATAAAGCAATCCCCACTTTGTGCCTTCTTGAGTACATGATCACTCTATGTCTCTTTACATAATTATTTAGGCCCCAGATGTTCCAGGTCATGATTTTGATGTCACTTGCAATCTAATAGTAATTCCTCTGGCCGTTGGCGGCCGCAGCTCCCTCTCGCACAATAGCCGGGGTTGTGTGTAGAATACATGCTCTTATATCAGGCTTCCCTCCCCTCCCCCAACTAACAATAAAACACACTAAAACTGAAACAGTCCAGTCCTGAAACTAAGCACTCTAAGACTTCCCTACTTCCCTCCACAAGATCAAGTCAGAGGACTTGCCTCCTGGTGCCCAACGGGCAGGTACTATTCAGTACCCAAAGAAAACTAAGTATGGGGTAGTAGTAGGGTCTGCCAATTGCATTCCCTCTACCAGGCTTCCGTGTCTGCACTGCAATGCTCCTGCATCTTATTTCGCTAGTGAGATCTGTATCCATATCCCCCTGGAGCACTGCCCCGAGGACCAACGTTTGCGTACTTCCTCTAGTGCCATGTGATACATTTATCTGGTTTTCTGTTGTGAGCCCCGGGGCGACTACCGACTCGTTCCTTAATTCATAGTCATTGTTCACCAGATTCCGGGATCTGCACACTATCCATCCAATTATGTGCCTTAGATGGTGTTTAAAAAAAGAGGGCCTTGCCATTGTGTAATATCTTCAATTTAGCTGGATAAATTAGCATATATTTTGGACCTGCTGTAACGCTTACCTTGTCCCCGCAGGAGCGTAAATTATCTGGGACCTCCGTGATCTGCCAATACTGGTTGAACACGAATTTCCCCTGTCATAAAGGAGAGAAAAAATAGGAGAGCTATTGGAATTAATATTATTTGGTACTGTCGGAATAGAAATAATATTATGCCTCCTATTGTAATAGTTATATGTATATTGGCCTACGCCAAGTTGTCTAAACATCATGTGCGAACAAACTCCACGGCAAGGTCTTGACCTCAGAGAAATCAATGTAAGCCGCCATCTTGAATCAAGCCGCCATTTTAGGTTCTCTTGTTATGTAGAAGTCACCCTGAACATCAAAATGGAGGCCAAATGACATTTCGAATAGGTTCTGGCCGTGTGACCTCCGTACAGCTGAATGATTAATATGCCTGCAGGCTACTTGTCGGGGTCGTGAACTGAGACCTTGTCCTACTGTTGACCTATATGTAAATGTACTACTTATATCAGCGAAACTAATCAAAATGCATATATTAAAGGTTGACCTGGCAAGGAACCCTAGACCAGTATTGTATTTCACAGAATGGTTAACCGGCAAGAGGGTGGGCCAAGGGCTGGTCAAATTGTATAAATGGCCCAGGTATTCCAATGTGCGGTCTCTCACTCAACACATCGAACCCTCGTTGAAGTTCGTTATGTTATACTGAGAGCCGAATAGCTATCCGTTTGTCAGTTGACTTGGTAACTGTTGTAGCTTGAAATAAAGTACTTGTAGGTTTCTTTGTAACCTGTGTTGGTGTGTTTCCTTTTGGGCTTCCCGGCCTCATATTATTTTTCTGTTTTCACAGTACTATACTATGGCTCACCCCTTTCCTCACCCTGGTGACTGCCCTGTAGTTTCTGCGTGCCCTGTTCTCCTCCTCACCTGTGTTTTGATATTAGGGAGCACTCCAACCTACTTTCATGCATGGGTGCGTTGGTGGTGAGGCTCAAGAAGAACTCAGGCTGGAAAATGTTGAAAATGCCTCTGAAGGTAAGTGTCTTGATTCTTGGCAGGATCTTTTGTTTTTAGTCAATTGGGTGTTGAAGTCTCTGAGAGAAAAAAGGTTCTGAGGAGAGAGCTCTCTCTTGATGTAAATCTAACAACTCTTTCTTTTGCAGGTTCGTTGAAGAGAGCAGTTTCACTTGAGGCACACGGGTGTAGTTGAAGAAAAAACATGAAGTCTTCTCTTGAGGTAAGAATGTGCGTGTTATTGTGAAAGGCGCACAGCGCTACGTGCCTTCGTTACCAAGCTATGGTACTTTCTCTGCGAGGCAAGGCTTTGGAATGCTTGGAAGAGTTTGTCAGAGCTTCAGGTACGTGAGCGCGTAGGTTTATTTTCACTCGCTACAATGTCTTTAACGTTCTTTCTTTAACTACTGTATCTTGTCTTTGCAGGTTTTCGGAGGTCTGAGGATTCCAGGATGAAGCCGCGGCTTGTGGGATGTTTTTACCCATGGATCCAAGCCCTACCATAAAACTATGCAGTACTGGCATGGAAAACATCATGATGGCCAGAACTCCCCAGAGAGTGCACAGGGAAAACATGAAGAATAGGCTGCCACCCATTTTGCCTATGTTGTGAGCACAGGAGGGCACTGCCTAAAACCACCATTGGGCTACACACAAAGTAGCCTGAAACCATTGGGAATGGCAATGCTGATTGCCAAAAGCAACCCAAAACTGTGGGGAATTCATTTTCTTAATAACAAAAATAGATGCAGTACCGGTGCTCACCACTATCAGAAAGCCGGCGTTTTAAAACCACCAGACTTTTGTGTAAAACTGAACAAAGGAACCGAAACCAGGCCAAGGAAAGACTTGCTAAGAGGTGGACACAATGTAAAACTATATTCTGAAATGACTTGAAGGAAGTAATTATTGAATGTATATGTAAAAATTGTACGTTTGATTTAAACTGGGAACTAAAGTGACATGTAGCTGAATTCTGCCTGACAACTACCCCCGACAGGAGAAACCTGCTCAGCCACTCTTCCCAGGCCTAACTGCATCCTGCTTCCCCACCAAAAGGAGTTGACACCTCTCTGATTAGATTAGGGGAGGGGCACCGGCAGGAGGTTGAACAAAGCATTGTCCTGGACTCAGGCAGATGTTATATTGGGGGGGCCGTAAAGTGGCTTCCTCTTGGGAGAAGTGGGAGGAGAAGTGCCTCTGGGAGCCACCCGAGCTGGAGGCGGGGGCAGACAGAAGCTTCCCCCATGTGCTTTGGAACCTAAACCACACCCATCTGGGCCAGAGCATAATTTTAAAAAAGGTGGATAATTCATAGTACGGACTTTTCAGAATTATATAAGTTATATCATCATTCTTGTGATTTTTCTGTGCACGTTTTAAGAGATGTTAGGACCCTGTGGTGTATGCTGGGGGTTGCTAGCGGAAAATAGGGTCTTACTCCAAATGTCTGCATGTTAAAAATCGGACACTTCATCAATTAATGTCCATACTCCTTGCGCACATGTGTGTAATTTTTGGTAAATGACCGATATTGGTAAACCAGTCAAAAAGCGCAAAATGTTGTCATTTTTTAATGCAAGACCCCAGGAAGATCAGAGGCGGACAAGCATGGACCATAAGGAATATATAATGTGTATATGTAATTTCAACAAATTGTGTATCTGGGAAATATATATTTGAATCAAATATAGATTTGTGGGCAAATTGACCAGGGGAGGATCCTCTGACCCATAAACAGACCTCATCATGATGACAATCCATTTCCTCCCCCAATCATGGGAGAGAGGAGGAATTGGCCAATGACAAGTAGAGAGGGGCAGGCTTAGCTAGGCCCAGGCACACACCCATTTTCAAAACACATAAAAAGAGACTGCTGGGACAGGTAGAGACATTCAATTCCATTTTCTGCAGGACGCTCTGCCGGGAGACTCCAGACTTCACATCCATCAATCTCCAAAGACCAGAACTTTACTTCAGAACTTAAAGCAAGGGCCTAAACCCACAAACTGAGCACTCTTCTCAGCAGGCCTCAGCATCCTTAAAATCATCTGCAAACTATTCCACAGCCGGGCGAGCTGTCTGAATTCTTTTGCCAAGAACTTTTGCCAGTACCCAGAAAGCAGTGTTACATCCAGAATCCACTTGATCCGGACCGGAAAGCAGAGCAGTATCCAGAACCAGAGGCCGCTGTATCCAGAGAGGCTAGACCAGCAGAGCGGAGCTGACCCAGACCGCTGTGAGCAGAACCAGAGATCCGGATCGCTGTGAGCAGAAACGGTGCCTGATTGAACCGCCGAGCAGACAGAACCGCCACCGGACGTGTTGACCAGATCTGTGACGAGGCCTAGTTCAAATTTATATTGTGAGTACCTAGCAGAACTGTGCAAGACCAATCTCTTAGTTAAAATAATCTAATTCAAGCTATTTTAACCTACGTAGAACTGCCTCCTAGAAATCGTGTCATCTGTCATTTTTAAAGCTGCACAACTGTCACCTGTCAATTTTGCAGCTGCAAGCTGTCATCTGTCATTTTGAGTTTTACTTAAAATCCGAAAATCTACCTATTAAATCGTCCATATCGCTGGAACTGTTTGGGCTAGGAATGAAATTTAACTTTCATTTTAAAGCTGTGATTCTAGGCTAGAACCGACTTCCTACTCCCTATACTTTTCCGCAATCGCGATTTACGCACTCGCAAAATTTACCGCGATTTGCGATTTTGGCTCAATTTCTCCACTTGTCAAAATAGCAGCTCCATTCTTTCCTTTGTTAAAAATCCGTTTGCAACCTGGTAATAACTCATAGAGCATTGCTAAAGTGAGCCTGAACTAATACCAACAAGCATCTCTCACTCACCCTGAACCTCTAGAGGGAATTAAAATCAGTTAGCACATTTTCCCATCCATTGCCATCACATTTAAAAGTATTTTGGGCCTGTGTTTCAAACTTCTGCCCGTTTCCTCTAAGCTTGCTGTGGGGGGGGACTGAATTCCGTATTGTATTTGATTGTATTCCCGAAGACTGTGTGTGTTACTTCCATCTCCTTGCATTGCATGTAGGGGGGTGAATTGCCACCAGGGGAAAAGTGATTACATTGTCTTTTGTTGAAGCCATATCAAGTTATTTTCTATACTGCATTTCATTCATCAGTGCGTTTCCTTGAACCATATAAAGCATTCTTTCCCACCTTATTCTTCTGTTCCTATTCATAAGTTACCTCTTGCTGATTACTGCTCATATTCACAAGTGTAATATCCATTATCAATGTATTTATAGAAGTGTGATATATATATATATATATATTGTTTATATTTCTCAAATAAACCTTTTAAATTTGCAAAACAGACCTACTTCTTGGCTCAGTGGGTTCAGGGGGATTCTAAGAGACGGGTGTTATATAAGGGTTGTCATCCAGAGTACATGAACTGGACCTACAAATATATCAATAAGGGTTTCCCTCAGCATCCCAGACTAGGCATTGACTTAGCTGTAGTGTTGCAGTGAAGCCGCTTAACAAAGTGGGGGCTCGTAGCCACAGATTCTGGGTTAGATCTATCACTTGTGCAGATTAATACAGTGTGCTAACTGACAGGAGACATACATCTGGTCGGATCACCACGCTGCGTTACGCTGTAAAGCACTCCTCAAAGGAACGCTCTAAGGAAACGGTCTGTTTTGCAAAAATAAAATACAAACTTCTGTAAGTCAGGAAGAAACTCAAATTCCAGAATGACGACACTGGTAGACATCAAAATAGCCAGAGAGCACTTCTTACATAAGCTATTTGTGAGAGGTGAGTGGACTCATCAGGACCAAACGGTCTGGTTGCAGGCAATCGCGCAACAGGTCACTGAAACAGGGTCAGATATATGGAGAGATCAGGGTCCCCTACATGTGGCCCTGAGTGAACTATATATGGCCCCTAAAGCCAAAGATGAACATAATAAGATTGCCAGGATAGCAGCATATTTGTACCTATATATGGGAGCCATGCAGGACAAATGTGCTGAAGGCCAAGATCTGGCAAATAGGCAACATATGGCGTTAGCGAAGGCCCAATCTGATCTGGACTCTTCTGAGCAGAGGCTGCTCAGGAGCCAGGAGTCAGAAAATGACAGCAGACAGTACATCACTAAAATAAAGGAGGATATGGATGTGCTGCAACAGGAAAAGGCTGACCAGGATACCAGATTTCTGGCCTTACAGAGTGACTACCAAGAAGGTTTGGACTCCCTACTGCAGAGCCAGGAAAAGCTGGAGCAACAATTAGATTTCAATAGGGCATGTGCTGAGCAGGTAGTCACCCTGCAAAGACACCTAGATAGGGAAAAAGAGGAAAGCAATAAACTGATTTTGAAAGACCTGGATACCCAGGCAGAGTTTGACCAGGAGCGCCAGAAAGCTGGTGCCTTCCAAAGGCAAAGGGACGACCTGGCGGCACAGATGCAGGCTCTTAGTCAGGAAAGGAAAACCTTAGGCCAGGAAGTCTGCCACTTAAAAAGGAAAATGGAAGAAAATCACCTGGCCCTCCAGGGACTGGGTGACCTCCAAAAAGAACACCAGAACTTGTTAAAGCACACCAGGAGGGTGGAGGAGGCTCTGGCAAGAAAGGAGCAGGCCAGTAGGGGTGGGACTCAGGAGGTAACTCTCCTGCAGCAGAGACTGGCCCAGTACTCCAGGACCAATCAGGAGGCACAAAGAGAGAATGAGGCTCTCTGCCAGCACAATGAAAGGCTCCAGCAACAGGTAGCGATGCAGAAGAGACTGATGGAGGCTAGTAAGGCCTTAACTGAGGAACTGAAAGCGCAGGCTCTTGCATTGCAACAGGAAGCAGGGGCGGATAGAGATGAGGTTCGCTGGGAAAGAGAAACTCCTGAGCATAACCTCAGGAGCCCTAGTACCAGAGGCCTTCATCTCTCCCAGTCCCTGGACTTTGCCCCCCCCCATGGCCCCTCGCGCACATGAGCCCAGGGCCACGGGGATGGCAGATTACTATCCAGCTAGAAGTATGGGGCTCATAGGCCAGTACCTCCCAGGAATGGATGGGCGGGCAAGCACAGTGCAATTTAGTGGGGAACCCCAGGAGAGTAGGCCCATGAAGGGCATCCTGAAAACCTCTGCCCAGTTAGGTCATTGGGGGTACCCATCAAATCCTGGCAGCAAGGAGGGATCTGAAGACTCCTCTGAACATTACAGGACACAGGAGGCCAGGTCCCCACATTCTGGCAGCCATTCCCAGGCTCGCAGAATCTGGGAATACCTGGAAGATCAGATGGGCACTTCTGGGAGCAGTGCTTCTGAGTCAGAGGATGAATGGACCAGGGTTACCCGAACCAAAAAGGCCAATAAGGCAAAAAGGGCCTTGCTTAAGGGCCCATTGAAACAAATAACGGCAATAAGGAGTGTCATCACGCCTTATCATAAGAACGCCAAGTATTCTGTTGGGGAACACTTGGAGCTCTATGAGCAAATGATGGAGACTTTCCATTTGAAGGACAGCAGTAGCTGCATTAAGTACGCCAAATGGACCTTCTCACCAGAATACTCGCCCATCTTGAAACATTTTTCTGTGCACAGAAATCCTCAAGAGGCTCGCAAGGCAGCCTACAATTTGCAATTTGGGGAGGATCAGGCCCCACAAGAGTTTGTGCAAGAATTAAAGCGTGCTTTTGCGCAGACCACCAGAAGGGTGCGCACGGATAGCAGAGAATTTATCAATACGTTTTTCCATGCCTTACCCAAATACATAATGACCCAGCTCGTGAGAGATTTTCATGAGAAAAGATCTTTAGACTGGGTAAGTGAACAGGCTACCCGGATCTATGAGGTGCAGAAGCCCATAGAAAATAAAAGTAATGCGCAGAAAAACCCCAAAACCAACAGCACCCCTGCTGCTGCCAAGGTGGCGGAGGTAAAGGTTGCCCCCGTTTTAGATTTGGAGATGGGGGGCCTAAAAACCTGCCTGCACCAAATAATTCACAGCCCAGAAGACCCTCGGGCCAGTCACAGACAGGGAGTCGAGGAGGTAGTCCCACAAATGGGGTCCCACGCTCCCCTGACTATGTAAGTCCCCGCTACAAGGGAAACCGACCAATCCTGGGTTATATGTGGACTCCTCCAGCCCAAGGGGGGGGATCCAGGCAAGCACCTGACCCGGGGAACTTCCCTCATAACTTCACCCAGGAGGGCAGAAATTCACCAAATCCTGGGCAGAACTTTTTCCCCAGGTAGCCATCCAATTTCCAGCCCCAAAATCATCCATCCTTCTTTCCCCAATTCCCTGAGCCCAGACAACCTAATCCGGGAGAGGGGAGGCCAAGGGTGGAGGGGTACCCAGACCTTCCCAATCCAGGGTATTACCAGAGAAAGGATAGCTACCCTTCCCGGGATCAGCCCAGGGGAGAAAACAGAGCCCCGTATCAGCCTGAGCGGGTTTCACAACTTGAGCGCCAGGTCCACAATATGGCACGAGATCTGGGTCACATACTGAGGGCTCAACAGAACCCTCAGATGAGTATGCCACCGCAGAATGCCCCAAACTCTGGACCTGGTGCTCCAGAACAATGACGGGAGCAGCACCCCGATAACCCACCGGTTCCCAGGGAGGAGGCACAAGGGGAAGAGGGGTGTAAAGCCTTGGAGGAAGCTTCCTTCCCAACTTGTAAACAGCCCCTGGGAAACCAGGAACCGGAAACAAATTCTCCTGCCCCTGAAAGCCTGCCTCCCAAGGAGCAGAGGGGGGTAGGAGAAACAAAGGACCCAAACAGACGCACTTTGTGAAGGAGGTACAGGTCTTCCAATTTGAGGGAGAGGGATCCTCAGAAGATACTGGGAAAAGGATCTTCTCCTTCAGAGATGGGGGAACTCCTCCCAAGGAAAAATGGGTCCCAAGGGATGCCAATTCAGACTGGGGAGATGTGGAGACTGAGCTACCACCGCCCATCATCTCATACCAGAACCAACAAAACCAAAAACCCCTGGTTCAAACCCATCCTGGTGACTGCCTCCAAAAAGGCAGGGGTGGCCCAGAACCTTGAACCAGGGGAACCTAAAACCGAATCAACAGTCTGGGGAGATGTGGAGACTGAGCTACCGCCGCCCATCATCTCATCCCAGAACCGACAATACCAAAATCCCATGGGTCAAACCCATCCTGATGACTGCCTCCAAAAAGGGGGGGGCGGCCCAGAACCTGAAACCATTTCCAGTTGCCAACTTTTTCTTTCAGATTCCCCAGGCTCTCCACAGAATTCTGCCCAAATGTCTTCGCTAGCAATGTCCAAAACCAGAAAGTTAGCCCACCAGTTATCCAAAAATGTGCATTATCTGTGCCCCCTTGAGGAGAAGGAGGGAAGATATTATGCCCCGGTACAAGTACAGGGGCAGGGTACAATTTCAGCACTGGTGGACACTGGATCCCAAGCTACCCTTCTGTCCAAAAGGGCCTTTGATGAACTAAATGCAGGAAGGGGGAGAATTACCATATTCCTCTCACCTCTCTTCCTGGTCAACTGCAGAACTTTGACGGTAAGGAAATTCCTGTCGAGGGGTCTGCAGATTTGGACATCAAAATTGGGCGACACAAGGTGAAACAACCGGTCATAGTAGTGACTCCAGAGGGCACCCCTTGTTTACTAGGGAATGACCTCCTGAGAAGGTTGTCACCCCTAATAGATTGCGTAAACAAGGTCCTCTGGACTCAGACTAGCCGACCAATAAAATTAAAACAGAGTGTCAACCATGTTAGATTAAACGGCACCTGCCACATGGTTGAACAAAAATCGGACCAAGTAGAATTTCACTTCCAGAACAACCAAATTCCAGACGTGACAGTAATAGCAGTAGGGCAACAGACTGGTGATGGGGGGTCCTCTCTATTTCTGAAAATCAACCTTCCTTCCTGTTTAAGGTGGTATTCCACACTGGAAGGAAACACTCTGAAATTCTTTACCAATCCACAATCAGACACTCCCACTCCTATAGTCCAGAAAGATGTGAAATCAGCTGAGAGCCTGGATGATATTCAGCAAATTGGAGAGCAGTTGTTCATCCCTGTTCAGTTAAATTATGGGAAGGACTCTGTTCTCGCCCGAGTGTGTGTGAACAACGGTAAGAGGTTCATCAGCGAAGCCATGTTCCGCCAACTCCCAAAAGATCCAGCCATTCCCACATTCAAACTGATAGACAAATGGGAAATGGACCTGGAAGCACCCAATTCGAAACATCTCCTGCCAAGCAGGTGTATGCTCAAAATCTCCATTGGCAACAAGAGCATAGTCCATAATTGTTGGGTCGTGCGAGATGTCAGTGCTGCCTTTTACTTAGGCAGTGACATACTCAATCGCTTCGCCGTTAGTTTGGACCTAATAAACTTCAAAGCTTGGTCCCGATTAGCGGATAATCCCATGGGCTTTGATGATACAGAAAAAGCATTTAGGTCAGCTCAATTGCTACATTATGCAGTTGAAATTCAGATTAAAGAGGAAGTCACCATCCCAGAAAGGACCCGACAATTCTCCCTGGAAGTGAAAGTTAAAAGAGGACAAACATTGAAAAACCCTGATGCTTACATACATCTAAATGCTTCTCTCCAACAGCAAGGGTTGGGGGTAAACCCAACACCATTAGTCAACATAGAACATGACACCATTCCAATAGAGGTGGATAACAGCAACTTAAATAGTATTACTCTAGCCGCAGGCACCATTATTGGAATGGCGGTTGATGACCAACATTTGTCCCTTGATTTAGGAAATGAACTGTTAGGACCAATCCCCAAGGACTGTTTTGACAGTGACAGTGATGACAATACAACACCAGACAGGATTTTCACCCGGCATGGGGGGAACTTCCTAGTGTACACTTCTTGCCCTTATGGTAAGGAAGATGTGACTTGTGACTTCAGAGGAGATGAGGTGATTTTCCAGGTCCATGAGGGCTGCCTTTCCCACCTGAAGCCTCCAGTCCAAATCAGCACTCTGACCAGGGACTTCTCCACCCAGCTGGAGGAGGCCGCTAAGATAGCAAAACCAGAAATCTTTCCAGGCTTCAGGCAGATGGTGGAAGAGAGAGTCAACCTAGCTGATGCCTGCGTGACTCTGGAACAGAAGTAAAAGTTAAAACAAGTTTTCTTGGATTTCCAAGATCTCTTTGCGGTAGACTCATATGACTGTGGTCGCACCGACATCCACACCACAACAATTCCCACGGACCCTGGAATGACTCCAGTGTTTGTGAAGCAACATCATTTGCCTCTCGCATCCATGGAGTCCCTTACTGAAATAATTAAGAACCTTGAGTCCCGGCGAATAATATGTCCAGTACACAGCACCTTCAATAATCCGGTGCTGGGAATATTGAAGCCAAACGGCCAGTGGAGACTCTGCGCCGACCTTAAGGAGCTCAACAAACGGGTCCATACTTCCTGATGGCCTCTGCCCTACATTGACCAAGGGCTGGCCCAGATTCAAGGGTCACAGGTATTCACAGCAATAGACCTGACCAATGGATACTGGACCGTGCCTGTCAGTAGGGAGGACCAATACAAACTGGCTTTTACCTTTGGGGGCCAGCAATACACATGGACCCGGACTCCCTTCGGATACCTCAACTCCGGCAATGAATTCAACATTTTCCTACATAAGGCCATGCCCGACCTGGGTGCGAGGGGTAACCTGGCTTATGTAGATGATGTCCTCATCAAAAGTTCATCTGTGGAGGAACACATAGCGGAGATCCGTTATGTTCTGACACAGTTGAGGGCTGCCAGAGCAAAACTTTCCTTTCAGAAAGCACAATGGTGTAGAACCCGTGTTAATTTCTTGGGGCATGAGATTACTCCGCAGGGTCTCTGTCCCCAAGAAAAGAAAGTGGAAGCACTCCAGAAACTGAAGGATCCCACAACTCTGCGGGAACTAAGGAGCCTCCTTGGACTGACTAATTACAGCAGAAAGTTAATTGAAGGCTAAGCAGAGATCACTAGACCCCTGATTCATCTCTTAAAGGGGGGGGGGTCAAGTGTGAATGGGGTCCAGAACAATCTGAGGCAGTAAGACAACTCAAGAGAACCCTCTCACAAGCGCCTTGCCTAGGTTACCCTGTCAGAAACAAGGAGTTCTTCCTGGAGACAGGGTTCTCTAATACGTGCTTGACGGCGGTATTATACCAAAAGCATGACAAGGTCAATAAAGTAATCTCCTATGCGAGCCAAACTTTATCCTCTGTGGAGGAAAAATTCAACGATTGTGAGAAGGCACTCCTGGCAACGGTGTGGGCATTGAAGAATTACCGCCCGTTTATCCAGGGGGAACACATCATAGTGGAGACTCCACACCAGCCTCTGCAATATCTCCGAAGTGACAGAATCCAGGCCGGAAATGTGAGTAATCCCCAAATTACTTCCTGGATTCTGTCAATGCAAGGCTTTCCTGTGGAGGTCAGATATGGCCAAAACAAGAAGAGTCCCCTCGCGCAAGGTCTGGCTGACTTGCATGATTGTGCCAGAGAAAACTGTCTCGAGGACGAAAGTCTAAAAATCAAGGACAACATGGAGGCATACCTTAATTCCCCACACAAAGTCTTTGAAGAAGACAAGTGTGAGGGAATGTCCACTATCTATGTGGATGGATGCTCTTACCATGTTGACAACAACGGGGAGAAAGAACTGGTGGCCGGCGCAGGGAATGCATGGGTGTAGGAGTTTCCAGAACCCTCCACTAGATACAAAATTGGTCCCCGAAGTAGTCAGGTCGCAGAATTGATGGCTGTGCATCAGGCCATCCTCACTGCTGTCCAACATCAACTCCATGAACTGGGCATAATCACAGATTCGGAACGGGTTCGTGGAGCACCTGGTTAATTGGAAAACCAGAGGCATGTTATGTGCTAATAACAAACCCCTGAAACATGGGAAGCTAATCCAAAATATTGATGATCTGGTCACATCGAATGGGATGACCATCTACTGGAAAAATATCAAGGGTCATTCCAAAGTAGAGGGACCAGACAAAACTGGAAATGACTTAGCTGATCAGCTGGCCATAACCGGGGCCATCCAAGGGGATCTAATAGAGATTGAGTCCCTGTTGGGGGAAATCCAGGTCACTGCTATCACTAGGTCCCAGACAAATGCTCACAATGATCTTTCAACTGCACAATGGAGTAAGGAGACCCCTGACGCTGATTTGATTACGGCTCAAAAGGGGGATCTAATAATTGGTAAGTTTTACCAACACATTGAGGACCCTGAGAACTTTCTCCTGACGGATACCGATTATATTGGGAAAGAGGACCTAAGAGTGTTGATGAAATGTCCAAAGATGTTCCGGATCCAAGACGGGTTGTTGGTAAGGAAATCCCAAGCTGACCATGATCAGTGGGTGGTTCCTACCTCCTTCTGAAGCCTGATGTTAAGTCACGCCCATGATGCGGCCACAGCCGGTCATAGGGGGTTTCACACAACACTTGAAATCTTAAGAAAGGTTGCATACTCGCCACACATGGGCCAGGACCTCAACTAATATTTGAAGTGTTGTCTTGTGTGTGCACAATTTCAGCCATCATCCCTCACACACCGTGCGCCTCTCCAAAAGAGGGGGATGACACTGCCATGGTCAGATTTGCAAATCGACTTTGTAGGCCCTGTAATTCGCTCGTCTAGAGGAAACAAGTACATGTTGACCGTTACATGCTTGTTTACCAAGTGGGTGGAATGTCTCCCGGCCCCAAACTGCAAGGCAGAAACAGCAGCTGCCCTGATGATGAACCACACCTTTTCCCGTTTTGGTCTACCTCAAAGGATTGAGTCAGACAAAGGGTAGCCACTTCACCAGTGAAGTAATGACAAAGATGTTGGAGATACTGCGGGTTAAAAGGAAGCTACACATTGCTTACAGGCCAGCTTCTTCTGGAGCAGTGGAGAGATACAGCCAAACCATTGTGAGCATCTTAAAAAAGTTTGTGGCAGATTCTTGGCCAAGTTGGGCTATCCGACTACCTCTGGTCCTAATGGCCATCAGATCTACCCCTTCATCTGCAACCAAAATGTTACCATTTGAGTTGATGACGGGGAGCAAGATGGTGCTTCCCCAGCATTAGCTCTACAGGACCCAAGAGCAGACACTGATAAATGCCTCCACAACTCATGAGTATGTGGAGAATTTAAGGAAACACCTACAACATGCTTTTGCCTATGCTCAGCGGAATCTAGAAAGATCAGCCGAGAGCATGAAGACCCACTATGATTTAAAAACTACCCAAAAGGAATATAAGGTGGGGGACCGGGTCTATCTATACAATTTCCAAAGGAACCAGGCCAAACAGCGAACATTTTTACCTACATGGAAGGGGCCCTTTTAAATTATAGACAAGATCTCCCGTGTGGCCTGCAAAATCCGCATCCCCAAAGGTAATTTGGCGGAAGGGGAAGATAAGTGGGTCCATATTAATGGAGTGTTGCCATCCCAGGCACACTCTGCAGCAACTGGAGGAATCCTCTGCAATACCAGAGGGGGCCGCTCCAGAGTAATTCAGTTCCAACCCTAAAATATCCCATAAATAGTCTCTAAAATATCATGATGCTTGTAAGCCACTGTCTCTGAATTATATCTTGTTTTTAAAAATTGGAATGCTATGTCTATTAAAGTATAAAATGTATATGTCGCCCCACTATATCAATAGTGGGGGAGAAATGTCTATGAATAGGTATTGCCGCTCCTAGGAGAAAGAAAACATGGAGACTGACCACGGAAGGTGACCTGGGGACCGGGAGCGAAGATCCGAGGGGCCCGGGGTACCGCCCAATCCTCCCATCAGGACCAGCAAGGAGAACTGATTGATCGACTGGAGGGAGAAAAAGATGCTGAACTGTGCCATCTATGGAATTGGACGAAGAGGAGGCGAACATCCCAGATCTTGCGAGTTCCATCAGTGAAAGGACAGAATGGCCATCGCAAGAGGGGGGCTTGTGGGATGTTTTTACCCATGCATCCAAGCCCTACCATAAAACTGTGCAGTACTGGCATGGAAAACATCATGATGGCCAGAACTCCCCAGAGAGTGCACAGGGAAAACATGAAGGATAGGCTGCCACCCATTTTGCCTATGTTGTGAGCACAGGAGGGCACCACCTAAAACCACCATTGGGCTACACACACAGTAGCCTGAAACCATTGGGAATGGCAATGCTGATTGCCAAAAGCAACCCAGAACTCTGGGGAATTAATTTTCTTAATAACAAAAATAGATGCAGTACCGGTGCTCACCACTATCAGAAAGCCAGCGTTTTAAAACCACCAGACTTTTGTGTAAAACTGAACAAAGGAACCGAAACCAGGTCAAGGAAAGACTTGCTAAGAGGTGGACACAATGTAAAACTATATTCTGAAATGACTTGAAGGAAGTAATTATTGAATGTATATGTAAAAATTGTAAGTTTGATTTAAACTGGGAACTAAAGTGACATGTAGCTGAATTCTGCCTAACAACTACCCCCGACAGGAGAAACCTGCTCAGCCACTCTTCCCAGGCCTAGCTGCATCCTGCTTCCCCACCAAAAGGAGTTGACACTTCTCTGATTAGATTAGGGGAGGGGCACGGGCAGGAGGTTGAACAAAGCCTTGTACTGGACTCAGGCAAATGTTATATTGGGGGGCCGTAAAGTGGCTTCCTCTTGGGAGAAGTGGGAGGAGAAGTGCCTCTGGGAGCCACTCGAGCTGGAGGCGGGGGCAGACAGAAGCTTCCCGCATGTGCTTTGTAACCTAAACCACACCCATCTGGGCCAGAGCATAATTTTAAAAAAGATGGATAATTCATAGTACGGACTTGTCAGAATTATATAAGTAATATCATTATTCTTGTGATTTTTCTGTGCACGTTTTAAGAGATGTTAGGACCCTGTGGTGTATGCTGGGGGGTTGCTAGCGGAAAATAGGGTCTTACTCCAAATGACTGCATGTTAAAAATCTGACACTTCATCAATTAATGTCCATACTCCTTGCGCACATGTGTGTAATTTTTGGGAAATGTCTGATATTGGTAAACCAGTCAAAAAGCGCAAAATGTTGTCATTTTTGAATGCAAGCCCCAGGAAGATCAGAGGCGGACAAGCATGGACCATAAGGAATATACAATGTGCACATGTAATTTCAACAAATTGTGTATCTGGGAAATATATATTTGAATCAAATATAGATTTGTAGGCAAATTGACCAGGGGAGGATCCTCTGACCCATAAACAGACCTCATCATGATGACAATCCATTTCCTTCGCCCAATCATGGGAGAGAGGAGGAATTGGCCAATGACAAGTAGAGAGGGGCAGGCTTAGCTAGGCCCAGGCACACACCCATTTTCAAAACACATAAAAAGAGACTGCTGGGACAGGTAGAGACATTCAATTCCATTTTCTACGGGACGCTCTGCCGGGAGACTCCAGACTTCACACCCATCAATCTCCAAAGACCAGAACTCTACTTCAGAACTTAAAGCAAGGGCCTAAACCCACAAACTGAGAACTCTTCTCAGCAGGCCTCAGCATCCTTAAAATCATCTGAAAACTATTCCACAGCCGGGCGAGCTGTCTGAATTCTTTTGCCAAGAACTTTTGCCAGTACCCAGAAAGCAGTGTTACATCCAGAATCCACTTGATCCGGACCGGAAAGCAGAGCAGTATCCAGAACCAGAGGCTGCTGTATCCAGAGAGGCTAGACCAGCAGAGCAGAGCTGACCCAGACCGCTGTGAGCAGAACCAGAGATCCGGATCGCTGTGAGCAGAACCGGTGCCTGATTGACCCGCCGAGCAGACAGAACCGCCGCCGGACGTGTTGACCAGATCCCTGATGAGGCCTAGTTCAAATTTATATTGTGGGTACCTAGCAGAACTGTGCAGAACCAATCTCTTAGTTAAAATAATCTAATTCAAGCTATTTTAACCTAAGTAGAACTGCCTCCTAGAAATCGTGTCATCTGTCATTTTTAAAGCTGCACAACTGTCACCTGTCAATTCAGCAGCTGCAAGCTGTCACCTGTCATTTAGAGTTTTACTTTAAATCCGAAAATCTACCTTTATTAAATCGTCCGTATCTCTGGAACCGTTAGGGCTAGGTACGAAATTTAACTTTCATTTTAAAGCTGTGATTCTAGGCTTTCCAATGAACCTAGAACTGACTTCCTATACATTTTCCGAAATTTACCGCGATTTGCGATTTTGGCTCAATTTCTCCACTTGTCAAAATAGCAGCTCCATTCTTTCCTTTGTTAAAAATCTGTTTGCAACCTGGTAATAACTCATAGAGCATTGCTAAAGTGAGCCTGAACTAATACCAACAAGCATCTCTCACTCACCCTGAATCTCTAGAGGGAATTAAAATCAGTTAGCACATTTTCCCATCCATTGCCATCACATTTAAAAGCATTTTGGGCCTGTGTTTCAAACTTCTGCCTGTTTCCTCTAAGCTTGCTGGGGGGGGACTGAATTCCGTATTGTATTTGATTGTATTCCCAAAGACTGTGTGTGTTACTTCCATCTCCTTGCATTGCATATAGGGGGGGGGTGAATTGCCACCAGGGGAAAAGTGATTACATTGTCTTTTGTTGAAGCCATATCAAGTTATTTTCTGTACTGCATTTCATTCATCGGTGCGTTTCCTTGAACCATATAAAGCATTCTTTCCCACCTCATTCTTCTGTTCTATTTCATAAGTTACCTCTTGCTGATTACTGCTCATATTCACAAGTGTAATATCCATTATCGATTTATTTATAGAAGTGAGATATATATATATATATATATATATATATATAGTTTATATTTCTCAAATAAACCTTTTACATTTGCAAAACAGACCTACTTCTTGGCTCAGAGGGGTCAGGGGGATTATAAGAGAGGGGTGTTATATAAGGGTTGTCATCCAGAGTACATGAACTGGACCTAAAAATATATCAATAAGGGTTTCCCTCAGCATCCCTGACTAGGCTTTGACTTAGCTGTAGTGTTGAAGTGAAGCCGCTTAACAGGCTGAGGAAGAGGATTGCTGACTGAACCGCGGATCTACGGAGAAAGAAGTCACCTGTTGGAGGACTCCTGCTACGGAAATTCTTATCAGGTACGTTGAAAACTTAGGTCTGTGGATATTCTGTTAACTCAACAAGTTCATAACATGACTTTTCTATTGTCTTTACAGGTCTGTGAGCAGAGCGCCGGTAGTGTTACACCGCTTTCAGCGGAACTAATGCGAAGCGCGTGTTACTGCAGTGGCGGGGCTTTTATTGTCCTCCATGCCCAACTACTAGTTCTCAAGCTTTTGGTACTCTTGTTCAGAGAGGAATTGCCATAGCATTTCGGTGCTGGACTGCCCATGTGGGCGGGGCAAAGACTGATATGCAAATGGGTATTTCCCATCAGTGAAAGGTACAGTGAATAAAATGTGTGTGCCTCAAACTCTCCTCTCAGAACAGGTTATCATGCCATGTTCTTTCTGGAGAGGAGCGCCTGCTTCCTTTTTTTAAATATTTGCAAGGAACTTGGGGTTGGTCACCCTGAGTTACCTAGGGGCAACCAGACGTGGACTCCCTGCTCACTGTGCTCAGAGAGACAAAGCTTCACCTCACTGTTGAGGCCCAACAAGGCTGAAACATGTGTATGGGGTTGCTTTTGGTAATCTTGTTCAGAGAGGAATTGCCATAGCATTTCGGTGCTGGACTGCCCATGTGGGCGGCACAAAGACTGATATGCAAATGGGTTTTTCCCATCTTTGAAAGGTACAGTGAGCAAAAAGTGTGTGCTGCAAACTCTCATCTCAGAACAGGTTATCATGCCATGTTCTTTCTGGAGAGGAGTGCCTGCTTCCTTTTTTGAAATATTTGCAAGGAACTTGGGGTTGGTCACCCTGAGTTACCTGGGGGCAACCAGACGTGGACTCCCTGCTCACTGTGCTCAGAGAGGCAAAGCTTCACCTCACTGATGAGGCCCAACAAGGCTGAAACACATGTATGGGGTTGGTACTCTTGTTCAGAGAGGAATTGCCATAGCATTTCGGTGCTGGACTGCCTATGTGGGCGGGACAAAGACTGATATGCAAATGGATATTTCCCATCTGTGAAAGGTACAGTGAGCAAAAAGCGTGTGCTGCAAACTCTCATCTCAGAACAGGTTATCATGCCATGTTCTTTCTGGAGAGGAGCGCCTGCTTCCTTTTTTGAAATGTTTGCAAGGAACTTGGGGTTGGTCATCCTGAGTTACCTGGGGGCAACCAGATGTGGACTCCCTGCTCATTGTGCTCAGAGAGACAAAGCTTCACCTCACTGATGAGGCCCAACAAGGCTGAAACACGTGTATGGGGTTGCTTTTGGTACGCTTGTTCAGAGAGGGATTGCCATAGCATTTTGGTGCTGGACTGCCCATGTGGGCGGGACAAAGACTGATATGCAAATGGATATTTCCCATCTGTGAAAGGTACAGTGAGCAAAAAGTGTGTGCTGCAAACTCTCATCGCAGAACAGGTTATCATCCCATGTTTTTTCTGGAGAGGAGCGCCTGCTTCCTTTTTTGAATTAGTTCTCAATTACTACTTAGCATGTGACCCACAGGGTGGCCATCTTAAGGGAAATTATTAGTCTTTGGATCTCTATGGGAGCCCACTGTAATTTTGGTACTGAGGAATGTGAGAACGCCAAGTTTGCCATGCTAATACCCATCTAGCCCCCACAGTTCTGCACCAAGAACTCTTTCTGGCCTGAATACCTGATCCCAACACTGCAACTCTGGAGGTGATCATGACACCTGCTTTCTTTAGTCTAGCTTTTGAGATGAATTGGGCTTGCCTCTTTTGGACCTGAAAGGTTTAGTCTGGGAATATAGGTGGCTTTGCTGAGGCTCTTTGTATGTTCCCTCCCGTTCTAGAAAAGGCGAGGATCTTCTCCCTGTTCTTGTAATTTAGGACCTTAGCGATGACAGGCCTGGGTGGAGCTCCTGGTGGTTGTCTCCTGGTCAGAGAATGGTGTGCACGCTCTATAGTGAAGCCCTGAGTTAGGTTCCCAGCACCTATTTCCTGCAACACATTTTCAATATAGGTGGTGGGGTCAGACCCCTCCATTCCCTCAGGCAGGTGAACTATCCGAATGTTGTTCTGGGGGTGCCCGTCCTTCTGCGTCCTCCGTTCTTTCCTTCAGCAACTTCACTTTTTGTATTAGGATATAGACATCTTTTGTCATTTTCACTCTTGCAGTAGAGTTTCATTGGGCCTGTTCTTCAAGTTGGAGGGCTCTAACATCTTTCCGCAATAGGCCTACATCAATTCGTACTTTGTCTATCTTAGATTCAAGGGTAGCTTGTAGTGTTGCTATGGCATTCAATATCTGCTGATTTCCTGCATCTATTGTTTCTTTGGGGACCTTTGGTGGAGCCTGCCTCTCTGATGTCACCACCAGTCTCAACAGGGCTTACTTGTCCTTTTGCGAATGATTCCAGCATGGCTTGTTTATTTTTGCTTTGTTGCTTTTTGTCACCATCTTCTCTCTGTTACCTTCTTCTGGTCTTCGCGGCCGTCCGCACTCAGCAGCCACTCGATTCGATTTTAGTGCTTCTTGCCAGCAATTCTGTGCCTGAGAGGCCTCCAACTCAATTCTGACCCGGAACAAACCCCGGCGTCGTCCTCAACCCCGGGCCGCCAAAGCAGTTCTTTGTCACTCACCAGGCTGCTTATGGGTCTATGGGGCATGTCGCGGGATTTTACCCGCCTCGCAACTATCTCACAGGGGCCCCTCAGACCTCGGGGTCTGAAGAAATTATCGTGTCTGGGCCTGTGGTGTCAGATCCTCCAATCCTTACTGGCAGGCTGTTTAACTTTATTTATTATGCGCTAACGGTAGCCTGCGCGCTTTTTTCACGCCTTCTTCTTGCTATGTCGTATGTTTGTATGTCTCAATTCAATGGAAACAGTTTTCATGCAATGGGGGCCTCAATATTATTTGGTATTTGGTTGCTGTGAGGACTCTGGACCCTAAGAGTCTGATATGCTCTTGTCAGTGGCCTGGCACTTTGCACGGTCCTTGTCTTCCTTTTCGCCCCCAACTTGGAAGGGGACCTTGGTGGGAGCAGCCGCAAATTTTTCCTGCAAGGCTTTGATGGTCCGAGTCTAAGGGTCTGGTTCTATACTGTAGAGGCTTGATTGGGGCAAGGGCGTATGCAAGCAGTTTAATTACCAGGCAAGTGTCAAGGGTGCACCCCGATGTCCAGGCTCAGGATACTGCCATGGTGGTCGGACCTGGCCTCCTATGAGGGTGCGCGGGAATCCTCCACCTTCTCGCTCCTTACAGTACAGTTCTTGTGCCTGGCCTGGGCTGCTGGTAGGCCACTGTCTCTATGCCACCTCAGGCCCTCTTTTAGTGCTGGCCTGCCCCAGGGTCCGTCTATGCTGCTCTTTTGCCGCACAACGTGAAGAGGATGAGGCCTCTGGATGTGTTGAGCGGCGCATCCACCTTGCAACTGTTCTGCAGTGACCGCACCTTTCTTTAGGTCAGCCGAATATTATGATGTCCAGTCTCTGTGGTCCCAGGTCCCCTCCTCCACCTTCTCAGCGATTAGTATACTGTTAATTTGCGACCTCCACAAGGTGCACACAATCACTCAGTTTTCCCTATCACGCTGCGTTTGTCATCATCACTAGAGCCTTTCTTGCTTGCCAGGGTGGGTCTCAGCACCTCCTGTTTGCTGTGATGCTGCTGCAGTGAGGACCTTGGTCACCTGGGGCACAGGTGCCACGTTTGTCGGGAGGACTGGCTTCCTGTGTGGCTTTACTTACCCCACGCCTATTGAGGATCCTTGACTGGGAGCACCTACACCCCTCTCCATGAGGCACCCATCAGCCGTTCTCGTGGGCCGGTTGGTTCGTACCCTTCGTATATGCTCTCCCCTGTGGCTCGTTGGAGGGGGCGGTGACTGCGCTCCAGCTTGCACTCCCTCGAATACTATTGCGCTGCACCAATGTTGATATTGCCCATTACATGGAGTCCCAGTAGCTGCGTGTGTCAGGCAGGCTTATCCTGTTTTAAAGTTTGCAGGGACTCTTGCCTCCTCCCCGCTCCTTACTACACTGTCCAGAATGTTTCCTGCGCCTCCGATTCAGAGCCTGGAGCCCTGTTCTGTGGCCCCAGTTGCACTGCGGTATCAGCAGCCCAGATGTCTGCCACTGCAATGACTTTCACTAGCTACATCTACTACAGTTTGCCACATGTTCGCGGTCTGATTCTGCCGTCTGGTCCAGGCAGGCGAGCGCTTACTGCAATTCTTCTGCCTTTGCTTGTTCCTGCATCCTACGGTGCTGTCAGTAGTCTCGACGCCCTGTAGATCTGCGCACTCCCTCTTCCGCTCCGGCTCCTGTCGGTCCACGGCATACCTGCCTACATTTGAAAATCAAAATTCCTGAGATGTATGCCCCGCCCACAGCCACACAAGACTCCGCCCATTCGCACATGGCTCCGCCCACACGCCCAAAAGGTAAACTCGGTTGTTGCAGGCTTCGGTTTGCTTACTATAGCATTGAAAATAATTCATTCAATGCTATAGTAAGCAAAATGAAGGCAGTGCTGCCGCCTTCATAATAGTGCTTTCAATCCATGCCATTGGATTGAAAGCACTATTTTTGGCGGCGGCGGCTTCTGTTTGCTTACTATAGCACTGAAAATAATTAATTCAGTGCTATAGTAAGCAAACTGAAGGCACCGCCGAAATAATGCTGCTCCAATCCATGTCATTGGATTGAAAGCAGCATTATTCCTACTGCGGCGCCGCCTTCATTTTGCTCAATATAGCATTGAATGAATGATTTTGGTAAGCAAAATGAACGTGGCACCGCCGCCGTAATAATACTGCTTTCAATCCAATTATATGGATTGCAAGCACTATTATTACAGGGGTCGGGGGTCGCATTGAGCGCCGTTTCCGGGTCCCGGCCACTTCTACACCCGACTGGCTACCGGCGGCAGCCAATCAGGTGGAGAATATGACGGGACCCGGAAAGAATCTGAAAATGCCTGAGATTCACTCACGGGACTTTTTCGGAGACCCGGAGAAATGCTTAAAATTCCCGAGTCTCCAGAAAAATTCCGGAGGTTAGGCAGGTATGGTCCACGGTGGTAGTGTGTTTTCTTAGTGTCGGCTTAGAGCCTGAAATTCTCGACCAGCAACTCCGCAGTACGTTCATCCATGTGAGGGGTACACCGAGTGCCCTTGACTTCGCTGTAGTCCTCCGACCCTTCACTGGTCCTTTGTAACTGCCTCACGGCTCCTGTAAACCACACCATTCTCCGCCGCCATTTTTGCTGGGCCCGCATCGTGATCCGAAACCTCTGTATATTTTGCCTTCTAGCCTCGCCTGGACTATGAAGTCTCGCGCAGGTCCAGAAAATGTTCTTCTGGTTGGTAATCTTAACTTTCTAAATCAATGAGTGCTGTTTACAGATTATCTTTTACCGGATCTGAGGAGCTCCCAGTAGACACGCCTGCCTCACATGGCTGTTCGCCACGCCCCTCATCACAGTCATTGTTATTCACAGCCCTCCTTTGTCGCAGTTGCTCTTCATCACAGTCCTTTGTCGGTCTTTCTCCTTCATTCCATTCCATATCCTTTGCCACAGTCATTCCCCCAATCCAACTGACATAGGCACAGTCAGTCATGTAGTCACATTTTCCACCCCTCTGACCCCTCTCTATGTCACTATTCTGTCTTTTCTTATTTACCGTGGTATATGTCACTCTATGTCCCCCTGTCCCTTTTCTTCTCTCGATTGCTATCTATTTCCTCTTCTTGCTAATTCTCACTTTGCTGTGTAGTAAAATCTATTACAATGTAACTCAATATCATATCATCATGGAAATATACTCCAACATATAATGGTCAGACTACAATCCATAAAATAAGACATAGGGCCTCATTCCGAGATTGGAGGTAGCCATGGTGCTATTTGCGCCATGGCTGCCTCCAATACCGGGTCCGGCACCGGTCTGGTTCAATGGGGACTTACTGATACATTCCGACCCTGGAGGGACCGGTAAGTCCCCATTGAACCAACCATTCCCATTTGAGCCTCCATAGGGCTCAATGGGAATGGGGAAGGCGCTAATTACGAGCCTGCTAAGGGATCTTGGAATTGGGCGGTAAGGGATTACCAGCACCGGTCTCCTTACCGGTGCCCGTTATCCCTTACCGCCCAACTTGTAATGAACCCCATAACCATGCTTAGACACGAGCAATGAGAGACAGGACCACTACTGCTCTTACTCTCTCATATCTAGGGGATGCGCCGTATTCTGCAGTCTATTGACACGTTATAATGTCCTTTGACCTACAGAAGACTAGATCTCCCTTCCGTCTCCATCTGTAATAACGCAGATCTGAGAGTAAGGAGTATGCTAGGTTCTCAAGCATCTTATTTAAACATTCAGAGAGCCCAGTGCTATGCAACTTGCCCCATTTAACAGTAAGAATGCCCAGAGGGAGGCATCCCATTGTAGATTTCATCAATAGCTCCATGGCCTTCTTTGTATCCTAAAGCCACATATTCATCCATCTCCCAAAATATCCTTATGATTCAGGTCCTGGACATCATGGGGTATTGGTACAGGTCACTCAGCGTCCCTTCATGTCTCCCGAAATCTTTTCCTTGCTTACCTAAGGGGATCCCTAACAATCATAGTTGGAGACTCAGACAGCCTTCCAAAGCTCAATGAATATAGAATTGCCTTTACCCAGGCTAGCTGCAGGATCTTCTTACAAGCATATACGACTAACATATCTCTCAATCTTTCGTGGAATGCTCCGCTCTCTAGATTACTTACCCCATGGTCCAATGCAATATGCCATTGGTAAGAGGGTGATATAACAAGGGATATGACACACCCAGGTCTCTAGACGCAGATTGCCAGTCGGAGTTCTCCTCGCCAATGAAAAGGATGGATGTTTCAGCTACAGTCACAGCAGACCAAGGCACATAGCCCCAGACTTTCCCAACCTATATACCCACATGGACAGACTTACTTTGATAAACATCAAGGACTTGTACAGAAGAATTCCCCTAAACTTCCTACTGAACTCCAGAGCACCATAGGCAGGTTGGACAACTTACTCCCACTTCTTTTCCCCTGCGACCCCCACACTCTTATTATCAACGTGGATGCACATGTAAACGAAATGTTATATCACTCCTTAGCGTCATGCATTTACACAAAAACTCCCCCTGGGGGCATTTAGCTAGGACCAACACCATTGCCCTTGGGTTTCTCACCTGAATGACAAGCTTTGTGTGAAAGCAGCAATTACAAAAGGTCTCCACTAGTTTATGCATTGCTTTTTCTGCATGAGCAGGGAGAAAGCATTGTCCGCAGACAGCAGGGGCTTAATGTTGCGGTCTCCTATCCTACATGCACCCAGTTGCTGGGAAACTAGAAACTCCTTTAATCATTCTGTAACATGCTAAAAAGTGTGGGAGCCAGCATATACCACTGTTTGACACCCTTCGCTACAGAGAATTGTCCCATAAGTTCTCATTCAAGCCGTACCTGCCTCTTTCTATATTAGCAACATGAAGCACCTCTAGGTCATCCATGTACCTTTTTCCCCGGGATTCCCTTCTCAGTGACTCCCAGAACTACCCCTTATATGCAGATCGTTCTCGCTTTCCCTTCATCTCAAAGGGGATGTGGTATTGGTCGGATTGGAAATTATGAAAAAATTAAAGGCTGACTGAGGAGTTTGTAAGGAAGGTGCATAATATGTGAGTTAATGTGAGAATGTTGGTCTTTCACACCAAATTGAAGCAACCCCAGCAAGCTTGCATCTGGTTCTGTGTTGTATTTCTATATGTTGCAACAGGACTTGCTCGGTTAAAGGCTTTGAGGTGTACGTGGAACTGAAGCTCTCTCGTTAAGTGTGGAACTAAGTTAAGCAGCTTCTTCAGTTACCCTTGAACAAAGGAAATTGGCAAATGTGCTTCACACTATGAGATCATACAGCAGTTATAACTAGCATGTTTACATGAATATTGATGTCCTCTTAGCATGGACATGAGTGCTAAACTGGCGCAAAGTCTTGGTAGAGCAAAACCTTTCTCATCTTGCTGCAAGTAATAGCATCTTTAACTCCTTTGGGAGTTAAATGCGTGTTGTATCATTGATGTGTTCATACCGGAAGGTACAAAGACCGAACACATTTGATGGGCCCTCTTATCAGGCGTTGTAAACTACAGGATTTGTGCCTCAGAAGCTGGATTAAAATGTGAGAAGTATTTAATCAGATAGTCAAATGAGTATAGGCCCTTGAGCTTTCCTGCTTTTTGAGCTTGGCCCATTTTATTTGGGCCCAACACAAATTCATGCCTATAACTAAAATGCAAGGAACCTTAGCAAAGGGCAAAACTATAGGCTTTGCCAATGCTTACTTTAGAATGTAATTGACATGATGAAGTGATAGAGGATTTCCTTTTGGAGGAAGACGTGGAGGAGGTATAGGTGTTTCACTTCTCAGAGGACAGGGATCTTAATTGGGTGTCCTTTAGGAGAATCGTGTGCTTGAAGTGCGTGTGGGGTTTGGTGTCATTATGGCCTGGCTTAAGAAGAGGAAGGTAGACAGGGCTGACAATGGAGGGTTTATCACTCCCACAGGGGAAAGCAGGGGGGTGCAGGAAGTCAAGTGCAGGGGGAAGTTGATGTGTCTGGGAAGGACTAGGCTTCAATAGTTGACTTAAAACAGGAAGAGGGCATTGTAGTTGCAGAAACAATAGAGTTGTGAGTGGGTAATGACCTCATTGACTTTGGCGATGGAGAGGGGCTCGTGGTAACTCAGCAGGGAGAGGGTGCAGCCGAGGCGCTGTGCTTCCCAGCTACACACGAGGAAAGGGTGCATGTGGTGGCGCTGGAAGAGTGTGAATAGCAACCGGTCGGGGAGACAGAGGCAGTCCCCAGTAGATGTCTCAGGAGAAGCAAGCGACTGAAGCCTCTGTATGCATACCTTCTCTTTGAGATAAGGCAAGTAAGGCAAGGCATCTCTTGTTAAGTTTTGGGTGGGCCAGGGAACAGTCCAACCCCAGGCCCAGACAGTGCCCACTTCGACATAGGCATGACACACTTTAACTGGCCGCAGGGGAAGCATGTGTGGGTGCAGGAATGCACTGTGGTATGATGCAACCTATGCATGGCATCAGTGCAGTGACGAGTTGCTCCTTGGGAACTATGTTAATGGAAAGCACATGGAATGTGATCATGGTCTGACTAATCTGAGTGTATCCAGGTCAGTTTCCAGTGAGTGACATCTCTTCTGCAGCACACTTTTGAGGTGGGGACTGCAAAGAGAGAGTATATGAAGATTGTGCAAAGGACAAACCATGTCGTTGCTTAACACATTGACGCAGGCAGCCTTCTGCTCCTCATCCTATGAGCCTGCCAAGCAGCTCTGCCCTCAATGCGTCCTGCGCCAGTGGCATCATCCACTAGCAGAGTCTTGTTTGCATTGCCAGCACCAGTACCTCTGCATATTTGTGAGGGTGATGGTAGTAGCCACAAACATGCCCGGTTAGTTGGGCAGTGTCAGAGATTTTGTCTTATTGGGGTAAATTTGGTATTTAGCGGTATTTTCTCACCGTAAAATATTGGTGGTAATTTGGCAGTATGTTAGTCTTATATTTAGAGTGGCCCTGGTATCATACTATTTTAGTGACCCTACCTTGATGGCTTGTATTGGTGGTAATTTTAGTGGTTTCTTGCTTTGCGGTATTTTCAGAATTATCTTATTCCTGTGATATGGTGGTGAGCAGGGTTCTTTTTTTTATACTATAAGCCCATTATAAAAACAAACCTTTCATTTCCATTAGAATATTTTCTATTTGCCTGTAGAGAGCTCCAGACTTTGCACATCTTGTAGAACCCAATGATTTTATTCATAGCGCCACCTACTGTTTGTGGCTGGTGTTACCCTGAGTTACCTGGGGGCAACCAGACGTGGACTCCCTGCTCACTGTGTTCAGAGAGACAAAGCTTCACCTCACTGATGAGGCCGCCCAACAAGGCTGAAACACGTGTTTGGGGTTGCTTTTGGTACTCTTGTTCAGAGAGGAATTGCCATAGCATTTCGGTGCTGGACTGCCCATGTGGGCGGGACAAAGACTGATATGCAAATGGATATTTCCCATCTGTGAAAGGTACAGTGAGCAAAAAGCGTGTGCTGCAAACTCTTCTCAGAACAGGTTATCTTGCCATGTTCTTTCTGGAGAGGAGCGCCTGCTACCTTTTTTGAAATGTTACTGGTTTATGTACATCCAGTAACCTATGTGTCGAATTAGACACCCCCTTCCCATCAGCATGCGAGGAAGGACTCACTCATCACAAAGCACACAACCCTCTACTTTGTAGCTGTTTATTACTAACTTTTCTCTTGTTTGCTATTTTACTTACAGTGGTAAATTTGTAAATGCACTACTGCACTGATATGAACCTCCCCTTTGTACTTCACTTATGTAAATAATTCACAGATGCATGAATGACACAAAAATCCCAATTGTTTTTATATATGCTTTTAGTATTGCATATCATTTACAAGTCACCAGATCTTACCATGTGTTATTTACAGCATCATCTGCAATATAAAAGAACAAACAGAACAGGCAGGTATTTTGCAAACATGAATTAATGTTCCCACACTTTGAATATAGATAGAAATAAACATGCAATTATTTGTAACTTCTCTGCACTGCAGAAATCCTAGCCACGCACACAGCATACAAATTATTCCTCACTTGGCACAAATCCCTTACCAAGGCCAGTAATCTGATTCCCACACGACTTCGCTGTCTTTTTCAGTCCCAGTGTCAGCGCAAAACTCCTCTGTAAACTTGTATGGGGGAGCACCAACTGATTAGATTCAGTCAGCGCTCGACCCCCTTGAAACTTGGTCTGTTTGTCTCCTCAGCCCAGCATGAACTAACTGCTCTCTTCATTTCTTTTTCTTAGGAAAACTTTTACCCGTCCCTTTATTGACGTGGCTTGTCTGCCTACAATTTCTATCAATCAGGGTAAAAGGAATGTGCCCTGTGCCAGCCTTCGTTTTCAAAACAATGAAAGCTTCAGGTCCAGAGTTACTTTTTCACTTTGCTTCCTGCATCTTGCATATTTTCTGTTCTCACAAGCTGAATAAAACGCTAGTGTGCATTTAAAAAAGTAATTTTAAATAGTGCAATCAAAACATGGATTTCACCTCATTTTGCATAGACAACTACATTTGCATGATAAAAGTTAGCCCTTAGTACTTGAGTTATGTTATTAATGTCAGTTGGTTATGCATTGTAATGTAGTCTTCATACATGAAGCATCCAAAATACATGGTGCACCTCATTCACCTGGCAGTGCACTAAGTTTTCTTTATGTGTGCTCTGACTATCTGCAGTTTCAAACTGGGCCTGGCTGTGTACTTTGTATGCTAGCAATAACGCTATATATTATACTGGCAAAATAAAATGCTATATTACATACTGGCAAAATGCTATTGTATGCTGGCAAAAATGCTATACATGTCCTTACAGCAGGCATGGAGGGACAAATGATGTGACTGTGATGAAATGACTACAATGCTGCAGGAGTACAGGGATGAGTAGTGTATAAAACTCCTACACAGGCTCACACTGCTACTAAATAAGCAGAGCTCCCAATCATAGAGGTGGAACAGTCACAGCCCGACAGGTACACCACATTTGTCTCTTATGGTAACGCGGGTCGAGGGCAGGCTATACTCATCAGGAAAGTGTGCGAGCTAGGAAAGAAGCATCTAAACAACAGTAGTACTGTGGTACAACAGTAAAGGAAATGTTCACCTTAAAAATACGATGATGTTATGAGGTACAGTTGAGCTCTGAGCTTAGAAACATAGTATTATTTGACTCAAGTTCATCGTCTCTCCTTCTTCCTCTCCCTTATCACTTCCCTCTTCTTTTACCCATACATTCATCTATACACACTCAACTCTTGGTGCTGACGTATCTGTCAGTTGGCATGGCAAACCCAGGTCTCTTCTGTGTTACAAGGAGTGTTTCTTAAAAGCTAAGCTGGTGAAGCCTCCACGCTACTAGGGTGCACTTGTGCACATTGCTGAAACCTTTCTCTCAAGTTTACCAATAACTAATCGCAGTTAAGAAGCATGCATCCGAGCTTTCACAACCATATTCCCTCCTCATCAACTTATGTGTTTTCCAATTCCCAACTATATTGATTGTCTACTGGCTAACCCCCCTTTACTATTTTCTCCTCTCCACCCAAACCTTTTTCTAATATCGACACCGACCGAAGCGTATGGTGCTCTGTTGGTGTCGAAATGTGCCAATTCTCGGATAAGGTCAGGCATCGCAAAACTACTACAGTGGTGATGGGCACAGTATAAATACTGAATAACATAATTTAACATAACAATGACATACAAACACACTAATAAAAACACTAATAACCCACTCCTATAAAGGACGGCACAGACTACGCAGACTTTTAAATGAAAGTGGGGCCTCTAGTCTTAACATTGGGGCAACAGGCAATAGTCTCTGCAACAATGTTCACATGCACGGTTTATGTTTTTAATATGTAAACTGTGGGTCTTAAATGCCTCTAGGGCCCTTAAAACCAGGCCACGGGAACACTATCAGTACCTTTATTTTCTTCTTGGGAGTTTGCAAGCATCAAGCTGAGCTTCTCAGTGCTTTCCAATAGGTCGAGCTGTTAGGACAGACGAGTCAGATGAGCGCAATGAATAGAGGCAGCACCGAGCCAGTCAAGCTGGTTCAATGCAGTCCAGGGGTGCAATGTGGTCCCGCCGCAGTGATTGCCTTGAAATGGCCAAAGAACAGGCAGGTGATAGTCAAGTTGGTATCGCAAAGCAGTTGAGTCAGTTCGACGCAGCCGACCAATGCAATGTGGTTCTGCAGCAGTGAACATCTTGAAGATAGCTGAGACACAGCCAGGCAAGGGTCAATACAGGTACTCAACAGCTGACAGCAGATTGAAAAAAGCAGTGAGTGTCAAAGGCAGTTGGAGGGAACCTGCAGCAGCTTTAAAATGACTCAATATGTTGTTGAATTGGCATCTTGAGTGGTTTGACTTGGGAAACAAAGCTCAGAGATGCTCCTTTGCTTCTTGGTTACTCTACTATATTGGCACAAGTGGATTGGTCCATTTCAAGCCTTCTGTGAGAGTCCAATTCTGGCTGTTGTGACAAGAGTCTTTTCGTGATGATGTCAGACCCAGAGGGATTTGTCTACAAGAATTGGGTAGGAGACCCTGGAAGCAGGAGTACCTAAGAAATCCAAAGATGGTGGAGCCCCTCTCTTTCTACGCTGCAACTACTCTTCTGAACTTCTTTAACTCCTCGCCCTCCCCTGCCTGCCTTGCATTAAAGTAATTACTAACCTGGTGTGACTCCCCTCCCCTATTGTCCTGCTAGGGCTTTCCTTGAAAGCACCTGCTCCCAGTTAAACCTTGGAGCATATCCTGTGCTCTCCTCTAGGGAAGATGGCACACCTTACCAGAGAGAACAAAGAGAACCTTTAGGGTCGGGCATACATGGTTTGCTTTAGGTGAAGCTCAGTCCCAGACAGCTGAAACACGAAATGACCTTGACATTTGAAGGATTCATTAGTAGCTAGGCCAACAATAAAAGGACATCAAAAGGGTTTAGACCAGTATAACTGTATATTCTTATGGACCAGCATATCATGTATTTGTTGGTGGGTTCCCTGTGTGTAATTTGCTACTTTTGCAACAAGGTGGAGAGCAAAAGAAAAGAGTCAAGTCAGTCGAAATAACCTTTAATCTTTACTTTTATGCTCTGCCTACAAATTACGCTTTGCAGGCGCCGTTTACTAATGGATTCTACCTGATCGTTAGCAGGTGCTAATTGGCAACAGATTCCATGGGAATCCATTAATTTCACGCCTGCATAAAAATCTTATGCAGGTGTAAAACTCTTCCAAGATGAAGGAGGGAATGGCAGCTTATATTTATTTATTAATCAACTGCCAGCAATCCCTGGGGGTGCACATTTATATATATATAATTTGGATCACGATTTCTCACTGTTAAACGCAGCCCTTGGCTGTTGGAACTTTGGGTTCTTACACACTGTTTGCACATGTTACTCTGTAACTATCATGTTGCCAAACTACAGAGCAACTTCTGGCGGTGTCAGTATACAGTACCAGCAGAGACTCATGTTTGCCGTATGCTTTACATTAATGAGCATTATGAAAGTGAGGTCTGATTAGCAGTTTTAAGTTTCTGAGTTACAATTACCAGAATAATTCTGTCACAGTGAGATGCTGGCCCGCACTGCCTGTTCTAACAGATGACCATTAGTCAGGGTGCGCTGAACCCATGATAGTGGAGGATGCTGTGGAAGGACTCATGCTCCGGCACCACACTATCCTCTTTTATATGACTGTCTGGGCATTGGGGAAGAGGGTAGGAAAACAGCAGCTGTGGTAACTGCGTAGCAAAAGGGCAAGTCCCCAAATATTGCAGGGGTGGCTGTTCAATTGTACAAAACTATCAGTATGAGTTGTAGAGGCTATATAGTCACACTACTCTGTGCAGAGATGAACAGGGAATGAAATAAGATGGACAAGGGGTCCAGGAGTCAATTGAAGTTAGAGGAACTAATCCTGACTGGAATCAAATTAATAGACTAAATGCTGGCCCACAACAGCGCATGGTTGCGGATTACTGAGAATTGTTCCAATCTGAAATGATAGAGGGAGAAAAAATCAAAAGCTATATTTTCAAAACTAACTTTCGGTTTTTCCTCCCGCGACCATTTCAGATAACCCACTCCCACCCACCCCCTTACTTAACTCTTGGCAGCAAACTGTGTGCCGCCGACATGCTTTGCCCCTGCGACTCCTGTTCCCTTCACTTCCATGATCAGAAACCGGTGCTGCAGGGTTCTTTGTTTTTTTGTTTTTTTTCAGGAAGCGGGGGAAACCCTTCAACACCCAAAGCCATTACAGTGAACAAGGGTGTGAGGGACACCCCTGCAACCCTTGCTCCCCTTGTTCACTGTAATGGCTCCGAATGGGAGACTTAATTGAAGTTTTCGGCTACATGTAAATTTTGGATAGCCGAAATTCGATCAAATCTGCCATTTGTTTTATTTTCCAGATCAAATTTTTGGCTTCCCATGGATTCCCATGGTTGCGATATGTGAACTTGCTATACCATAATGAAATCCTCCAATGGCAGACATTCTGCTGTCTCTAACTGCACGTTTTTGAAGATGTGTAAAGGACGCAAACTACTGCCCGCTAAACCTGGGCTGCTTGCATTATTTAATCTTCTGTCATGGATGAAAGAAAGGACAATGGGATTAATTTTCTAAGAAATGCAAATTGCATCCAGGGGATTTTCAACAATAGCACGCATGAGCTGATGGGTCCCCTGTATGCAATTTTCAACTTTTGCAAGCTGGTGGGTGAAAGAAAAAAGTCAAGCCCGTTTAAATCACCATTAATCTTTAATGTTATGCTCTCTCTGCAAATTATGCTTTGCTAATGGATTCCTATGGAATCTGCCTGATCGTTAGCAAGTGCTTATTTGAAACAGATTCCATAGGAAGTCATTCATTTCACACCGGCATAAAAATCTTATGCCGGTGTAACTACTTTCCGAGATGAGGACAGGAAGCAGAGAAGAGATTCAGGGCCTGATTCTGAGCTTGTGATAAAAAGTGCGATGGAAAGCCGACATTCTCCCCTCCAGTTACCAGCACCATCATTCTGAAGTGGGTGGATGCCCTGCTTTCCAGTAGCAAAAGCTGCCAAAATCACACATTGTGGGAGAAACATGTGCTCCAGTGACATTGCAAGCATTTCTTAATAGACTGACACTTCTAGTTTAAGAACGTTTTCTTAAAATTTCATTCAACTAGAAAAGTGATGCTGTAGTCAAAGAAATTGATTTGATAAGGGGAAAAGCTGTGCAGTAGAACACCTCAAAGGTACCATATTTTTATTCACTTTTCTGTCGTGCTAGACCAGTGCTGCTGGGAGGAGAATCCCCTCCATGTGGCTGCCCTGCATTCCTGATGGTTGCTAGGGCTGTTGTCAAGCCATAAATCAGGTGCATGTAAAAGCGGAGGCTTTCATGTCCCTGCAGCACTGTCTTTCTTCATCAGAATATGGTGTTTGTAAGTAAAGGAGGAGCACTCCTTACATTTGCACCGCAGAATCATCCCCTCGATCTCTGCTTCATGGCCCTTCTACGCCTTGTGTTTACACGTTCAATTGCTCTCTAGTACATTTTAAAGTGAGCCCAAATGTGTATTTGAAATGGTGGGGACTTATTGAAAATGCAACAACACGCCTGAATACAATGTCAATATTAGCAGCTGAGATCAGCAAACATGTTAGAATTTAAAGAAGGATGTGACGTGATGTCATATGACGAATAGGCTAGGAATACATTACATTGTCATTGATAGCCTAGGGCTGTTGGTGTGTTTTCTATTTTGCAATTTTGGAAGAAAATCCCATGAAAGCAGTGAATGCCTCTACTGATGGAAATTGGAAATAAAACACAGCAAATAACTGCATTTGAAACTCATGTGTTTTTGGCTGTTGTGCAGGAGGCAGCAGGCTGGTTGGCTGTTTTGCTATGAATGCAGCAGGCACTAGAATAGCCCTAAAATCTTATTTCTGAAACTCTCATTTTACAGGAATTGGCTTTTTTTTAAAGGCCAAGGGTACTACTCTGTGCCCTGTAGGAAGTTGGATCTCTGTGCTTTACTGTAGTTGTAAAATAGCAAAGCCCTTCATACTTATCTCTGTAACTGTGGTAATATACTCCTGCTTCGCCCCCTCTTCATCACTGGTTTCCAAAACCATGCGTTGCAGCGCGGACTCAGATGGGGCTCCGGTGTTATCTTGGTCATCATCACCTGTCCTGAGGCTCATCACTAATCTAAGTGGTGGTTGAGGAGAGTTGGAGCACCCGGCATCTTGCATTTGTTTCTCCCAACTCATCATAGGATACAATCTGTAAGTTCCCTCCACCTTCTGCCCCAGGGTCAGGGAGATGAACCTCCTCCATATGCTTCTTCTCCCACTGGCACTTCTAAGTGCTCCATAGGTCGTAGTCACAAGACGTTGGCACATTGCAGACTTAGTTACAGCCACTAAGTGCACTCTCTTACCCGGAAACTAATTTCTAAATGTGTCCTTCATAAATGCATGAACAGCACGTATTTGGTCTGACCTCTTATGATGGCACACTGAATTCCATCCACTGAATGTAATCCAGTGCCAGCCTCCAAACAACTCTGTGATGATCTTCTCTTCTTCAGACTGACAAGACAAGTCATGTATTTGTCATGCAAGGTGGTCAGTCACTAGGATTTTCCCCTCTTCACGACTGGCTCTGTTGCTTACAGCCACGTACTAAACGTACAGCAGTGTGGGAATTAAAGTCTGTTTACGCCGTTACCACTGCATTAATGCCGTATTACCGCACCACCGTACTACAACTTTGGTGGTATGGCAGAGGAAAAACCTCCAGCAAAATGCTGGCGATAATTCAGCCGACATACTGCAACACATCGGCAGCATGTGTGGAATTACCATGGAGTTCTATGGACTCCATAAATGGGAACTAACACCGACATACCTCCACTTGTAATCCGGCGGTAATTCCACTGGACCAAGTGGCGGTAACAGAACCACAGAAATAACGCCATACTTGTGATGAGGCCCATTCTCTCTGTAACTTTAGTATTTGGTCTTGCCACAAAAAGACAAAACACTGAATTACAGACAGTGAATATACTGTTTTACCTCAAAAGAAATCTAATATTTGTAAAAATGAAACTTTTTACTAATAGTGATGTAATTTCCTGTCAGACTCCAAACAGTTCTGTTGTGATCTTCTCCTGAAACAGACAGGAAATGTCACATGCGTTTATGTTATTTAGGATTATCAATGGGATGTGGCAGAGTCAGCAGGAGTGACAAAAAGATGGCCTATCCTTTTTAAGTTTCCTTCCTCTCCGTTATGTACGTCGTATGTACATTTTCTACCTATCCTTCAAATAAAGCCTATTTTAATTTTCTACCTTTTACCTAACTTACATCCTATTTTCATTATCTACTTGTCCACCCACTGAATCCTATTTCAATTTTCTACCTGTTCCTCAACTAAATACTATTTTATCTTTGTACCTCTACCACAACTCAATTCTATTAATTGTCTATCTCTTCCTCAACTTAAAATTGTATGTGTTACATGTGCTGAGATTTATATGGCGTGAACTTAGCTGTAAAGCAATGGAGTGCAGTACAGCAAGGGGATACAGTGAGAGGAGTTCAACAATACAGATACAATTAGGATATTCTGTTAGTGGTGCACTTAGAAGCTCATGAAGATAGGGGATACAGAGGGCTGGCTTACAGGCTTGCGATACAGGCTAGGAAGTGAAAAAACGACCCATTCTTGTTTCATTTCTTGGAGGATCCGCACTGCGTTTGTTCCTGCTGACTTTGATCTTCCAAACTACACTGTTGAGTCTCTGGATCTGCATCGACGATTCTCTGCCTTGCCTTCTTCTGCAATTCTCTCATCTGCTCCAGCAACCTCCGTACACTGCCTAACAAGGCTTATCAGGAAAGTCGAAATATTTATTTATTTATTACGCGCCGAACAGCCCACAGGCATCGGGGTGCGACAAAAACACAGAGAACCAACACAAAAAAATAGGACGAGATCACTGGCTGGAAGGAAGCCAGTGGTGTGGGGTGTTATGTAGCCTACACAGAAAGCAGCAGTCCACTACAGGTGTTGCTGAGGGTAACATATGAAGTAAGGGGATTTACAATATGTCTAAAACACAAGTGGCCTCTGTCAAGAAGGTGTGCTGGATGGAAACCAAATAAAAGCAAGTATGGTAATCGATTAGGGCCTACACAAAGGGACTATACATATTCTAGTCTGAAAGATCGGTGTTTTCATAAAGTTCTTTCAATGCTTTGTTATTACAGAATGTGGGATGTATTTACCCATGCATCCGAGCCCTACCTCAAAACTGTGCAGTATTGACATGGAAAACATCATGATGGCCAGAGCTTCCCAGGAAATGCACAGGGAAATGCATGAAGAATAGGCTGCCACTCATTTTTGCCGATGTTATGGGCACAGAAGGACACTGCCTAAAACCACCATTGGACTACCCACACAGTAGTCTGAAACTATTGGGAATGGCAATGCTGATTGCCAAAAGCAAACCCATAACTGTTGGGAATTCATTTTCTTAAATCCCAAAAAGGGGTGCAGTACCAGTACTCACCACTATCAGAAAGCCGGCGTTTTAAAACAACACCAGATTTTACTTTTTTGTGTAAAACTGAATAAGTGAACCCAAGGCAAGCCAAAGAAAGACTTACTGAGAGGTGGATCCAATGTAAAGTTATATTCTGAAGTGACTTGAAGGTTTATAACAAGACTGGCTGAGCTGTGGATTTCAGCAGTTTAAGTAAATTTGGACTGAAAGACACTAAAAATCTAAATGTTTAAAAGAAATGAGTGACCTACTTTTGAGTGTCACATAGGTTGCAATTGTTTAAATGTCATAGTTTTAAACTTAGAATCAGCATCCTAGCTGCATATGTAAAAAAATGTCTTGACTTAAACTGGGGAACAGAAATGACATGTAGCTAAAAACTGGCTTAAAGAGATTCCAATTTTGCCTGGCAACTACCCCCCATCAGGAGTGAAACTTGAGTCACAGCTGTGTTCCCAGGCCTATCTGCCTTTTGCTGGCCACACTAAGGATATGCCATCTCTCTGATAATTGAATTAAGTGGAGCCACCACAGAATACAGGAGCTCTGAACAATGCAACCCCCTTCACCCAGGCAGATGGTTTATTGCAGATGTCGTAAATGTAGCTTCCTCCTGGAAGTAAAGGCGAGGAGCACTGCCTGTGAGAGCAAGCTGGCTTGGCAGAACTGGAAAAACCAGAAATTCAACCTTGTGCTGGGGGGAAACCACACCCCTTTGGGGCCAGAACCTAACTCTAAAAAGATGAATAACTCATAGTACGGACTTGTGAAAATTATTTAAATGATACCATAATTCTTGTGATTTTTCTGCCCACATTTTAAGACGTGTTAGGACCCGGTGGTATGTTCAGGGGGGTTTTAGCGGAAAAGAGGATATTACTCAAAATGTGTGCATGTGAAAAATCTGACACTTCATCAACTAATGTCCATACTCATTGCGCACATGTGTGTAAATTTGGGTTAATGTCCGAAATTGCAAAATCAGTTAAAAAGTGAAATATGTGCCATTTCTGAATGCAAGCCCCCAGGAAGAGCAGAGTTTGAACAGGGGATACCTCCTGTGACATGTGAAGGGTGCATGTAATTTTAAACAAATGTGTACCTCTGCAAATATGTTTTTTTATCAAATATAGATTATGTGCAATTTGACAGGGGAGTGTCCTCTCTGCAAGCCATAAAATGACATCGCTCTGACTCACAGTTCCTTCCCCAATCATGGGAGAGGGGAGAATTGGGCCAATGGCAAGTGTAGAGGGGTAGGGGCTAGTGATGCTGCACACCCACCCATTTTAAAAACACATAAAAGCAGACAGACAGGACAGATAGGGACCTTCAAATCCATTTGCAGCTGGAAGCTCTGCCGGAAAATCCATACTTTACCTCCATCAATCTCCAGAGAAAGCTGTGCAGAAAGACCCAGAGAAAGCAGAGCAGTATCCAAAACCAGAGAGAGAGCAAGCAGAGCTGACCCAGATCACTGTGAAGTGCAGAGACCAGAGTCCAGTCTAAAACCTGACCAGATCCGTGGCGAGGCCCTTTTAATTCAAGAATATAGGGTGAGTACCTAGCAAAACTGTGCAGAACCCAATCTCTTAGTTAAAATAATCTAATGCAAGCTATTTTAACTTGAGTAAAGCTGTCACCTGTCATTTTCTAGTTGCAAGCTGCACTTGTCTTTTTGAACTTTAAATTTTCAAATCTGAAAAACGACCTTTATTTAATCGCTCATATCTCCGTGACCGTTTGTGCTAGAGACTTGCAGTAACTTTCATTTGGAAGCTGAGATCCTAGGACCCCAAAACGATAGTGATAGTCCTTGTAGTTCCTCTGTAATCGCGCCCGGCGCATTCGCGAATTTTACCGCGATTTGCAAATTTCTCCACGTGTAAAAATCTGCTGCTGCTTGCCTTCCATTTGTCAGAAATTCGTTTAACCTGCTAGTTACTCCGAGATCCTTGCTAAAGTGAGCTTGAACTCATCCCAAGTATAGTTCACTCACCCTGAACCTCCTAGAGGGAATTAAAAGCATTTTAGCATATTTTTCACTTCATTGCCAGCACATGTAAAAGCATTTTGGGCCTGTGTTTAAAACTCCGATCTGTAATCTAGCTTGCTGGGGTGAACTGAATTACAGTTGATTGCATTTCTGAGAACTGTGTGCTTTCCTTCCATTTCCTTGCATTGCATAAAGGGGGGAGGGGATTGCCAGAGAAAAGTGATTACATTGTTTTGTTGAAATCATATTGAGTATTTTCTGTACTGCATTTTCATTCCACCTTGCATCCATTTGAAACCATAAAAGTATTGTTGCTATCTTATCCATCCTATAACCACTCATCATTGAATATAAAGAAGTGTGCTAGTGCCAGACTATCCATTATTGATTACATATCAGATTAAGTGTGATATCCAATTATTAATTTATTATAAAGCGTGATATATATATATATTGTTTAAATTATCAAATAAACCTTTAACTTGCAAAACAGAACTACTTCTTGGCTCAGTGGGGTCAGGAGGATTCCAAGAGAGAGGTGTTATATAGGGGTAGTCATCCAGAATGCATGAACTGGACATAAAGATATATCAATAAGGGTTTCCATTCAGTATCCCAGACTAGGCATTGACTTAGCTGTAGTGTTGAATTGAATCCTCTTACAAATTGGGGGCTCGTGCCGGACGTTTGGATTAGATCTATCACTTGTGCAGATTAATACAGCGTGCCAGCTGACCAGATACACATATCCGGTCGGATCACCACGCTGTGTTACGCTGTAAAGCACTCCTCAAAGGAACGCTCTTAGGAAAAGGTCTGTTTTGCAAAAATAAAATACTAATTTCTGTAAGTCAGGACAGAGACCAATCTCTAGAATGACGACCTTAGTAGACATGAAAATAGCCAGAGAGCACTTCTTACATAAGTTATTTGTGAGAGGTGAGTGGACTCACCAGGACCGCACGGTCTGGTTGCAGGCCATCACGCAACAGGTCACTGAAACAGGGTCAGATATATGGGGAGATCAGGGTCCCCTACATGTGGCCCTGAGTGAACTATACATGGCTCCTAAAGCTAAGGATGAACAAGACAAGATGGTTAGGATAGCGGCATACCTGTACCTATATATGGGAGACATGCAGGATAAATGTACTGAAAGCCAAGATCTGGCGAATAAGCGACAGATGGCGTTAGAGAAGGTCCAATCTGACCTGGTCTCTTCTGAGCAGAGGCTGCAGGGGAGCCAGGAGTCAGAAAATGAGAGTAGACAGCACATCATTAAAATAAAGAGGGATATGGACATCCTGCAACAGGAAAAGGCTGACCAGGATACCAGATTTCTAGCCTTGCAGAAGGAGTACCAAGGAGGTTTGGACTCCCTACTGCAGAGCCAGAAAAAGCTGGAGCAACAGTTAGACTTCAATAGGGCATGTGCTGAGCAGGTAGTCACCCTGCAAAGCCACCTAGATAGGGAGAAGGCAGAGAGCAATAAACTGATTTTGAAAGACCTGGATACCCAGGCAGAGTTTGACCAGGAGCGCCAGAAAGCTGGTGCCTTCCAAAGGCAAAGGGACGACCTGGCGGCACAGATGCAGGCTCTTAGTCAGGAAAGGGATACCGTAGGCCAGGAAGTCTGCCACTTAAAAAGGAAAATGGAAGAAAATCACCTGGCCCACCAGGGACTGGGTGACCTCCAAAAAGAACACCAGGACTTGCTAGAGCACACCAGGAGGGTGGAGGATGCTCTGGCAAGAAAGGAGCAGGCCAATAGGGACACAGCTCAGGAGGTAACCCTCCTGCAGCAAAGACTGGCCCAGTGCTCCAGGACCAATCAGGAAACGCAGAGAGAGAATGAGGCTCTCTGCCAGCACAATGATAGGCTCCAACAACAGGTAGCGATGCAGGAGAGACTGATAGAGTCTAATAAGGCCTTAACTGAGGAACTGAAGGCGCAGGCTCTTGCATTACAACAGGGAGCAGGGGCGGATAGAGACCAAGTTCGCTGGGAAAGGGAAACTCCTGAGCATAACCTCAGGAGCCCTAGTACCAGAGGCCTTTATCTCTCTCAGTCCCTGGACTCTGCCACCCCCATGTCCCCTGGCGCACATGAGCACAGGGCCACAGGGATGGCAGATTACTATCCAGCCAGAAGCATGGGGCTCATAGGCCAGTACCACCCAGGAATGGAGGGGCGGGCATCCGGGTATGGGCACCCAAGCACAGTGCAATTTAGTGGGGAACCCCAGGAGAGTAGGCCCATTAAGGGCATCCTGAAAACCTCTGCCCAGGTAGGTCAGTGGGGGGGTACCCATCAAATCCTGGCAGCAAGGAGGGATCTGAAGACTCCTTTGAGCGGTACAGGACACAGGAGACCAGGTCCCCACATTCTGCCAGCCATTCCCAGGCTCGCAGAATCCGGGAAAACCTGGAAGAACAGACGGGAACCTCTGGGAGCAGTGCCTCTGAGCCAGAAGATGAATGGACAAGGGTTACCCGAACCAAAAAGGCCAATAAGGCAAAAAGGGCCTTGATTAAGGACCCATTGAAACAGATTAAGGCAATCAGGAGCGTCATCACGCCTTATCATAAGAACGCCAAGTACTCTGTTTGGGAACACTTGGAGCTCTATGAGCAAATGATGGAGACTTTTCATTTGAAGGACAGCCAAAGCTGTATCCAATATGTAAAGTGGACATTCTCCCCAGAGTACTCCAGTTTCTTTGCAGGGCTGGAGGACCAAAATCATTCCAGGTGGTCCACCTATAGGGCGGCCATATTAAAACATTTTTCTACTCATAGAAATCCTCAAGAGGCTCGCAAGGCAGCCTACAATTTACAATGTGGGGAGGATCAGGCCCCACAAGAATTTGTGCAGGAGTTAAAGCGTGCTTTTGCACAGACCACAAGAAGGGTACGCACGGATAGCAGAGAATTTATTAATACGTTTTTCCATGCCTTGCCCAAATATATAATGACCCAGCTCGTGAGGGATTTTCACGAGAAAAGATCTTTAGACTGGGTCATTGAACAGGCGACCCGGATCTATGAGGTGCAGAAGCCCATAGAAAATAAAAGCAATACCCAGAAAAACCCCAAAGCCAACAGCACACCTGCTGCTGCCAAGGTGGCAGAGGTAAAGGTCACCCCCGTTTTGGATTTGGAGATGGGGGGGGGGCCTAAAAACCTACCTGCACCTAAGAATGCTAGGCCCAGAAGGTCCTCGGGCCAGTCACAGACAGGGAGCCAGGGAGGCAGCCCCACAAATGGGGTCCCTCGCTCTCCTGATTATGTAAGCCCCCGTTACAAGGGAAACAGACCCATCCTGGGTTATGTGTGGACTCCTCCAGCCCAAGGGGGGGGGATCCAGCCAAGTACCTAACCCAGGGAACTTCCCTCCCAACTTCCCACAGGAGGGCAGAAATTCTCCAAATCCTGGGCAGAACTTTTTCCCCAGGTATCCACCCAATTTCCAACCCCAAAATCATCCATCCTTCTTTCCCCAATTCCCTGAGCCCAGACAACCTAATCCGGGAGAGGGGAGGCCAAGGGTGGAGGGGTATCCAAATCTTCCCAACCAGGGGTACTACCAAAGAAGGGATAGCTACCCTTCCTGGGATCAGCCCAGGGGAGAAAACAGGGCCCCGTATCAGCCTGAGCGGGTTTCCCAGTTAGAGCGCCAGGTTCAAAACATGGCGCGGGATCTGGGTCACATACTGAGGGCTCAGCAGAACCCTCAGATGGGCATGCCGGCACAGAATGCACCAATCTCTGGGCCTGGTGCTCCAGAGCAATGACGGGGGCAGCACCCCGATAACTCACCGGTTCCCAGGGAGGAGGCACAAGGGGAAGGGGGGTGTAAAGCCTTGGAGGAAGCTTCCTTCCTTACTTGTAAACAGCCCCTGGAAAACCAGGAACCGGAAACAAAATCTCCTGCCCCTGATAGTCTGCCTCCTAAGGAGCAGAGGGGGGGGTAGGAGAAACAAAAGACCCAAACAGACACAGTTTGAGGAGGAGGTACAGATCTTCCAATTTGAGGGAGAGGGATCCTCAGAGGATCCTGGGAAAAGGATCTTCTCCTTCAGAGAGGGGGGAACTCCTCCCAAAGAAAAATGGGTCCCTAGGGATGCAAATCCAGACTGGGGAGATGTGGAGACTGAGCTACCGCCGCCCACCATCTCATCCCAGAACCAACAGCAAGAAAATCCCCTGGTTCAAACCCATCCTGGTGACTGCCTCCAAAAAGGGGGGGCGACCCGGAACCGGAGCCAGGGGAACCCACAATGGCTCTGATCTCCAGTTGCCAACTTTTTCTTTCAGACTCCCAAGGCTCTCCACAGAATTCTGCCCAAATCTCTTCGCTAGCAATGTCCGAAACCAGAAAATTAGCCCACCAGTTGTCCAAAAATGTGCATTATCTGTGCCCCCTTGAGGAGAAGGAGGGAAGATACTACGCCCCAGTACAAGTACAGGGGCAGGGGACAATTTTGGCACTGGTGGACACTGGATCTCAAGCTACTCTTCTGTCCAGAAGGGCCTTTGACGAACTGAATGCAGGAAGGGGAGAGAATTACCAAATTCCTCTCACCTCTCTTCCTGGACAACTCCAGAACTTTGACGGGAAGGAAATTCCCGTCGAGGGGACAGCAGACTTGGACATTAAGATCGGGCGACACAAGGTGAAACACCCGGTCATAGTTGTGACTCCAGAGGGCACCCCTTGTTTACTAGGGAATGACCTCCTGAGAAGGTTGTCACCCCTAATAGATTGCGTAAACAAGGTCCTCTGGACCCAGACTAGCCGACCAATAAAATTAAAACAGAGTGTCAACCATGTTAGTTTAAACGGCACCTGCCACATGGTTGAACAAAAATCTGACCAAGTAGAATTTCACTTCCAGAATAGCCAAATTCCAGACGTGACAGTAATAGCAGTAGGACAACAGACTGGTGATGGAGGCTCCTCTCTATTTCTGAAAATCAACCTTCCTTCCAGTCTAAAGTGGTACTCCACGCTGGAAGGAAACACTCTGAGATTCTATACTAATCCACAATCAGAAACTCCCACTCCTATAGTCCAGAAAGATGTGAAATCAGCTCAGAGCCTGGCTGATATTCAGCAAATTGGAGAGCAGTTGTTCATCCCTGTTCAGTTAAATGATGGGAAGGACTCTGTTCTCGCTCGAGTGTGTGTGAGCAACGGTAAGAGCTTCATCAGCGAAGCCATGTTCCGCCAACTCTCAAAAGATCCAGCCATTCCCACATTCAAACTGATAGACAAATGGGAAATGGACCTGGAAGCACCCAATTCCAAACATCTCCTGCCAAGCAGGTGTATGCTCAAAATCTCCATTGGCAACAAGAGCATAGTCCACAATTGTTGGGTCGTGCGAGACGTCCCTGCCGCCTTTTACTTAGGCAGTGACATTCTCAATCGCTTTGCCATTAGTTTGGACCTAATAAACTTCAAAGCTTGGTCCCGATTAGCGGATAATCCCATGGGCTTTGATGATCCAGAAAAAGCATTTAGGTCAGCTCAATTGCTGCCTTATGCAGTTGAAATTCAGATTAAAGAGGAAGTCACCATCCCAGAAAGGACCCGACAATTCTCCCTGGAAGTGAAAGCTAAAAGAGGACAATATTTGCAAAACCCTGATGCTTACATACATCTAAATGCTTCCCTCCAACAGCAAGGGTTGGGGGTAAACCCAACACCATTAGTCAACATAGAACATGACACCATTCTAATAGAGGTGGATAACAGCGACTTAAAGAGTATTACTCTAGCCGCAGGCACCATTATTGGAATGGCGGTTGATGACCGACATTGTTCCATAGATTTAGGTAATGAACTGTTAGGGCCAATCCCCAAGGACTGCTTTGACAGTGACAGGGATGACAATACAACACCAGACAGGATTTTTACCCGGCATGGGGGGAACTTCCTGGTGTACACTTCCTGCCCCTATGGTAAGGAAGATGTGACTTGTGACTTCAGGAGGGATGAGGTGATTTTCCAGGTCCATGAGGGCTGCCTTTCCCACCTGAAGCCTCCAATCCAAATCAGCACTCTGACCAGGGACTTCTCCACCCAGCTGGAGGAGGCCGCTGAAATAGCCAAACCAGAAGTCTTTCCGGGCTTCAGGCAGATGGTGGAAGAGAGAGTCAACCTAGCTGATGCCTGTGTGACTCTGGAACAAAAGCAAAAGTTGAAACAAGTTTTCTTGGATTTCCAAGATCTCTTTGCGGTAGACTCATATGACTGTGGTCGCACTGACATCCACACAACAACAATCCCCACGGACCCTGGCATGACTCCTGTGTTTGTGAAGCAATATCGCTTGCCTCTCGCATCAATGGAGTCCCTTACTGAAATAATTAAGAACCTTGAGTCCCGGGGAATAATCCGTCCAGTCCACATCACCTTCAATAATCCGGTGCTGGGAATATTGAAGCCAAACGGCCAGTGGAGACTCTGCGCTGACCTTAGGGAGCTCAACAAACGGGTCCATACTTCCCGATGGCCTCTTCCCTACATTGACCAAGGGCTGGCCCAGATTCAGGGGTCACAGGTATTCACTGCAATAGACCTGACCAATGGATACTGGACCGTGCCGGTCAGTAGGGAGGACCAATACAAGCTGGCTTTTACCTTTGGGGGCCAGCAGTACACATGGACCCGGACTCCCTTCGGATACCTTAACTCCGGTAATGAGTTCAATATTTTCCTACATAAGGCCATGCCCGACCTGGGTGCGAGGGGTAACCTGGCTTATGTAGATGATGTCCTCATCAAAAGTTCATCTGTGGAGGAACACATAGCGGAGATCCGTTATGTTCTGACACAGTTGAGGGCCGCCGGAGCAAAACTTTCCTTTCAGAAAGCACAGTGGTGTAGAACCCGTGTTAATTTCTTGGGGCATGAGATTACTCCGCAGGGTCTCTGTCCCCAGGAAAAGAAAGTGGAAGCACTTCAGAAACGGAAAGACCCCACAACTCTGCGGGAACTAAGGAGCCTCCTTGGACTGACGAATTACAGCAGAAAGTTCATTGAGGGCTACGCAGAGATCACCAGACCCCTGATTCATCTCCTGAAGGGGGGGGGGTCAAGTGGGAATGGGGTCCAGAACAAGCCGAGGCAGTAAAACAACTCAAAAGAAGCCTCTCACAAGCGCCCTGCCTAGCTTACCCTGTCAGAAACAAGGAGTTCTTCCTGGAGACGGGGTTCTCTAATACGTGCTTGACAGCAGTATTATACCAAAAGCATGACAAGGTCAATAAAGTAATCTCCTATGCAAGCAAAACTTTATCCTCTGTGGAGGAAAAATTCAATGATTGTGAGAAGGCACTCCTGGCAACGGTGTGGGCTTTGAAGAATTACCGCCCGTTTATCCAGGGGGAACACATCATAGTGGAGACTCCACACCAGCCTCTGCAATATCTCCAAAGTGACAGAATCCGGGCCGGAAATGTGAGTAATTCCCGAATTACTTCCTGGATTCTGTCAATGCAAGGCTTTCCTGTGGAGGTCAGATATGGCCAAAACAAGAAGAGTCCCCTCGCGCAAGGTCTGGCTGACTTGCATGATTGTGCCAGAGAAAACTGTCTCGAGGACGAAAGTCTAAAGATCAAGGACAACACGGAGGCATACCTTAATTCCCCACACAAAGTCTTTGAAGAAGACAAGTGTGAGGGAATGCCCACTGTCTATGTGGATGGATGCTCTTACCATGTTGACAACGACGGGGAGAAAGAACTGGTGGCTGGCGTAGGGAATGCATGGGTGAATGAGTGCCCAGAACCCTCCGCTGGATACAAAATTGGTCCCCGAAGTAGTCAGGTGGCAGAATTGATGGCTGTGCATCAGGCCATCCTCACTGCTGTCCAGCATCAACTCCACGAACTGGTCATAATCACAGATTCGGATTATGTACGGAACGGGTTCGTGGAGCACCTGGTTAATTGGAAAACCAGAGGCATGTTATGTGCTAACAACAAACCCTTGAAACATGGGAAGTTGATCCAAAACATTGATGATCTGGTCACCTCGAATGAGATGACCATCTATTGGAAAAAGATCAAGGGTCATTCCAAAGTAGAGGGACCAGACAAAACTGGAAACGACTTAGCTGATCAGCTGGCCAAAACCGGGGCCATCCAAGGGGATCTAATTGAGATTGAGTCCCTGTTGGGGGAAATCCAGGTCACTGCTATCACTAGGTCCCAGACAAATGCTCACAATGACCTCTCAATTGCACAATGGAGCAAGGAGACCCCTGATGCTGATTTGATTACCGCTCAGAAGGGGGATCCAATTATTGGTAAGTTTTACCAACACGTTGAGGACCCTGAGAACTTTCCCCTGACGGATACCGATTACATTGGGAAAGAGGACCTAAGAGTGTTGATGAAATGTCCAAAAATGTTCCGAATCCAAGACGGTTTGCTGGTAAGGAAATCCAAAGCTGGCCACGATCAGTGGGTGGTTCCTACCTCATTCCGAAGCCTGATGTTAAGTCACGCCCATGATGCGGCCATCGCCGGTCATAGGGGGTTTCACACAACATTGGAAATCTTAAGAGAGGTTGCATACTGGCCACACATGGGGCAGGACCTCGACCAATACTTGAAGGGGTGTCTTGTGTGTGCACAATTTCAGCCATCATCCCTCACGCACCGTGCGCCTCTCCAAGAGAGGGGGATGACACTGCCATGGTCAGATTTACAAATCGACTTTGTAGGCCCCGTGATTCGCTCTGCTAGGGGGAATAAGTACATGTTGACGGTGACATGCTTGTTTACCAAGTGGGTGGAATGTCTCCCAGCCCCAAACTGCAAGGCAGAAACGGCAGCTGCCTTGATGATTAACCACATCTTTTCCCGTTTTGGTCTACCTCAAAGGATTGAGTCAGACAGAGGTATCCACTTCACCAGTGAAGTAATGACAAAGATGTGGGAGATACTGGGGGTCAAAAGGAAGTTGCATATTGCTTACCGGCCAGCTTCTTCTGGGGCAGTAGAGAGATATAACCGAACCATTGTGAGCATATTAAAGAAGTTTGTGGCAGATTCTGGGCCAAGTTGGGATATCCGATTACCTCTGGTCCTAATGGCCATCAGATCTACCCCTTCATCTGCAACCAAAATGTCACCATTTGAGTTGATGACTGGACGCAAGATGGTGCTTCCTCAGCATTTGCTCTACAGGACCCAAGAGCAGACACTGATAAATGCCTCCACTGCTCATGAGTATGTGGAGAATTTAAGGAAACACCTCCAACATGCTTTTGCTTACACTCAGCGGAATCTAGAAAGATCGGCTGATAGCATGAAGACCCACTATGACCTGAAGACTTCCAGGAAGGAATATCAGGTGGGGGACCGGGTCTATCTATACAACTTCCAAAGAAACCAGGCAAAACAGCGGAAATTCTTGCCTACATGGAAGGGACCCTTTGAGATCATCGACAAGATCTCCCCTGTGGCCTACAAAATCCATATCCCCAAAGGTCCTTTGGCAGTGGGGGAAGACAAGTGGGTCCACATAAACCAGTTGAAATGTTGCCATCCCAGGCACACTCTGCAACAACTGGAGGAATCCTCTGGAATCCTAGCGGGTACTGTCTCAGACTAATTCAGCTCCAACCATAAAACATACCACATCTAGTCTCTAAAATATTGTGATTTGCATGAAACTGTCTCTTAGTTATACTGTTTTTTTTTTCAAAATAAGAATGTAATGTTTCGTTATGATGAAATGCATATGCTGCCCCACTATCACAACAGTGGTGGAAAAACGTCTATGAATAGTTATTGCCGCTCTTCCTTTGTCGTTCTAGGAGAAAGAAAACCTGGAGACGGGCCAAGGAGGATGATCCGGAGACGGGAACGAAGATCCAATGGGCCCGGGGTACCGCCCAATATTCCCATCAGGACCGGCGAGGAGAACCGATCGACCAGTACCGGATGGAGGAAAAGATGCTGAACTGTGCCATCTATTGGAAGAAGATGAGGAAACATCCCAGGTCTTGCGAGTCCCATCAGTGAAACCGAATGGCCATCGCAAGAGGGGGGCTTGTGGGATGTATTTACCCATGCATCCGAGCCCTACCTCAAAACTGTGCAGTATTGACATGGAAAACATCATGATGGCCAGAGCTTCCCAGGAAATGCACAGGGAAATGCATGAAGAATAGGCTGCCACTCATTTTTGCCGATGTTATGGGAACAGAAGGACACTGCCTAAAACCACCATTGGACTACCCACACAGTAGTCTGAAACTATTGGGAATGGCAATGCTGATTGCCAAAAGCAAACCCATAACTGTTGGGAATTCATTTTCTTAAATCCGAAAAAGGGGTGCAGTACCAGTACTCACCACTATCAGAAAGCCGGCGTTTCAAAACAACACCAGATTTTACTTTTTGTGTAAAACTGAATAAATGAACCCAAGGCAAGCCAAAGAAAGACTTACTGAGAGGTGGATCCAATGTAAAGTTATATTCTGAAGTGACTTGAAGGTTTATAACAAGACTGGCGGAGCTGTGGATTTCAGCAGTTTAAGTAAATTTGGACTGAAAGACACTAAAAATCTAAATGTTTAAAAGAAATGAGTGACCTACTTTTGAGTGTCACATAGGTTGCAATTGTTTAAATGTCATAGTTTTAAACTTAGAATCAGCATCCTAGCTGCATATGTAAAAAAATGTCTTGACTTAAACTGGGGAACAGAAATGACATGTAGCTAAAAACTGGCTTAAAGAGATTCCAATTTTGCCTGGCAACTACCCCCCATCAGGAGTGAAACTTGAGTCACAGCTGTGTTCCCAGGCCTATCTGCCTTTTGCTGGCCACACTAAGGATATGCCATCTCTCTGATAATTGAATTAAGGGGAGCCCCCACAGAATACAGGAGCTCTGAACAATGCAACCCCCTTCACCCAGGCAGATGGTTTATTGCAGATGTCGTAAATGTAGCTTCCTCCTGGAAGTAAAGGGGAGGAGCACTGCCTGTGAGAGCAAGCTGGCTTGGCAGAACTGGAAAAACCAGAAATTCAACCTTGTGCTGGGGGGAAACCACACCCCTTTGGGGCCAGAACCTAACTCTAAAAAGATGAATAACTCATAGTACGGACTTGTGAAATTTATTTAAATGATACCATAATTCTTGTGATTTTTCTGCCCACATTTTAAGACGTGTTAGGACCCGGTGGTATGTTCAGGGGGGTTTTAGCGGAAAAGAGGATATTACTCAAAATGTGTGCATGTGAAAAATCTGACACTTCATCAACTAATGTCCATACTCCTTGCGCACATGTGTGTAAATTTGGGTTAATGTCCGAAATTGCAAAATCAGTTAAAAAGTGAAATATGTGCCATTTCTGAATGCAAGCCCCCAGGAAGAGCAGAGTTTGAACAGGGGATACCTCCTGTGACATGTGAAGGGTGCATGTAATTTTAAACAAATGTGTACCTCTGCAAATATGTTTTTTATCAAATATAGATTATGTGCAATTTGACAGGGGAGTGTCCTCTCTGCAAGCCATAAAATGACATCGCTCTGACTCACAGTTCCTTCCCCAATCATGGGAGAGGGGAGAATTGGGCCAATGGCAAGTGTAGAGGGGTAGGGGCTAGTGATGCTGCACACACACCCATTTTAAAAACACATAAAAGCAGACAGACAGGACAGATAGGGACCTTCAAATCCATTTGCAGCTGGAAGCTCTGCCGGAAAATCCATACTTTACCTCCATCAATCTCCAGAGAAAGCTGTGCAGAAAGACCCAGAGAAAGCAGAGCAGTATCCAAAACCAGAGAGAGAGCAGAGCTGACCCAGATCACTGTGAAGTGCAGAGACCAGAGTCCAGTCTAAAACCTGACCAGATCCGTGGCGAGGCCCATTTAATTCAAGAATATAGGGTGAGTAACTAGCAAAACTGTGCAGAACCCAATCTCTTAGTTAAAATAATCTAATGCAAGCTATTTTAACTTGAGTAAAGCTGTCACCTGTCATTTTCTAGTTGCAAGCTGCACTTGTCTTTTTGAACTTTAAATTTTCAAATCTGAAAAATGACCTTTATTTAATCGCTCATATCTCCGTGACCGTTTGTGCTAGAGACTTGCAGTAACTTTCGCTTGGAAGCTGAGATCCTAGGCTGTCCTAGGACCCCAAAACGATAGTGATAGTCCTTGTAGTTCCTCTGTAATCGCGCCCGGCGCATTCGTGAATTTTACCGCGATTTGCAAATATCTCCACGTGTAAAAATCTGCTGCTGCTTGCCTTCCATTTGTCAGAAATTTGTTTAACCTGCTAGTTACTCCGAGATCCTTGCTAAAGTGAGCTTGAACTCATCCCAAGTATAGTTCACTCACCCTGAACCTCCTAGAGGGAATTAAAAGCATTTTAGCATATTTTTCACTTCATTGCCAGCACATGTAAAAGCATTTTGGGCCTGTGTTTAAAACTCCGATCTGTAATCTAGCTTGCTGGGGTGAACTGAATTACAGTTGATTGCATTTCTGAGAACTGTGTGCTTTCCTTCCATTTCCTTGCATTGCATAAAGGGGGGAGGAGATTGCCAGAGAAAAGTGATTACATTGTTTTGTTGAAATCATATTGAGTATTTTCTGTACTGCATTTTCATTCCACCTTGCATCCATTTGAAACCATAAAAGTATTGTTGCTATCTTATCCATCCTATAACCACTCATCATTGATTATAAAGAAGTGTGCTAGTGCCAGACTATCCATTATTGATTACATATCAGATTAAGTGTGATATCCAATTATTAATTTATTATAAAGCGTGATATATGTATATATTGTTTAAATTATCAAATAAACCTTTAACTTGCAAAACAGAACTACTTCTTGGCTCAGTGGGGTCAGGAGGATTCCAAGAGAGGGGTGTTATATAGGGGTAGTCATCCAGAACGCATGAACTGGACATAAAGATATATCAATAAGGGTTTCCATTCAGTATCCCAGACTAGGCATTGACTTAGCTGTAGTGTTGAATTGAATCCTCTTACAAGAATGATGAAAAGATATAGGATGATCAGAAGGTGCTCAGCATTATAATACAAAGACACTTAACACCTGAGTGTGACAATAAGAAACAAAATATGAAGACAGCAAAAATGACATATTACACCCATTACTCTGCACCTTTTTTTATGTTCACAAATAGAGCAGGTTTCTTAAACAATCTCGCGGTTGTACAGACAGTTGGTTATTTTGTGTAGCTTTCTTATAGAGCATAGTATGACCCGAATATGTTGCAGGCCCTTGGTTGGTGTGGGTCCTCCTTCAGGGGAAGGTGGTGGCCGTATAGATGTCACTGATAATGAGGAGTTTGGAAAAAACCCTAAGTGAGGAAAAATAATCGTTCAGAAAGCCACAAAAGTTAGCCCAGGAGATGTCTTAATGTATGTAGAAACATATTTTCATAATTATGAAAGGCTACGAAGCTGGTGACCAAAATGCTCCAAAAATTGCGTCAGTGTCAGTTGTTATGTTATGCATGCATTAAGAATCAAAAAGGGGCCTTTTATTAGCTCCCCGTTACAAAATGTCTCATTGGATTTTCTAGCGGGTGGGATGTGATGCAGGAATGCAAGGCGCTTAAATGGCATTTAGTTATTGACCTAAGAGTAAGGTCTTGAGTTCCTGTTTCAGTTTGTGAACTGAAAGAGCAATGTGCAGTGCAAATTGCTAGCGGGATGGTGTACCTCTAGGCAGGCGTGTAGCAAGAGTAGGTCTGCTTCCTGTTTTATTTCCTTGTGCGCCATTTTCGTCTTAAGCCTAGCAATGGCCTGCCTCCTGGAGGAGTGGGAGCTACATGAGCTACGGAGCTTTGCAGCTGGGTAGGCAGGTCTGTGGGAAGGGGCAGCCTTATAAGTAATGCAGGCAGGCTTAATGAGTATTCTGGCTGGGATGTGAAGCCAGTGCAGCTCTCATTGGATGGGAGAAATGCGGTTGAATGCCTTGTTTTCTGTTAGGAGCCATGCCCTGGCATGTGGGGGCAGCCCTAAGTGGGGCCAGGCTTGTCACTGGAGTGCTGATGAGGAGGGGGTTTACCCCATCGACGTGGGAGATTAAAGGACCTGCAGTGTGGTTCTGAAGTCCACAGTCCAGGGGTTTAGCTTCGGGAGGAGGGTTAGCTAGAAAGAGGTGGTTTCCGCCTATTTTTTTTTTTAATGTCGCTGAGTGATTTGGGGGCCAGGGTCAGGCAAGGTGTGAAGCTGTAAAGGCGCATGTGATTTAGCCCCCCCCCCTTGAATGGTATTCTTCTTAGATAGGTGGTTAAGGAGGACATGTTCTGTCTTTGTGAGAATGAGCTTTAGGTATGCGCTTGTCATCCAGGCTTGGATAAAGGCATGAAAATTAATAAGGCTTAAGATACCCTGGCTACTAATGTCTTTTAAGTATAATTGGGTTTTGTCTACATATTGGTGTAATGAGATTTTGGAGTCATTTGGCCTCATTCCGAGTCTGGCGGTAGCCGTGCCGGAAAAAACGGCAGGCTGCTGCTCAACCCGGAATGAATTACCACCTCCAGACTTGCCGGATTTACTGGGCCATTACAGCCCCGGTGGACCGGTAATTCCGGTGGTAGAATAACATTACTCCCCATTCCCATGGAGTCCCATAGGAACTCGTAGTTTGCTGGTCCGGAAACAACGGTGACGGCGGGGTTTACCGCCACCATTGTTTCCAGACCGGCAGGATCATAATGAGGCCCATTCAGTAGTAATCCCAATAGTTCCATGCTAAGAGTAAAGAACACCGGGGAGAGCCTTGTGGGACTCTGTAGATTACCAGACAACAGTCTGACCTGAAGTTACCCAAATAGACAGCTTGGGGCCAGTCAGAGAGGTAAGATGTGAACCAGTTAGGAATTGTGCCAGCAAACCCTATTCTGTTCATGGGTAGGCTGGCCAGTGTGAGGTGGTTGACCATGTCGAACCTGGCAGAGAGGAAGAGGAGTGCCAGGATGTATGTATCACCTTTGTCCATGATTTGAATAGGATCATGTATGCCCTGAATGGAGGGTGTTTCAGTGATAGATTTTGGGATGAACCCAGATTGGTAATCACAGAGTGTGTTGGTTGGTCAATCTGTTCATGGAGTCGATTGGCAACTGCCTTCTAAAAGATTTTACTAATGAATGTGAGGGGAGTGATCAGAGTGTAGTCTGCAAGATGACCTGGTTCCTAGGTCAGATTTTTGATGAGTGGGTGGATCAGTCCCGTTTTTAGGGTGCTTGGGAAGATACCTTGTGTGACTGAGGAATGTACTATTTCTCAGAGGGCGTGAGGCTGCCACCTTGACCTGCTTTAAGGAGGCAGTGGGAAGAGTGTCACCCTTGTATACAGTTGGTTTAAGTGGCACAAGGGTGTCAGCAAGGTCTTTGCAGGTGAGCGGAGTGAAGGCGGTCCAGGTTTATGTTATGTGCAGTCGTATCGAGAGCGGGGGCCATACATTTGTTGTAACTGCCCTGTTATTGTATGTTATTTATCTTCTTGATGAAACATCTGTAAATAGCATTGCAATTGCCTGTAGATTGGGGGATTACCAGGTCGGGCAGTGGGTTTGGGCAGTGTTGACTGCCATAAACATATCTTTACTCGTGTTGACGTCTTCTGAGATAGTTCATACGTAAAATGCATGTTTGGCTTTGATGATAAGAGACCCACATGTACTGCCTGGGGCATTGAGGATGAGGACGTCTTTGTTCCACTGTATTTTACATAAACATTTTTTCAGTGACTGTATGGTCCTCTTATAGTTGACTATTTATTCTTTGTAAAAGGGGAAGGGGCCTCAACCCTGATGAATGTTTGTCAACGAGTTACCGTATGGTTGAGAGTTGATATGAAAGCATCAGCATTGTGAATGGTGGGGTTGGTTAGAGTTGCTAGTTTTTGTTCTAGTTCTTCCGAGGGAAGTCCTTAAAGGGATCACTCAAGGGCATCGTAGGCTTGCATTGTCCCTTGTTTGACATGAGGCTATGTGTAAGGAGTATGGGCATGATGACATTGTCCATTCAGTCAAGTGGCGTTGGGTTACGACATTGGGCCTCATTACAAAGTTGGAGGTAGACTTGCCAGCAAAATCGACAAGGCTACCTTCAAACCAGCAAGAAAATCCGGCACCCGCAAATTGGTAATTACTGGGGTATTCCGGCCCCACCGGACCCAGTAATTTCCTTTTCGCGGGTGCTGCAGCCGGTATATCCCCATTCCCATATGGGAATGGGGATGCCTGTAGCACCGGCATGAATCATTGCCATGCCGGTGCCACTGGCTTTCTTTGCTCGCGGATGCCTTTCATTCCACCAGGTCAGACCTGGCAGAATGAAAGGCACCCGCGGCGCAACTCGGAGTTTGCCGGCCTGGATACAACGGTACTGGTAATCTTACCGGTACCGATGTATCCGGACCGGCAACCTTGTAATGAGGCCCATTGCATCTGTGGGAATGCTGAAGTTGAGTATCTGATGTGGTGGGGTTTAGTATGTGTTGATTTATGTCTAGGGAATCTATGAGGTGGAGAAAGGCATAGCTGCTTCTTTTAGTGGCTTGGTCCCTGTGAGATTGAAGGCATCAGGAAAGACGTTTGTTGAGTTTGTGACTTATGGGGTGATGAGGTTGTAAATACCATTGGCGAATGACCCGCACCGGTGTGGTGAGCCTTAGATGAGATTTAATGTGGTGGTCTATTTTTGCAATGGTTTATGGTGGGATCATAAAATCTCTGAGGAATGCATGGCTATTTGGCTAAACAAGGGACGGGTTCATTCTGATTTGTGGATAACTGCCACACCTCCCATTACCTTCCGTGTGCGGTCAACATGTTGGATGCTCTCTCCCGGTGGGATGAGGAGGGCAAAGACACGGGTAGAGATGGGGGAGAGCAAGTATCCTTGATAGATACAGCAATGAGCTTTAATGAGCATTAGGCTCTAGTGGTACAGGCAAATTGTTGTGGGTGGTTCTGGCTAAGCGTGGAAAACTGGAGGAGGTGGAGCTCAGCAGGTGATCAGGGACAATCTTTTGATCCAAGTAGAAGAGCCCTATTTATGCTAGGTTAGCCAAAACCACCAGAAGCAATTTGCCTGAACCACTAATACTGTTCAAAGCAACTCGATTTGTCAAAAATTCGCAATATTTGGGTGTTTTAGTTTTTTGCCAAACAGTTTTGCCCAGGCTCAGGCTTATTTAAGAGGCCAACTACCTTCAGCTACTCTATGTTTGTGCATCCAACAACACTCTGTATGCTGGGACTTGTAGACCTTTATATGTATTGGGGCTTGTTACATTGGGCTGTATTCCGGCGGATTTACAGAAGACCGCCAAGCTCGTAATGAGGACCATTGAGACAAGTCAAGACAAGACAAATAACAGTTTGTAGACATGGGTGGTGCAAGGAATTTTGCCACCTTTGGCAAATTGTCAGATTGGCGCTCTCCCCCCTTCCGAGGCCTAACCGTTCTCAGCCAACCGTTCAAAGTCCCGAATGATAGGTGCATATTGCCATGTCATAAAAAAGTTGACTGCCAGCATGGAGGCTTGGGCCCTTTAACCTGAAAAGGTTAAAAGGGCCTGTTTGCGTGTTTGCCTACAGGCCACCTGTGGACTCTGGACTGACACTTTCTCTCCCCAGCTGTGGTGCCACCCCCTTTGTGGATCTGCTCAATTCCAACCCTACTGCCCTTTCCGGAAGGGCCAGAAAATGTTGCTATTCATAGAATAATTGCCTGCCACTTTGCCCCTCCCACTTTGGTCACAGCATTAAGAGAGCACTCTGGGGCTGAACGTTCTGGTCACCTGCGAGTACAAGATTGGTATGTGAGCAGTCTGTGTTACGGGCCTGACGTTTTGAGCCCCCCTGAGAAGTGGTTCTCAACAATTTATGGGGAGCCACAAATTACAGTATTGTTTTAAAAAATGGCTAAAAGGTTTTTATGCTGCTTGGGTTACCCTTGGCGTCTAACAGTGATGACTGACTTACAGTTCCCTGGCTTCCCACCAAGCACCCAAACCACTAACGAAAACAACAAAACACTAATTACCCAGCACACCCAGCGGAGGTCCCAGGGTCATGTCTCTCATAGGCACCCCACAAACACTCTGCACCTGAATACTAATATCATTCACAACACTCGGGCTAAAGCCATTGACAAAAAAATATCAGTTCTGATAGCTATATTAAGGGGGAAAGAACAACAGCATGTTATACTTTTCGATGTTTAACATTTGAAAGTACTTCATTAATCCCCCACGCGTCTGTGCTGCGCAGGGAGAGTTGAATGTGGTTGATTATTTGCGTTGAAATGGAGACAACTTTACAGTGGTGCTTTCCAGTCGAGGTCATTGACAGTGTGCACTCCTACCCACTACCCCACTACTTGGTGAGAATCAGCCATCTTACCAGGAAGAAGGTGGAGCGGGTGGCGCCTGAACATTATTATGAGTGTAATGTCAGATATTTCAAAAGAAGCCCCATCAGAAGTCTCTTTCGAATGCAACTTCCTGTTCACCTTTTTCCCCTGTCATTTCCCTAACAGATTTTAGAAAGACAACGAAAACTTGCAGAGGGCTTCCTGATGTAATTTTGATTACAGAGCCAGCTGGCAAGGGATTTTCGAGTGCTGTATTTTTGGGGGGCTATCGCATAATTGAGAGCTCATGTGGCCCTCGTACAGCCTTTCATGCTTTAAGGGGGTCATTGCATGTCTCGAAGAGGATTTGGCAGGGTCTGTGTAATCGGTCACTGACGTATACGCTAATGGAACGACATCACATCACGGGTAGATGCTGCTCATCGTTGCCAGCCTGCCAAAATCCATGCATGGCAAAAGGCTAACTTAAGAGACCCAGGCACCAGCCATAGGGGTGATGCACGCTACCACAGAGGCAGAGAGGCAGGCAGAACAGATTTTAGTTTAAAACAAAATAACGGAGCATGCACGGTATCGGCTATTGGGAGTACTAGTCGGCAATCATGCGCTAACATACTAACTTAACCAGAATCCCCAAGCTTTCATTGTTCTCAAACAGACTAGCTTGGAGCGAGCCATAGCCTGCCGCATCAACCACCTCATTGCTCGCAAGCGTTTTTATATTGTTATCTAAGTGATCAGAGAGAGCACCATTTTTTTACCCCCAATTTCCATGCTGTGTATGCCAAATGGCTCCTTAATAAATATCTACAGTATATTACCCTCAGACCACTCCCTTCACCAAACCAAGCGCTGTACTGATTCCCCTCGCCGGACGCATAACTGCGTGATCAGTCCATTCAGTATATAATCATCTGAGGAAAAAGGTTTCCTGGTGCCCAAAGCCCATGCGTGCTTTCCACATCTGTACATTGATCCAATAAGAGGGATTTTATTGATTTACAATAAGAACCAGAAGAAAGCAAACAAAACAAAGGTTGCCTTGCATAGGTACAACGTATCAACGGTTATGAGACAGTAATAAGGATGGGAATACGTATGTACATGACCCAAGTTAGCAGGGGGATGAGTGTCCCAGGCCACTGCACGCCAGGACACGATGGATTCAGCGCTCCCCGGGTTGCTTCAATGTTGAGTGTTCACACAGTTCCTGTCCGCTTCCCGCAGACCTTCTCATACTTCCCAGGGCAACCCCTGGAATTGTAGATGCGTTTTTCTAAGGATGCACATCTGTCCATTTCGTTGATCCAACGGCTAAAGCTCAGTTTGTCCGGAGAGCCCCACGTAGCAGCCGTAAGTCTCTTTCCCAGTCCCAATGCTAATGACAGGAGTGTCTTTTCATGTTTGGTAGAGTCCACTTCTCCCAGATTCCCAGCAATACTAGCTTCGGGTCTTGCGGAACTGAGGACCCCAGTACACTAGAGATACTGTGGATACATTTCCGCCAAAAATCCTGTATTATGTCGCAACTCCACACAATGTGGAAGAAGGTACCCTCTAACCTCTGCCATCTCAAGCAGTCTCCCTTGTCTGCCACCCCCCACCTTGCCATCGCTGCGCGGGAGTAGCAGGCCTGATGCAATATTTTATACTGTATTAAGCAGAGCCTGGCGTCTATGCCTATTTCTCGTGGGAATATTAATGCCTCTACCCATTCCTCTTATTCCGACGGGCTCACCTCCCTCTCCCATTTCTCGCGGAGACGGGATAGTTCCCAGGCCCCAAAAGCAATAAGTACTTGGTAGAGTGTAGATGTGACCTTCATTGGGATTCTGGCCTGCAGAATGTTAGCTTCTAAGGGTGAGCATTTTGGGACCTCAGCTAACACAGGGAATTGGGCACATATTGCATGTGTTAGTTGTAGGTGTCTGTAGTGTTGTCTAGTAGGCAGCACAAACCTTTCCTGCATGGCCCGAATCTCAAAAGATGCCCGTCCTGTACAACGTCGGCAAGGGTGCATATCCCTAGCTCCTCCCACCTTGCAAAATAACCAATTTTTAGGACTTTAGGAATATTCATGTAGTTCCATAGTGGTTGGTCTAGTGTTGGTCTCTTGCCCCATCTAATGTGGTGGTGAGCCTCTATCCAGGTTTGAGGGATGTGCTGTATCATTTTGGACATGTCTGTCATCTCCTTTTCTATTCTGTATAATACTTTTAAGGGTCTGTTTGTTCCCATACTCCTAGCCTCTCCCCCTATATGTGGGAGCCCTGGATTGCCATGACGCCAGTCGTTCACCACTACCAGTTGTGTTGCCCAGTAGTAAGTACAGGGACTGGTTAGACCAATTCCCCCTTCCCAGACAGAGCGCTGCATGGTTTTGAGGGCTATGTGAGGTTGTTTCCCCCCCATAGGAGTCCCCGAAGGATGCTGTCCACAGACGTGAAGATCTTTTGGAGGATAGGGAGTGGGGCGTTCTGAAGAATATATAAAAATCTTGTGAGTGTCAACATTTTAAAGAGGGTCGCTTTGCCCATCAACGATAGTGGGAGGGATTGCCAGTGGACCGCATCTGTTCCGAATCTGTCTATCACCGGTTGTAGGTTGAGATGGAGGAAATCGTCTGACTTAGAGCTTACCCGAATGCCCAGATATTCAAAGCTCTGTATGGAGACCGAGTATAGGCAGTGTCGCGGGATTGCCTCATCCCCACCCTGAATGGGAAAAAAAATGATTTCTGTCTATTCACCCTAAGTCCACAGAATTTGAGGATATTTGACATGACGAGCAGGCGGTCTTTGGATTGCTCATGTAAATAAGTAGGTTGTCCGCATAAAGTGAGACCTCGTCTTCCCCACCCCATGGCCATGTGAATCCCGTCCACTCCCCTGCCGTTCTGAGTCTAATCGCGAGCGACTCTATGGCAAGTGTGAATAGCAAGAGGGAGAAGGGACAGCCCTGCCTGGTTCCCCGCCCTAGTACGAAAGCCCTGGAAGAGGTCCCATTTACCCATACCACTGCCTCCGTGGAGTCGTATAGTAGTCCGACCCAAGCCATGAAGCCTGCCCCAAATTCCATAATTTCCCATAAGGCCGCCCATCTCACTGAGTCAAAGGCTTTTTCAAAGTCTACGGCCAAAAGTGCAAGTGGGCTTGTTATCGTGGGTGCCTGGTCTATTACAAACGGTACCCTCCATAAATTCATCCGAGTGGATCTAAACGGCATGAATCCACATTGATCCGGGTGCATGAGGGGGTGTAAAACTCCTAACAGTCCGTTGGCTAAAACCCGGGCGAGGACCTTGGCTTCCCCGTTGATGAGCGATATTGGCCTATTGGAGGCACAAAGTTCTGGCAGTTTCCCATGTTTAGGGATCACCACAATAGCTGCCTTCCTGAGGCCTTGGGGGAGCCGCCCTTCCTCTCAGCTCCGTAAGAACATACGGTGCATGTGGCCTATCACAGGTTCTCCCAGGTGTTTCCAGGCCTCTACCAGGAAACCATTCAGTCCTGGAGTCTTGCCGGACTTGAGTTGAGACAACCCGACTGCCACTTCCTCCTCCGTGATCTCATCTTCGAGTTTATGTATCTGTTGGTCTTAGAGCCTGGGGTTCGTGATTGAATCAAGGAATTGTGGGCCCTCTGGTCCCCTCGCTGTCACCCTGGGAGTAAAGATGTTCATAAAATGTGGCAAATGCCTCTGCAATCTCAGTGTCACCTGTTAGCAGCTCCCCTTCGGTCTCCTGTATAGCCCGGACATGCCCCCTGCTCCTGTCTCTCCTCTCCAACCACGCCAGGGTTTTTCTGGCTTTGTCGCGCGTGTCATATATCTGACTACGTACTACCCAGTGGGTGGTCCTCGCGTTTTCCAATGCCACATTTCTTAGGGCCTCTTGCGCTGTGATGCGGGTCTCGCAGGAAGCACAAGACCCTGATTCGCAGAACGTTTCCTCTGCCCCAGATGCCTGTTCCTCTGCCTCCTCAATTTCACGGGTGTGTTGTCGGCGGTGGGCCACCACCAGGGAAAGAGCTTCCCCTCTGAGTACCGCCTTATAGCCCTCCCATAGCGTTCTCGGACTGTCGACTGAGTCCTTGTTTAGGGAGACATATTCCGCTGTTTTTATGGAAAGCCCTTCTGTCACCTGAGGGATGCCGAGGTAGTATGCACTGAGATGCCATGTGGACTTGGTTTGCCTGTTCTTTAACGCTATGAGTAAGCATGAGTGGTTCAAGATGTCCCTGGCAAGATATGTGGCAAACACCAATCTGTGCGCAATGTCTTGTTGGACGAAGAAGTAGTCAATACGTGACAGGGACTTATGTGCGTTAGAAAAGAACGAGAAGGACTTCAAGATGGCCGCCGTGGAGATGGGACGTGCCTGAGCACGCTCCGGCTCTCCCCCTCCCGGGCCTATACAGCAGCCAGCCCACTAGCGGATCTCTCGATGAGGTAGCCGGAGGAAACGGTCCCCGGAAACCCGCAGACGAAGCCCCCCATATACGAGGGCCCACCAGCGCCATACATAATGCGGCCGGAATACATCGGCGGACCCGCGGTTCCCTGTCGACCGACACTCCGGGAGCAGCGGAGGCGGACCGGGACCCGATACCGAGGCCGCCCACCGGGGGACGCAGAACACAAGATTTGCCCCCCGCGCCCACGGATTGAACCTACCGGGGGAATCGCGGAGGAGGAGACCCCCCCACGGGCCTCGGACGAGAGAAATACCCGAGACCGGCCACAGAGGCGACCCCAGCGCGGCCCCGCTTGGAAGGGCGAGAGGAAGACACGGGCCGGCGAACAAAACACAAGCCCAAGCAGATCGAGGGAAGGGAGCGAGGGCCTAGCACGAAAAACAAGCGGCACGGTGCCCAGAGCCACACTAGCCTCGATCTCCCCCGCTCTCCGGGCCCCACACATATTGGGAAGAACGCAGCCCGAAGCCGGACACTTTCTTAAGGTACGGATCGAACTGATCGAGGGGAGAGACCAAAGGCTCACAACAAGAGTTATGGACCTCCGAAACCGGGCACACTAGCCGTAACCTCCCCCCGCTCCGAGAGCCACATTGGCAAAGGCACGGCCCGTCGGGGCCACATGTAACGTATGGAGAGGAGAAAACGGATCCTCCTAAGCGGCAAGAAACACTCGTAACTGGGGAAGCTCCCCACCTCCACAGGGACTAGCCACACGTGGGAGCGGTCACATACTGCCGTAACTCCCCCCGCTCTAAGGGGCAATAACTGGTGACCCCGCCCGGAGAATCAAACGGATCGGGGACAGACGACCACGTGGGATCAGCAGAGGCCGCAGACCGAGAAATACGCCGACAGGGCCGGTCCCCTTCGAGAAGCTTCCATGTGGAGGCATAAATGTCAAAATCCAGAGGGAAGCACGGATCAACCAACCCCTCAAACCAGCCGCCGAAGCAAGACCACAACTTGGCCCAATTCTGGGGGGGGGGACAAAGGAACCACGGACAAGGCGAAAACGCCCAAACGATCAAATAACGACCTGGGAACGAACCCCCCCCCACGAAGACATGGCCACAAAAGAGGATCTGAAGATGTGGTTTGGGGAACTCCAAACACAACTCATGGACTCAATGAATGCGCATCTGGAAGCTATGAAGTCCGATTTCAAATCGGCCATGCAGGAATTAAAAACGGAAATATCAAGCCTGGGAGAAAGAACAGACACCTTGGAGAAGGTTGTCCAGAACATGGAGGAAGAGACACAACAAGTTGCAGAAACACAGGAACACTTAGCCCGCCTAACGCACAACTTGGAAATCCAATGTGAAGACTTGGAAAACAGGTCACGAAGATCGAACATCAGGATAAAGAACGTACCAGAGACGGTGGAAGATAAAGATCTTAGGGCAGCGGTCCAACAAGTTTTTTCAGACATCCTAGACCAGGACGAGGGAGAAGAAGTCTTGATAGATCGAATACATAGGGTGGGACCAAAAAGATCGTCTCCCCAAAAAGATCGCCCGAGAGACGTTTTGGTGGCCCTCACCAGATACACACAAAAAGAGCGAGTGTTAAGAAAGGCCAGAACAATGGCCTTCATTCGAATGAACGGGGAGGAAATACACCTGTATCAGGATCTGGCATTGACAACGCTCCAGAAGAGGAGAGAAATGTCCCAGATAACGAAGGAGCTGACGGCCCGCCAAATTAGATACAATTGGACATTTCCATTTGGCCTGCTGTTTACGTGGGAGGGCACACAAAAAAGGATAACTTCACGGGAAGAAGGGCAAAGACTTATGAACCTGCAGGACCAAGACGAAGACCCCCCGCGGGCAAGCGGCTCAGGCCCCCCCGTTACGACGACACACTCGGTATGGAAAACGGTGAACAGGAGAGAGCGGCGACCAAGCAGGAGGAAGTAATGCACAGAGGAACGTCTAGAATGTCGGAGCAGAAGCAGGACACAGCAGCCATCGGGGACTGTACAGGGTCAGAAAGAATCCGAGAGACCAACACACAGGTGCCGGGGGGGGACACGGAGGCCACTGAAGTCATGACGAAGGGTATAGGATCCCCTTCAAAGTTATCCCTGAGTACGGTAGAGGGCGTGAGGCACGAGGCAACACGCCGGGGTGCTAGTAGTAAATCATGCCATCCTCAGGGCAGTTGGGGAAGGGGGGGAGGGGAACACGCCACTTGGGGATTGCGTGGTATAACGGGGGGCGGTCGGGGGAGTTGGGGACAGGGGAAACCCGGGGATAACTCTGGAATTGCAAAAGAAACGAGAGGATCTGTGGCACACTACCTAATACGGGAAGACTCATGGGGATAAAAATCCTGACACAGAACGTAAGGGGCCTAAACTATCCAGTCAAGCGTAAAAAAGTAGCATACTCCATTAAGCAGGGGGCTTTTGACATCGTAATGCTCCAGGAGACACACATAAGGGCCCAAGACAAGCATAAATTCCGCCTTAGGGGGTTCAACCAAATCTTTCAGGCAAACGCGCCAGACAAAAGGGCCGGGGTCCTCATAGCGGTCAGAGCCTCCCTGCATGCACAAGTCAAGTTTTCATGGGGAGATAAACAGGGGAGAAGCCTAATAGTAATTATAACGATAGATGGCCGACCCCTGACATTGGCAACGGTATACGCCCCCAACACAGGCCAGGATGGCTTCATGAGAGAGGTCCTAGACAAAATAGATCAACGAGCCGCTGGAGAGATAATACTGGGGGGGGACTTCAACATGGCGTGGGACCCATCCCTAGACAGATCCGGGCACAGGAAACATAGTCAAGATGCCCCATCAAAAAACCTAAAGCAAAAAATCACACACCTTGGGCTTGCCGATGCTTGGCGCAATGCCAACCGAGAACGAAAATGATATACATATTACTCGCACATACATAATACGGCCTCGAGGATAGATTACATCTGGGTGTCACTGAGCCTCCTAGGTAAGATTAAACAGATAGAGATTGAACCTATCACGCTCTCGGACCATGCCCCTTTGTGGATGACCGTCACCTGGCCCACACATTATCCCAGGCTTTGGAGCTGGCGCCTCCCAGAGGATATAATAAGGGACCCAGTGGCGGCACAGAAACTAAGGGAACATATCACAGATTTCTTGGCAGAGAATGACCTCCCAGACACAAACAAAGACAGAGTATGGGACGCTCTAAAGGCGGTAATAAGGGGACATCTAATAGCACTCAAAGCACAGAGAGAAAAAATGAACCACCAATGGGAAAAGGAACTGGAAGCACAAATAGGGGCAAACCAGGCAGAACTGATTCAGACTCCAACTAGGAAAATCATGCGCACACTAAGACATGTGCAGGGGCAGCTAGAAGCCCTACGCACGAAAAAAGCGGAAAAGGCACTTCTATACACAAATCACTGGTACTATGTAAAGGCGAATAAAGCCGATAAACTACTAGCAAAACAATTGAAAAGCATGCAGCAGTCGCGAACAATAAAAGCTTTAAAAGATGAGTCAGGCCAACTAAGGACCCAAACCTCTGAGATAGGGCAGGTACTGGAAAGGTTCTATCAAAAACTGTATACAACGGATCTCCCTAACAGAGATCACCAAAAAGAATTTCTCGCCGGGATTCAACTTCCCGTACTGGGGGAGGAAGAGAGGCTAAACTTAGAAAAAGAAATTACAATAGAAGAAGTTCAAGCAGCAATACAGTCCCTCCCCATGAACAAAGCACCGGGCCCGGATGGATACACCGCCCTCTTTTATAAAACATACAAAGACATCCTCGCTCCTGTACTCACGTCCCTATATAATACCTTTGGGGGGAAGGGATCAGTGACCCAAACCATGAATGAGGCAAAAGTACTGGTGTTCCATAAAAAGGGGAAGGAAGAACAATGCCCCACCGCCTACCGCCCCATTGCCTTAATAAATCTAGACGCAAAACTGTATACTAAAATATTAGCTACTAGACTGGCACCACTCCTCCCTACACTGATAAACCAGGATCAATCAGGATTCGTCCCCAATCGGCAGACACATGACAACCTGCGTAGGGTCCTCCATTTGGTCGAAAAAATAGGCATTAAACAGACCCCAGCAGCACTGGTAGCCCTGGACGCGGAGAAAGCGTTTGACCGGGTGGAGTGGACATTTCTATTCCTGGTCCTAAAAAAAATGGGAATGGGTGAAGGATACATCGACATGATCCGGGCTAACTACAACTCCCTGTCCATAAGAATAGCTGTGAATGGCGGCCTGTCGAATAAAGTATACTTAGAGAGAGGGACGAAACAAGGGTGCTCACTTTCCCCCCTTCTATATGCTATCTATCTGGAACCCTTACTAGCGAAAATCAGGGACTTACCAGAGGTAGTGGGCATAGAGATGGCGGGACAGGAGCACAAAGCAGTGGCATATGCAGATGACATGCTAGTGGCTATAGGAGACCCGGGGCGGTCCTTACCGCATCTAATGGAAGTCATAGACGAATTCGGGGAGATCTCGGGATTAAAAATAAACAGGCAAAAATCAGAGATACTGGTCCTGGCAGGTAATAAAGAAGATATCCGCGCATGTGCGACAGATTGCCAACTGAAGGTAGCGACCACGGGTATCAAATATCTGGGTATCACTCTCACCGGGAAAATTGACGAACTTTATGCTCATAATTACCCCTTAATCTTGGAAAATATTAAAAAAGATCTATTGAAATGGAACCCATTGGCGATTTCCTGGTGGGGTAGAATCACGGCGGTCAAGATGACCATACTCCCTAAAGTACTGTACCTTTTTCAGGCCCTCCCGATAAGACCCCCCAGGGAGTTCTTTAGAACTCTTAGGAAGGAGGTGTCCAAATATGTTTTGCAAAACAAAACCCCGCGAATCTCAAACGCGAATCTGACGGATAATAGAGGGGAAGGTGGGTGCGCAATGCCACATTTTAAGAACTACTATGAAGCAGCCCAACTGTGGGTATTAAGGGAATGGATCCCAGAGCGAGGGGAAAAAATTTGGGAGAGGCAGGATAGAGCGGTGGCAAGAACACCCACCAGGCATATGCTATGGATTAATAATCGATTTCGACACGACAATACGCAAGTCAGTGAGATACTGAAGACTACGCTGGGGGTGTGGGATGCAGCTTCCCAAAAAGAAACCCTGACTAAAGATCCCGCTCCTTTCATGCCAATGTTTAGCAACCCAGAGTTCCCACCGGGAATGGAAATAGTCGCCTACAGTAAATGGGAAGAGGCCGGGTGCAAAATGGTGGGAGACATGCAAGAAAACCAACAGATAAGGTCATTTGCAGACTGCACAACGCTTTTGAATCTAACATCAAAGGACCGATTTAAATATGAACAGCTATGCCACTGGTTACGCACCCCACGAATAAAAGAAGCAATGCTTAGAGACCTGACCCCTTTTGAAAAGTACATTATGACGCAAACAGGCACCCGCAAATTTGTCTCAAATACATACAAATACATTAATGCACAACCGGAACCAACGACATGGCAATATATGAAAAGGTGGGAGAAAACCCTGGGCTATACCCTCCCCAGGGACAGATGGGAATATATCTGGGGTCAGATTCCAAAATTGACGAGAGCCATCCAAAATAGAGAAATGTGGGTGAAAATAATGCTACAATGGCACTACACCCCAGAGAGACTACACACGATGCTCGCCAACTCCCAGAACAGGTGTTGGAGGGAATGTGGGGGACAAGGGTATTGGCGACACATCTGGTGGGATTGCCCTAAATTAAGCACCTATTGGGGGGAAATCAAGGCCCAAATGCATAAAATGTTCCCGGGGACAGAACACCTGGGAGTCGAGGTATGGCTGGGGGGCCCATGGGACCCCAAGGACAAAACTCTCAACACCCCGCAGAAGAGGAACTTTATGGGTCTGTTGATAGGGGCATGGCTGGAGTTGGCACATAAGTGGAAAAATAAAAACCCGCCGGCAGCAGTGGACTGGACGCGTAGGGTGTGGACACATCTGGCTATGGAACGGTTAACATATAACATTCAAGGAGAACATGGAAGGTTTAGAAAGGATTGGGGACAGGCGTTAGAATCCCTCCAGTCGGACTACAAGGAACAATGGTGCCCGCACACAATAAGGATACTGGACCTATTCTCGTGAAGACGATGTACAAATCAACGAGAACACTGCATGGACAGAGTTATCCCGGAAGGTGGGAGTTGGGGGGAAATGGGGTTCATTATGTTTTGATTGCTACTTCATGTTTAAAATCAATAAAACATAATCGTTAAAAAAAAAAAAAAAAGAAAAGAACGAGAAGCCAGATTCTGTCACGTGTAACATTCGCCATGCGTCCACCAGCCCAAACGCAGTCACGAAGGAGTTCAATTTGGTCAGGAGGTCAGGGTTCCTAGTACCTTTCTGAGATCTGTCTCTTCCCACCTCCATAACCTCGTTGAAGTCTCCCCCGAGCACCAAGAAATCTGCTTGTTTGTCAAGCATTACTGCTTGGAGATCATTTAGGAGTTTGAGTCCGAGTGGCGGGGTCACAAATACTGCTATGATACCCTAAGTGTTGCCGCCTATGTCCCCGGTTACTACCACAAATCACCCTCCCGGATCCGCCTGGACCACCACCAACTGAAATGGAACCCTTTTGTGTATGAGGAACATCGTCCCTCTTGCCCCTCTAGAGAATCACGTGTGAAAACCGTTGCATAATTGGATCTCTTAGAAAACCTGCACTCCGTCCCGATCAGATATGTCTCTGCAAGAAGGGCGATGTCAGGTGAGTGTCTATTGAGGAACTGGAGTACCAATCTGCGTTTGATACTAGAGCCCAATCCATTGACATTCCATCTCAACAGGGTAGCGTCCATCATGTGCCATTGGAGTCCAAGGAAATGTCATGGGGGGTGAGGCGGGTCCCTCTTCCCCTGGCTGCCTCCTCCCCAATGGTCCCCCCTGTGCCATGTGGGTCAGTGTCCGTGTCACGACTCGCTCCCTTCGCTCCCGTTCCCGCCACTTGGGGGCATGTTTTGGGGTTTATTCCCTACTGGACATTTCCTCCGAACCTAATGCTACAGTGCTGGGATGAATTGGGAGCGCTAAAACCTTATTTTTCAAGTTACTTCCCTTCCGGATCCATTCCAGGTTTTTGTCAGCCAGCATGCTACTTTAATCAAATGACTATGCTTCCCAGAATGCCTGGCTCACTGCTTCACCTCCTCCCTTGCAGGACAAGGTTGGGTGGAGGATAGGCAACACCTGTGGCTGCAGGTTCAGCAGGCGGCACACCTGAGGGGTGTGCTCGTTAAGCAGCTTTAAAAGCCTAGTTTGCTTCAGTCCAGCGCTGGTCATCGTTGCAGTGTTCCTGTTGTGACTAGTCCCTTGTTCCTTGTTCCTAGCTTTTGTGCCTAGTTCCTGTTTCTTGTTCCTCCGCCCTGGATTTCAGATTCATGTGCTTAATTGATTTCTGCCTTTTGGATTTCCCTTTCTGTCTTCCTCTGTCTGCAGGCAGCCTTTCTCTGTGCTTTACCCTTTGATGCAGCCCAATTTGCCTGTGATTTCTGTTTCTTTGATGCTGTCCTTTGTTACTGAAGAACTTGATGCATTAGTCTTTCCTTTTTTAGATTTAGTTTCCTGCCTTTTCTCCTTGGATGGGTGGGTAAGGTTTCCTTTTGTGATATTATTTTCCTTGCTCCTGATCCTTACTTCCTATTGGGATCCATGCCATGTTTTCCATTTCACTTCTGCATTTATTTCCCATTTTATTATTTAGGTGTGGGGTGCTGTTGTAACTAGTCCCTGTGTGAATGCCTTTTGTTTTCCTCACTATTTCTTCAATCACAATTCCTACTTGCTCCTTGACTTAGGTCTTAGGTATTTAGTTATCCTCCACCCATTGCTGTTATAGCCTTCTGGGTCCATGTTTGATCTACTGGGTTCGTGGGTTTACTGACATTCAAGTGGTCTTTCCGGTTCTCGTGAGTACTGTTTCTAAGTTCCTTATTCAGTATCATCCAGAGTGTCAGCACACAGATCCTGTCCGTGCTTGCCCTCTACGTGGGCTTAGCGCTGTCAGTATCTGTAATAGCATAGTGGGTAAGGAGTTTGCCGACTTTCCTTTCAGTCATAAGGAGGTTCTAAGTGCTTACCCCACATCCCTTTTCATATATAGGTATTTTTGTTTCACTCTATCTGCACTCCTGGGTTTTAGTATATATGAGTCGTGGTTCTTGTGTGCACGTTGTTTGATTCAAGGTTATTCACTGTGCGATTTTGTTTACATTTCCCTTGCCATATTCGCTGCCTTTGTACTCCCCTGATTAATCCTGACAGAATGACCAGCCCAAAATTCCCATTGAATATGGCAAGTTTAAGAAAGAAAGGCAGCAAGGCCTCTAACAAATTTGTACAGAAAGCTTCCCCTACATTTACCTGTGACAATCAAATCACTAGTCCTGACTTAAATGAACTCCTTGTCACGAATGGGCATTTACGTGCAGAGTATTTTTCCCACAGGATGGCACATCTTACATTGCCTGATCCTAGTTCTGTCTTTTATTCTGATCCAGATTCTATGTCAGCACAAGCCTTAGCAGCAGAAAACAACACACTGTTAGACTTATTATACAAGAGTACCTCTGTTGTTGAACCCCATGATTCCAGTTGTGCTTCACCTCAGATTGAACAGTTTCATGGTACAAACATAAAGAATGGAGGGGTTCCTTGCATAACTTCTGTTTTCTACCCTCAGTCTAAAGCATACTCCTTTGCACAAGTACATACTGTAGTCCCTAATGCCAAGAGGTCTAATGTCAATAGTTTGCTTAAGGGAAACACAGACCAAGTTGGTAAGAGAAAGTATAAATCTCAGAACCTGCAAGCAGTAGATGACAATGTACAATCGGTGCACATCCAGATTGCTAGTGCAGGATCCAGCCTTGATGCCACTATGCCTCCCCCTGTGCCTACTGATAGTGATGTACAGTTAATGCAGGGCATGCTAAGAGCTAAGCTTGAGGAGTTAAGACAAGAATTCATTTCTTTACAAGAAGAGAATAAGACCTTGCACTCTTTACTGAAAACACCTCAGACTTTATCCTTTGATGTTGATGAAGTGAACACTGTTCAGCCCCTGAGTGCAGAGACTTTGGTAAACCATGATATTTGTCAATATGTTAGATCTATTGGGAATGAAAGTCTTTCTTCTAGCACAGCGCTTAATCTGGGCACAGTTTCTGACAATTGTTCTGCTGTTTGTCAGGGATTGCAGTTAGCTGAAGATTTACAAGCCACTCCTTTACCTAAAATTTCCTGTGTAGCAGTTTGTCATAATTCTGAGCTTGAACACATACATGCTTCTGATTTCCAAACACAATCCACAATGGTGACATACACAGAATCAGTCACTACTGTAGGCTTAGGTTCTGCCCTTGATCTTGCTGCTGAGACTGAAGTAGACGTTCAAGTTGATGTGGAAAACGATGCTACCTCTGTGTTCGCTCTTCCTTCTGCCAATTTTGGTCACAACGAACAGTCAGAGACAATACAGATTTCAGATTTTGATGGACCCATTCCTCAGTATACTGAACCAAAAACCTGGCAGACGATTCCTGAACTGTTGATTGTTAATCTGCCACTTTCAGAAGCTAAGACAGAGGAATGGACAATTGACGAATTCCTGATTAACAGAGACTTTACTATGGTGATTCCTCTGGTTGATATTGACTTCTACAAAGGAAGAGACTCTGTGCCATCCACTACGGAGAGGGACTGCAGGGGTACAGCTCAGTCTTTGGTTACTGGTGCCAAGGAGTCAACTGCCCTAAAGGTGTTTTCCATTCCTGAGCCACAAATGTGTCTGTCTACTTCTGGGACTTCAGTCTGTCCTCCTACAACCATTGACTCTTCTAATATCCAGTCCACAGCTCTGCAGTCATCTTTGACACACGTGTCTTCAATCAATGAACAACTGACATGTCTGCCATTCACTCAAGAGCCTTCACCATGTACGTGGTCAGTGCCAAAGACCTTGACAAGTTTGTCTTCAGCTAACGAGATGGCTCCAGCTTGCATGCCTTCAGCCTCAGAATTTCCTCTGGCATGCCTGTCTTCAGCTACAGTGACTCATCCAGCAGATTATCCTTCAGCCATGGAGCCTCCGGTAGTACATTCTAAGTGCATGTCTTCGGTCCCAGAGCCTACTGCTAGTTTGGCTTCAGTTCATGAGAGACCTGTATCCTTCTCAGCCTCGCGGCCAATATCGGAGGTGTACCTGTCTACACTGTCAGATCCTGCTGCATATACTTCTGCTCCAGAGATTCCTCCTGAATCTCAACCATTTATTACCGATGAAGGTCCAGCCAGCCCTTTGTATGCTTCAGGGGGATCACCAGATTGCCTGCCTTTTTCACAAGACAATTCTCCCAACTGCTTGACTGTAGCATCAGAGCCTCCCGAAGATGCAACATCTGAGTCTGAAACTTCTGCCAGCTCTCACTTCAGAAACATCAAGCTGGATTATGACTCGGGAGAGCCTTACATGCGAGGCCATTGGACTTGCCTGGAGTACTACGAGAGGGAGACGGATACCATCCGCCACAGCCCAGTCACCGAACAAGTAGCCGACCAGGATAGTGGGCTGGGTGGTTCGCATCTGGGGTCCGGTTCGGATCAGCCGCTTGACAGCTTTTTTGTTGCCGGATCACACATGAGCCCGAAGGAAGGGACGGGCACGGCCCCCCAGCAGCAGCCCCAGTTGGGTGCTAGTAGCCAAAGGAAGGGAATGACTGCTGCAGTTCAAGATGTGCCCGTTATTGATCCTGCTGCGAGTGTGCCTGATGTACTAAGTACTGCGTCTATCACTCCTATCAGTATGCCAAACGTCCCTGCGGTTGTATCCCACCTGCAACAAGGTGGCTACACGACTGTCACCGGGAGTGCCAGCCTCGAACAACCCATAGGACTTCCAGGCCTCCAAGGCATGGAACATATGCAGTCAACCCTTAGTCACTTTCAACCACAAGCCTTTTCCCAGATGGATGACAGAAAAAGATCCGAACCTCTACCTCGGCCGCCACCTTCTTTTGCTGAACATAAACATTTCCTGAAACCTGCAGTTTCCTCACCTCCTGCGTGTCCACTCTCGGCAGAAAGGCTAACAGGGCTTCTACCATTGTCTAAGGTATGTTGCACCAGCCTGCCTCCCTCCTCAAAGACTTATAAGTGTCCACTCCCAGTGACTGAGCTTCCTGGACCTTCTAACTCTGCTTCAGGTTCTGCAAGTCCTTCATGCCTTTCTTCGAACCATGAGTCTCTTCCTCACCAGAAGCCTGCCTATGACTCTTCTAGACTGCAGCCTGATTCTATTCATTCCAGTCCATCTGCTTTTGCCCACAGGCCACCGTTTCCATCAGTGCCACCTCCAAAGACAAAGCGCTCCTATCATGGAAGGAAGATGTTTTGTGCGGGTGACGGTCGCCTGGAGACGGCTGTGGGAGGGGGTATACTGTCATGACTCGCTCCCTTCGCTCCCGTTCCCGCCACTTGGGGGCATGTTTTGGGGTTTATTCCCTACTGGACATTTCCTCCGAACCTAATGCTACAGTGCTGGGATGAATTGGAAGCGCTAAAACCTTATTTTCCAAGTTACTTCCCTTCCGGATCCATTCCAGGTTTTTGGCAGCCAGCATGCTACTTTAATCAAATGACTATGCTTCCCAGAATGCCTGGCTCACTGCTTCACCTCCTCCCTTGCAGGACAAAGTTGGGTGGAGCATAGGCAACACCTGTGGCTGCAGGTGCAGCAGGCGGCACACCTGAGGGGTGTGCTCGTTAAGCAGCTTTAAAAGCCTCAGTTTGCTTCAGTCCAGCGCTGGTCATCGTTGCAGTGTTCCTGTTGTGACTAGACCCTTGTTCCTTGTTCCTAGCTTTTGTGCCTAGTTCCTGTTTCTTGTTCCTCCACCCTGGATTTCAGATTCATGTGCTTAATTGATTTCTGCCTTTTGGATTTCCCTTTCTGTCTTCCTCTGTCTGCAGGCAGCCTTTCTCTGTGCTTTACCCTTTGATGCAGCCCAATTTGCCTGTGTTTTCTGTTTCTTTGATGCTGTCCTTTGCTACTGAAGAACTTGATGCATTAGTCTTTCCTTTTTTAGATTTAGTTTCCTGCCTTTTCTCCTTGGATGGGTGGGTAAGGTTTCCTTTTGTGATATCATTTTCCCTGCTCCTGATCCTTACTTCCTATTGGGATCCATGCCATGTTTTCCATTTCACTTCTGCATTTATTTCCTATTTTATTATTTAGGTGTGGGGTGCTGTTGTAACTAGTCCCTGTGTGAATGCCTTTTGTTTTCCTCACTATTTCTTCAATCACAATTCCTACTTGCTCCTTGACTTAGGTCTTAGGTATTTAGTTATCCTCCACCCATTGCTGTTATAGCCTTCTGGGTCCATGTTTGATCTACTGGGTTTGTGGGTTTACTGACATTCAAGTGGTCTTTCCGGTTCTCGTGAGTACTGTTTCTAAGTTCCTTATTCAGTATCATCCAGAGTGTCAGCACACAGATCCTGTCCTTGCTTGCCCTCTACGTGGGCTTAGCGCTGTCAGTATCTGTAATAGCATAGTGGGTAAGGAGTTTGCCGACTTTCCTTTCAGTCATAAGGAGGTTCTAAGTGCTTACCCCACATCCCTTTTCATATATAGGTATTTTTGTTTCACTCTATCTGCACTCCTGGGTTTTAGTATATATGAGTCGTGGTTCTTGTGTGCACGTTGTTTGATTCAAGGTTATTCACTGTGCGATTTTGTGCACATTTCCCTTGCCATATTCGCTGCCTTTGTACTCCCCTGATTAATCCTGACAGTCCGTCCCTCAGATCCCGAGATTGTTGGGCCTGGACATTCGCCTACTAGGAGCCAGCATATTGCCTGCTTGTACCCTGCGTCCCATCTCTCTGTCAAGCTGCGCGGCCAACCAAAACAAACTCTGAGAGCAAATACCTGTTATGCTCACCTGGATTCCACAGGGGCGTCGATCGGATCCGGACAGCTGCGGCCTACTCCGACGTGACGCGTAGTGCAGAGATGACAGACTGGACTGACCCACCTAATCTCGTCTGCTTGACCCGTAGAAATATTCTCCTGCAAGTGGAGAAAGAGATTTAGCCACCCGTGGATTCTAGTGATGGCACCCCACTGTTCTCCCCACTAATCACCTCCGATATTCCCTTTCAGTAATCTCACCTTATGTTTTTGAATGATGAGCTCTCCATCCTGCGTGGAATGCAGGGGCGCGTTGATACCAGTTACTTCACTGGTTCGAAGGCGTTGGAAGAGTTCCGGATGAATATTGACTCTGAGGTTCCTGGCGAGGACCGTAAGTATAAAGTTCAAAGAGTTCAATATGTCCGATGTTCACTCTTGTTCCATTCCCTTCTTGTGTTGCAGCTGGGTCCAAGAGAAGATTGTCTTGTGGCAGCTGATGGCGTTTAGGTAAGAGTCTGTATTACCCAACACTGTCCGGTAAAAGATGCGTGTATTTAACTTGTTGTTTTCTCTCTCCTTACAGGTGCAGCGTAAGAGATGTGGCGTGTTAAAGAATACTGCCTCCAACGGTAAATCGGTAAGTCTATGGTGGTAAAAGAGATTGGATTTGTTTGCTCTCTAGGCTCACCTTGTTATTTCTTTTGTCCCCTAGATGCTGGAGTTCGGCGAAGAAAATGATGGAGACAGCGCCGAATCGAAAGATACTGTGAGGACTGGTGAGTATGGCGCGGCGCTGCAGCTGGCGATGCGAGGCGTACAGAAATAATGTCCATTTCAAGTTCGAAGACGTGATGGATCCGGAATCAGGTGAGGAATTAAAATAATGTTCGTGTTCTAACCTTTCCTTCTTCTTTCCTCTTTTTCTAGGAGCTCTGGATTCGAGGCGGGCATGGCAGAAGACTGGAAGCTGACTGCAGGCACGGTGAGCATTACGCTGCTGATGCAGAATAACGCGAAGCGTGAGCTGCTGTTCGGGCGTGGTTTAAATAGCCTTCAAAGAAGTCCCAGGTAAGAAGTTTCCCCAGAACCACACCCGAGTAAAAAATAGTCTCTGAAGTAAAGTAGTCCCATTCAGGCCTCACGTTGGCTTGGATTCATTGCAGCATGGTCTGCATGAGGTAAGTAATGCATATGAACCTGGCGCCTGCGGCACCAGGACTGATTTCTTCTATAAGCCCGGTGCCTATGGCGCCAGGACTGTACCCAGACAGCCCCTAGCCGGGGCTGCTGGGCTTTTAATAAGCACCTGGATGCCTGCTCCCAGGGCTGATGGGCTTGGTCCGGATGCCCGGGGGTAGGCATCATGACAGCACTCCCCCCCAAGGCCCCTCCTAAAGTTGTTCTTCCCCTTGGTCCTGGTTTGTCTGGGAAGTTCCGATGGAATTTTTTCACCAACCGAGGTACATGAACGTGATCACTAGGCTCCCATGACCTTCCTTGTGGTCCGTAACCCTTCCAGTCGATAAAAAAAATTAAAAAGTCTTGATTTAACCATTTTAGAGTCCAGGAAATTTTTAACTTCGAATTCGGGTTCCCCATCTATTAGGATGGGGTTGGGTGTTTTGGCTAGTCTTGTCCCGGGTTGAACTGGTTTTAGAAGTGAAACATGAAAGACAGGATGAATCCGCATATTAGAGGGTAATTCCAATTTGACGGCCACCGGGTTGATAATGGCCTTAATAGTGTAAGGTCCCAAATATCTAGGATTAAAAGTCTGAGTCCCTTTTAGAGGTATGTGTTTTGTAGCCAGCCAAACTTGATCCCCAATCTGGTATTGTGGAGCATCACTTCTATGTTGATCAGCATTTTTCTTGTATTTCTCTTTCGCTAGTTTCAAATGTTCCGTTGCCTCCTTAAAGATTGTGTAATAATAGAGTGCAGATGATTCACTGCGGGCATTTCTAAGTGTTGAGGCGAATCGAGTTCTGAGGTTCGAGGGTGATGTCCATATATGGTATAAAAGGGGCTTTGTCCGGTTCCTGAATGTACCGGACAAATGAGTTATTGTATGCATATTCAGAAATCCATAAAATATCCTTCCAATGGCTTTCGGTTTGTTGTAGCATGCAACGGAGGTATTGTTCAAGAGTCTGGTTAGTCCTCTCCGTCTGACCATCGGTCTGGGGATGGTGACTGGTTGATAATCTCACGTCGATTTGCACTAATTGACAACATTTCTTCCAAAACTACGAAATGAATTGACTACCTCGGTCCGAGACCAATATAGAAGGAAATACATGTATTCGAACAATGTTTTCGAGAAATTTTTTGGCCAAAATTGAAGCAGAAGGTAATCCCTTTAAAGGAACAAAGTGGGCCATCTTGGAAAAAAGATCCACAATGACTAGAATGGTGTTAAATCCATTACATGGAGGTAGATCAGTAATAAAGTCTAAAGACAAAGTGTGCCATGGCGTAGGTGGAATATCCAAAGGTTGTAAAAGACCAGCTGGTTTTTTCTTCTGACTTTTGTTTTGGGCGCAGATACCACAAAATAGCACAAATTACTTTAAGTCTTTTCGCCAGGTGGGCCACCAGAATTGTCTTTTAATTTTAGCTTCAGTTTTTGCAATACATGGGTGTCCTTCCATCAGAGCATCATGATAATTGGAGATAACTAGTTCTTGTAGTTCCTTGTGTGGTAGAAATAGACGCCCTTGATAGTAAGGTATGTCATTGATGACTGAATAATCTTGGCCTTCCTTTACCCAGTCCTGCAGGGCTGCTGGATCGAAAAGTTGTTGGATTTTTAAATGAATATCTTCTAAAGTCTGTAGAGTAGTTATGCCAAGAATTCTTTGTTCTGAAATTTTGCAGCATGGTCTGCATGAGGTAATGCATATGAGCCTGGCGCCTATGGCGCCAGGACTGATTTCTATTATGAGCCTGGCACCTAAGGCGCCAGGACTGTACCCAGACAGCCCCTAGCCGGGGCTGCTGGGCTTTTAATAAGCACCTGGATGCCTGCTCCCGGGGCTGATGGGCTTGGTCTGGATGCCCGGGGGTAGGCATCATGACAATACCCAGAACTTCCCCCCTTGTAACCTCTCCCCAGTTGTAAACCAGTGTGTGCAACAATTATCCCCACATCCCTCCCTGTACTTCCCCCCAACCAGAAGCACCTGTAACTCGAACTGTGCGCCATCTTGAGCCAAACAACTAAATAACACAGGATGTCCACTACTGCTGCGAGTATAGGCCGCACATCAGTAGTCAGGGGCTGCCAATGTTAAGTTCCCTGTGTGGCTCCAGTTTGCTCGGGCATCCTGAGTGGTCGTCGTTGATCATCCATTGTCGTCCCTGTCCTCCCCAACATTTGCAGGCATGGGCAGCTCAGTGACTTGTGAGTCCAACAGGGGCAGGGATTGGTCGCCTCTTGGTTTCCGTCCTGGCAGCCCTTTCCGTAATCGTGATGGCATGGATCTGAGTTGCAAGCCATTTGCATGCTTCTTCCGGGGTGTAGAACAGGTGGGTGACCCCTTCTTGGGTCACTTTGAGCTGTACAGGAAAGAACAGCTGTATTTTATAGACATAGACTGTAGCTTCTTTTTAACCGAGTCAAAGGACTTACAAGCCTGTTGGACCTCCTTGGTATAGTCAGGATAGAATCTGATGCAGTAACTATCATAGGTGATGGGGCCGGGGGCCCGGGCCATCTAGAGTATGGTGTCCCTGTATCAAAAATTCAGGAGTCTAGCAAATATTGTGCGTGGTGGCACACCTACGCACCGAGCATCCAGTCGGGATTCTATGTGCTCTCTCAATCGAGAAAAACTTGGAGAGCTTCTCGGTGCAAATAATTTGTTGAGCCATTATTTGAGAAAGAGTTCAATGGCCCCTCCTCTCTTTCTGGCATCCCAAGGATTCGTATGTTGTTGCAGCGTGCATGCCCTTCATTATCCTCTGCTCTGTTTTAAGGGTGGGTCACCTTTTGAGTAATCGCAGCTAGTTGTTTCTCCATTTGTTTGATGGCATTCTCCGAGTCCGAGATCCTGTGTTCTGTCTCCCCCACTCTCGTGGCCAAGTTACAGAGATCCTGTCTGAGGAAGGACACCTTGGTGGACAGGCCGCCTATCTTTTCCTCCACGGATGACCTGTTTTCACCAATGGCCGTCATGACATTGTTGAGAGAGATGTCATGTCATCTCTGATGCCTGGGCTGTGTGCCCTTGTCCTTGACCATTGTGTGGGTCTGACCTTGGCCCAGGGATAGCTTTCACTATTCGGGCCAGTCAATTGTAGTGCAGTGTCCCACAGCTGCGGCGCCCCCACCAGTCCCAGCAATTATATTCTGAGAGTGATAGTGTATTGCTGTCAATCAGTTCCCCAATGGGGGGAAAAGGGGGTTAGGTGTCTACAGCAGGTCCCAGGCGTTATTACACCTCCTTTCCTGGACTTGAGTGGGATCACTAGCAAGGTGGACTTAATTCCTGACCCTTGGACGAAGATGAGGCCATGGCGCCTCCTCCCTCAACCAGTCCCGGTGGTGTGGGAGGCGGAATCCCCACAGGCCCAGGCAACACACCCTCCATGGAGGCAGCCTTCCTGTGTGAATTTAATGTTTTTGCAGCCTTGCTAGAGTGAAGAGCGGGGGAGTGGGGTTAGCGCACCTCACCTGTGCCAGTTGTTGTGCAGGCGTAATAGTTCCGCTGTCGGGCCCCGGCAAGCGTCCCTGCCTCAGCCAGGCACCCCGTCGTCTCTTTCGTGGATCACCCATCCGGCAGAATGCAGAAAAATTGAGGCTGGCCTCCCACTGGTTTCGCCTCCAGCCCGGGGTCTCACTAATTGTCTCCCCAACCCCTCCAAAAAAGCAGCCTTCCAATGTCGGTATTTTATTGTGTTAAACAGTCCCGCTCTCCTCCTTGTCCCTCGTCAGCTGTTCCTACCCGGCGTGTGCATATAATAGCCAGGCTCCGGCAAGCGTGCTACTTCCAGCCGCACACCCAGCCTACACCTCCGCAGCACCCCTCCGCCCCACTCAGAGTGCACCAAAGCGGGGAAGGCAGGCCCCCCTCTGGTCCGCCCTGGTCCCAGGTGGCCCAGTGACGTGTCCTCAGCGGCGGTGGGCCCCGATCCGGCGGGCTGCACCGTTGTCCAAAAATGCAGCTAAATCCTGCAATGAGCCGGGGGAGTGGGGCCCAGGATGCCACAAGTCACCCCGTCAGGTCCGCATTGGGGGTCCTCTGTCGGGGTCGAGTCCTCCGCTGGGTCGGAGCTGGTGACGGTTGTTAGGCACAATTATATGCAGTACCCTTTGGGAACACTACACACAATTAAGACTACAAGTGATAGTACAATTTCACCTTTGGTACAAACCTGTACTACAAAGTTATAGTGGTAGCAGTAGCGGAGCAGCCAGACTTATCTCAAGAGTAAGTGAGCAGTACAAATAGTTACACAAAGGACAGCAATCACTATGATTCAGGCAAACACTGACTCAAGGTTTCTAAGTAAAATAATATATATGTATTTACTCAACAGTTGTATAACATTTCACTATTCTCAGCAAGGTCAAAATCACAATCATAAATACACCACACCACTTCCCTTAAATTCCAGACAAGTTAAGCTCACAAAATGAAGTGGGAGTAAAATGGTACTCCAGCAATTTAAAAGGGAGGGAAAGACATAGTTATCAGAAATTAGGCAAAACCAACAGGTAAGTATTCTGAGCAGAGAGACTACAGTGAGGAGATCAGTTAGAAAAGGCTTAGGGCCAAAGTCAATAGGTCAAAAGTCTTTTGCTCAAGATCACACAGTTCAGGTTAGTTTGCGGTAAAGTTTGTGGCACAGATTCAGGACGAGGTTGGTTGGTAGAAAAGTTAGTTCAAAGAGAAGAGAAGGACAAGCCCTCGGATTGGAGAAAGATTTCAAACACTTTCACCGCGGCTGAGCGAAACGCACAACCGGATTTGCACAGTACCTTAAAACGGAGAGGGGGCTGTAGCTGAGGCAGACGTTCCTGGTAGTTCCTGCAGGCTCACAGTTCCTGAAGCGACTGTTGGACTGATCAGAAGTAGGAAGACTGGAGGGTTCTGCACTACCTAGGGAAAAAACCAGCAGCAGCATCAAACAACGAATAAAAGGTGCACTCCTTAAAACCCAAGCAGGGTCAGACCTTCCTGGCTATCCGGCCCACTGTAGCTCTGTACAGCGAATTCGACCAGTGGTGGGGTCCTGGCTTGTAGTTTGGGCGAACCGGTTGGGCCCCACCAGCTCAAGGGAAGAGGGTTTCCTGGAGGATCTTCTCTGTCGTCGGATTTGGAGATTCGGACCTGCAGCAGGGCTTCACCGGGCGGTTCAGTCATTGTAGGGGTCCTCTTCTTCCAGTTCCTCGTTAGTTCTTTCGTTCCAGGGGCGACTCTGCTCTTCCAGTCCCAGAGACCTGCTTTCTATGCAGTTTTCGGCCATTCATACAGCCTGGCTGTCAATCACACAGCATGGTGGCTGGCCTGGCAAGGCCAGTCCCCTTAGCCAATCAGACATGAGTGCGAATTGGGTTTCCAAGGGAACCCATGGCAGGGGTCCGAAGAAACCTCTCTCACATCCTGCCTACCTAGACTATCAGGCGCCTTAAGGAGGGCTTCTGTGCAGAAGCCCGCAAAAAGACAGCGAACAAAGGAGCCATCCCCAGTTTGGCGCGCAGAGAAAAACACGAGAAAGACTTTAACAAAAAGAAATGGTGACTAAACCCAGCCGGAGCCAAAATAAAACATATATGGTCAAGCAGGTTTTAAGTTCGAGGCTAATATAATAGCCTAAAACATTACCACGTCATGTAAGATAACTGCGGTAGAAAAGTTATGGTAGATACCACTGCCACCAGCCAAGTCTTAATGTTAAGGGAGCAAAACAAGGCTCCAAGAGGCACAGACAAAAAGGGATAAGAGTTAACCCTTTCCAATACTCCATGTAAGATGGGGTGTACTGGGTCTGTGGTTTCAAGTGACTATATAAAGTTAATGGCAACTTTACCTGTTTCTGGGGGACAGTAGTCAGCCCCAGAAAATGGAGTCAGGCGGAAGTCTCAAAAAGACAGCCCTGTGACATTTCAATGAAGGTGCTGTGTAACACACACAAAAAGTGGTGCACATGGAGTAGGTGAGGCTCCAGTGCCCAAGATCACACAAAAAGTAGAAATACACATAGCAAAACACATGCAAGAGTGGGAAAAAAGGCTCACACTCTTACCAGGTGAAAAAAATAAATCCTAGAAATCCAGCAAAGCTGCTGGGGGACTCTTTAGGTAAGGGAAATCACCATTTATGAGAATTCTCCCTAACAACAGTCCCTCTCCACCAGCTTCCAGGGGGCCTCACGACCTGCACACCAAGGGGGAGGGGCAGTATGCCACAGCGGCCCAAAAGGGCACTTCAGGACCAGCAGAGCTCGCTTTCACCTCCGTCCCCTCCACACAGCCTTTGCAAGGGTCCTCCTCTGCCTCAGGCACCACCCGCAGATGGAGGTCCGTTGTGTCTCTGGTCACCAAGATGGTCGCAGGGCACGAGGTTGGTGCAATATGCACCCACTGTTTAGGCGTGCAATGGCTGTCTATGCACACGGCCCGGGGTTCACGGGACAAAATGGCACCCTTATCCCTCCAGCAAAAGTCGAACGGCACCCTGCTAACTTCCTGGCACCGATTTGTTTCGGGGAGGCAACAAACTGGTATCACACTGTTCTGCCACTAGTATGTGTGATTGTCCACACTCAACACATCAGGGAACCAGGATATTTTCTACAGGATTGCTGGCGGTCACTCGGGAGCGAGATGGCTTACGTCCTCATCAGCGCGTCGCGCATGCGCAGACTCAGTTCGTTGGCTGAAGTAAAACTAACCAGCTGTCCCTCACCGCTAATTTCTCTTTTCCTATTATGTACACAGTTGCCCACAACCGGTACCCAGATATGTGTTTTCGCTCGCACTTACCTCGTAAACAAATGCTGCAGCTTTCAGGGGAGCAGAGAATGGCAGGGTTTCACTGTCATTGCATGCTCTAGGCCTGGGAGCCTGGTTCAAAATAAACACAGGCACTCTCTTCGAAGAAGCAAAGAGATAACATGTTTATCTACGAACAGAAGTGGCCCCCTCACTTCTAGGAACACTCAGCTGGTATTGATGGTGGGGTTATTAAAACGAGCATCGGCCAGACAGCGCCTCCAGCAGCACTATTAAGCAAATATTTTAGGCACCAGTGCTTTGTTTTTACTAAACCACGTACGCATCTCAGCACCTGACGTGGGGCGGGTGTGTCACCGCTCCAGACGAGTGAGTTTCGTAGTCTCACTCTAAACAGGGGCCGTGCCCAGGCTGGCACACCGCACGGAAGGAATGCCCTGGCTGCTGCAGCTAGTGCAGGGGCAGGAGGCGGCAGAAGCCAGAGCCTCAGCCTAGCATCGGTCACGAGGGTCGAGGGCACTGCCGCATGCGCAGTGCTGATGCGCAAGTGCAAGCGTCACGCCTCCTCGTGACCTGTCCCAATCTCCTCACTGTGCCTGGCGCCACGCTGCCTGGCCTGCCTGCTGCTGCAGTGTGCACTGCTGCCGAGAAAGACAGACCCTCCAGCTTATTGCGATTGTGCGATCCCGCAAAATGCCGCGAAAACGGCCGTTTTGCGCAAAATGCCGCAAAAATGGCCGTTTTGTGCAAAAACAGCATCTTTTAAAAAAAAAAATTTTTTTTTTTTTTTTTTTAAGTAATCTGCAAAAATTACTGTTTTGAAAAAAAGAATCCTCAGGGTGCCAGGTGCTCAACTTTTTTTTTTGTTTTTATTTACACAAGAAATGAAATCACTTGCGCCCCAAAAATTGCAGCCCAATCCACAAGGGACACATGAATGGGCACATTTTATATGCGCGCCCATTCAGATGGCCTTTTTCACCTCCTTGATCAAATAAAGTGGCGTTTCTGTCAATTTAAAAGCACATCCCGCATTTCCAAGCAAGATGCACTTTTAAATGTGCAGAAATTGTAGGCAACCCTACGCGCACTGGATGTGGGGCTGCCACTGCATGACAGGGTCTTTCCTGACCCTGTCATGCATTTCTTTTAAGGTATGAACCGCTGCTGAGTCGCTTGCATTTCTGTTCCTCAAACAGGATAAAAATGCATTTTTCGGGTCACATTTTACAGCGGCAGGCACCTAGAGTGCCTGTCCCTGTGAAAGGCGCTGGGAGCTTGCAGAACACTGTCGGGAGAGCGATTCTATTCAATTTGACCAATTACGTGCAGTTCTATTCGATCGATTTTTATAAATACTGAACATGTGTTGCGGGGGTGTCACCCGCTCCCCTTGTTTAGTATTTTTGGTCTAGGGTGGTTGCAGAAGTGTTTTCCCCTTTTTCCTCAAAATTGGAGGCGGGGACAGAAAAAAAAGGAAAATAACGAAAAAAGGACCCTGCAGAGTCGGATCCGACCCGCGTTAGAGGGACGGATCCGACCCGCGTTAGAGGGACGGATCTGGCACCGCAGGGTTGCAGGGGAAGCTGCAGCGACCAAGCGGTTAAGTAGGGGAGGGGGTTGGGTGGTGGTGAAAGGTACATTTTGGGTTGTTTGGCTGAAGTGCAAATCAATTTGCAGCAAAATTGACTACGGTCAATTCCGCCGCAAATAATTACACTTCGTTCAAACAACCCAGAACACCATTCAAGGCAGCTGCCAGCGCACAATTTGCGCTACAGCTCAAGCCTGTGGAAATGCGCCGGTCACCTTTGAGAATAAGGTGACCTGCTCATTTCCAAAAATGGGTTGTCTAAAAATAGCATATCCTCCGTTCTTTTTTTAAATGCCCCCTCATTTGAGGAACTGGGACAAAATCTACATTTAAAAAAAAATAATAAAAATGGTTACACTATGAGAGAGAGGGAGAGTGATGGGTGAGATGTGAAGTGATGGGCAAGAAAGCAGAGGAAGAGCAGTGGGTCAGAGGAGGAAGTGCTGCACAAGAGAGCAGAGGACGCAGTGATGCGGTGGGCCAGAAATCTGAGAGCGAGCAGAGGTACAGAAAGTAGAGGAAGCGGTTGGCCAGAAAGAGGCAGTGAGCTGCAGATTGGGAAAAAGGATGAGGGAAGAATGTGATAGAATGGGAGAAAAGATGCAAGATGCAGAAGCAGCACAAAAGAATGAAGGACTGTATATTGAGGGAGGAATTGTAGAGTGTAAGGTGTGAGTTGGGAGTATGATTTGGAGTGTGGCAGGGGCTGGGCAGTGCAGATTGTGACTTGACAGTGTGACATAGCACGTGAGTATTTGTATGACAGAGTGAGAGGTTAAGGAATGTAAGTTATGATGGAGAGTTGGTGAGATGTTTGTGGGTGTTTGGGGGATTGGAGAACATAGAAGGGGAATATTTTCAGCATTACAATTGATAATGATCAATTTAGTTAATACTATTAAATAGGCATGAACATTAAACCAGAAATGTAGCCAAATCAAACACTGTTCTGCCAAGCCAGAGACATCTGGGACTCTTCCTATTAAATTAATACAAAAGACACATAATAATGATACCCTGGCTCTCTTCTAGCCTTGCACTCTACCTATTTCCTGCAATGTGGCAATCTTACACCCTCCAGTTAATACAAAATGTACCGCAAAAATGCCGCAATAAATAAAGGTTTGTGCCGCAAAATTTGCCATTTCATGCCGCAAAATTTGCCATTTCATGCTGCAAAATCCTGGAAGGTCTGGAAAGAATAGAAAATTAAATAAATGTGCAATACAAATATTGTTCATTTCAAGTTCCGCGGCATTTGCCGCTCTGACATTTACAGGTTATAGGCAAGCGCCTAACTCTGCCTAATGGTAGCACCGGGATTTTGCCATAAAATAAAGGCTGCATGAAGGATATCTTGAACCTATGGTACCAAAGGTCAACTGAATTCCGACTTGTTGACATTAGCCAATGGTTGCTTCTAGATGAGTGCTAATCTCTTTATTGGTTACTCTTTTTTTGATAGCAGCCCATAACAGTTGCCATGCCTCCTTTGGAGACTATCGCCTCGAGAGCAGAAGTACTGTGCACTGATTCAGCAAATCAGTGGATTGTGTCTCAGAAAAACCAGCATTCCTCTCTGAACTTGAAAAGCAAGTCCTCAGCTGTGTTCGGGGAAATGGAAACTAAATATGAATCACTGGTATTGCTAAAGCCCGGCTGGAGGCGAGGCACTGACATGCTGCGGTAACTTGCCCCTGCTCGGCTGCGCTGGCTACTCCTCCTACACTCTGTCGCAAGTATGTCGTTCTGTGATCAACTCTACCCTGGGAACCCCAGACGAAGGGCACGGGCAGAGCAGTTATATGAGCAGCTGCCCCAGCACATGCTGCCCAACATTGTCACTGCCAACAAAGTGCTAAGGGTCCTTACCAGCTACCTGCATCGACAGCTCCAGATGGCCAGCATGTCACGGGACCCCTCCCTGGTGGAAAATGTTGTAGACTTGTTCAGCTGCTTGGAAAGGTTCACGCATGGCATGCAGAGGTTGGACCTGAGGTTGAAGGAAAACCTCTCTGCAAATATCTACTCGAAACTCGGGGGCTCCTGGGCACCTAGGACGGCAGAGGCCCTGCTTAAATATTCCAATGTATCGGAAGCGCTCTGGCTGGTCACAGCTGTGGTCATAGTGGTAACTGTTGTGACAGTTTTCCGCTACACCACAGACAACATCCAGCAGCCCTGGGCTGGCCTGCTTGTGCTGGCCACCATTGTTGTGTGGACAACCATGTGTGTCTATATCCGTTATGGTATTGATCTCGTCATTAGCAGACTGCTTGGATGTATGGAGAAGAGTCGTCTGGAGTCTCTCATCCAGCAATATGAAAGGGAGCTGGAGGACATGCGCGAGGCCATGAGGGAGAGGCTTTAGATCAAGGTGAGACATTCGATATTCAAAACCAAGTCTTGCAAATTTACTTCCAAAATGGACAACTCTTTAATTGCACGATCTGCTGTTTCTGCACAAGCACATTTCTCCGGAGGGCTTGTGTACTGGCAACTGGCATCAGCAACTTCAAAGTCTTGACATCAAATGTTGCAAGCGTAGGAATCATGGTTCCCTTCTAAGGGATTTTCCGAGTTGCCAGGCTGCCCATCCTTGTTGGTTTCTACATGAGGGGCTCAGTGAGAAAAGGCCCCCATACTCTGCTCACATGGGGACTAGCGTTTCAGGAGTTGGCCCATCTGGAAGAGGAGTGGGCAATCCCATTATTGGTGTAGTCTGGAAAAACACAGCGGTCATTATTGTAATCCCTGGAGACCTCTAAATGACATCCATGGCACCTGCCCTGCATCATATGCATGCTCTACCACCAGCATCGTGCCTTGGTCTACCCAACTGTATATTGACCCTACTCCTGCAATTCCTTTTGGATTACACCCCCCTAAAACACATTAATGGACAATCCATATTCACATGAACTATGATTCCAGGATGAATGCACACTGCTTCGTTAGCCTATGTAACCATCCTAGAAAGCCCTTTGGTGGAGTTTTGACTGTTTCTATGGATACTGAAGATCATCTATGTCATAGTATACACCGATAAATATACACAGTTTATGTATTCCAATCCGCACTGGGAAACCAGAGTCGCTCGAGGACTGACTCGACGTTGTCAAGCGCGTGAGCCGGGACACCTGCAGCGCAGAAAACAGCTGCAAGTCTGTCTCAGTATAGCGCGGCATCACACCCAACATAGGTTACCAGCTGTGACTTTTAATTCGACACACCCTTATCTCGCCTCTTGGAACACTTGTGCACAGGCGCGTTATAAATGCCTTATCATATCATGTCATATCATATGTTGTTACAGTTGCATTTAATCCACACTGGAAATCGTTATCTACTTGCATGTGAATTTAACGCTCTCAACAGTAATCGAAATTTTGAATCTTTATTGTGCTCATGAAAGCAGTGACATGATTATGAGCATCTTGGTTCTTGAAAAAGAATACTGTTCACATTATTGTTGATCATTAGTAACTGTATAGTGAGCCCTGAAGAAGAGAATCGCTTCTCGAAACACATGTCGGCTCATGGTCTATTTGCTGAAATTAGGCTCATGATTAGGCTCATGGTTTATTTGCTGAAATTATGCTCATGATTAGGAGGTTGGAATTATCCTATCAGAAACATTACATTATACACACACTTCTTTTTCTGATCACATGTATTTGGTTGAGCGCATTTGTAACTTAAAGTAATTTGTTCCAAATTTCATGACATGGAATGCTAGGGAAGTGCCCCATAATTAATGTAAGTTTCATGCGACATCAGAGTGTTTACATACAAGCCTTTTAGCGCATTGATCAGTTTTGGTTTTCCCTAATTGTTTTTTTTTTCTCCAATAAATATACAGACAATTTTTCCTTCATGTTATGCTAGAGAGAGTGCTGCTATGTCACTCATCTGTGCAAGAAACGATTTAAGCAAAAGCTGTGTCCATGGTCGATGAAACGCAGCCACACGCTTCCATTGCAGTTTATGGATTTTGGGAAGCGGTTGCAAGAGATTAGGTGCACAAAATATAGACTATTGTAATTTGCAAATGTATCTTCATTAGTAATTTATGTACGTCTTGTTTTATTATCAGCTTTGTCCTTTCTTTTACATCAAAATAGAATCACAAAAGCATATTTCAGTTTTTGTCTCGTCCTAAATGTTGTTTCCACCTTTTACTCTAGTTTTTTTAGGGCCCCCTCTTTTCTTTGTTCTTTAGAATCTTGTTTCCATATTGAACCTTCACTTATGCATGCCAGTGTGGCAGGCAGCTCAGTGGGATGCGGATATTATGTAAAGGGGAGAAATACCTCCCGTTTGTTAACAGTTTGAGATTTTAGAAATAAGAAGCATTGTTATTGGTGGAACCCCCACCGCCCCCCCCCCCATTTCCCTGCACTGCAATGAAATCAGGCTCATTGTAGGAAAGAAATGAGGGCCATTTCCTGGATAACATTGTGATTTCCAAGGGGATATAATACAAACTGCTTCTACTGTTTAACATTTTTATATGCACATATTGTCCATGTGCAACATGCACCTCACCTGGGTCGGTCCTAGGGTCTGCAGGGCCCTGGGTGGCAAAAGATGTGTGTGGCCCCTTTATTTGCATCACGGAAACGTACAACACAAAAATAATTTGTTATTAATATCTATGGGCATAAAATAAACAGACATTCAATATCAGAATTTTAACTGTTAATTTTACTGTTGTAGCAATATCGGGAATGAGGCCTATTTTGGAGTAGCCGACCGAGTGAGCTGAATCATTTGTAGAAAGGGGTACCTCAAAAGAAAGTACTGTGACGAGGAAGAGCAGGATAAAGAGTAATGAAGATCACAGGTAGGTAATACAAACATACCTAATGTGACTGCACGTTCCAAGGATGTAAAGGCAGGGATTGACCCTGGCCCAGACAGGGCAAAGTGCTTTTGCTGCAGGACAGTGCAATCGTAACAAAGCCTATTTACCGGAAAGGTACTGAGGCACAGTAAGCAATTCCACAGGTCTTCAAATGTCATCAATAGGGTTCAAGTCCAGAAAAAAGTGTCGGGGTTCATTAACATACGCACAGGGTTTGAACGTATCTTAAAGTGAAATAGGCACATTTTATTCAACTGGCCTTTCCTAATAGAAGAAAATTCAAAATAGAATAACTGAAGAAAAAAAAAAAACAACTAGCGAAGATTTTCCTAGAACACTGCTGGCGAGGTATACAAGGTGTGCACCTTTTAACCCAAAAATCTATATTGAAACATTCTATGGAAAGCAAAATACCAATACAAGACGTGTGCTTTGAAAACACTTTCATGTGATTTTGTGGGTTAGTTGGCTCAATTCCTGGTGGGCTAAAACATGAGCAAACAAGCTTTTTTGCATGCTTGCCTCAAAAACACACATGGGGATGAAGTCGGCACTGTGACAAAAGTAGGCGGATGCTGTCAAACCAAATGTTATCTCAACTTGTACCCTAAAAATCAGCACAGGGCCCGACAGAACATCTTCAGACCAACAACCTCTCTTCTCACATCCATGGACCTGGTAAATCATCACAACAAATGTGCCCTCTGATCCTTTCCTGTCCTCACTACAATGTTTGGCTTTCAACAATACTATAGCTTTTATGCCCCGCTGGGGGTCAGACATGGGGTTAAACGGCCTGCCAGCCCGAGCTTTGGGCTGAGGGCCGTTAAACCCAATGGCCGCACCCCAGTCGGGGCGTGAAAGCTATTTGCACTCTGGGATTTAACAGGGTGTGGACAGTTTTTTTTGTTCATCCGACAGGAGATGACCTCATGGTGAGCCCATCTCCCGTCGAAAAAAGAAACTGAAAGAAAAATGGGCATGGCCATTGAAATGTAAATTGGACTAGGTCCCTTTTCGGATGACTACGGCCATGGAAGACATGTTTCAAAATGGCTGCCGTCATCCGAAAAGGGACCTAGTCCTTTTTCTATTTTGATGACAGCCAGATGGGAGGAGTATCGGGGACCAGAGTGCAAGGCCCCAGTCCCTCGTTTAAGTTGGGGTTGGTTGAACGGGCATTTGGTTTTCTAACGTGGGGAGACAACAGGGACAGTCTCCCTTTTGCCTCCCCACGTTAGAAGAAAGAAAAAAAGGAAAATAAACACCACCCGGGGAAGGGCCTCAGGTGGCTGGAACAGCGTGCAGGGATTGTGTATCTCGCCCGCTGTCCCAGCCACCTGATTGGCTGAGCGCCCTTCCCCGGGTGCGAATCTGTGTTATAAATGAGACTTGAAAAGTACACACATCACAATTTAAGTACTCCAGCAATATGGGACTCTTTATAGAAATATGTTAAACAAAAAGAGTACAAATGTTGCATTATTTTCACCTCATCTTTGAAGACTACAAATACCAGAATGCAATTCCACAAAATTAGAAAAAATGGCTTGTAGGCTGTCATTCAAGACTTAATCATAACAAAAGGTAATGTGAAATGGTAAACTTTTGCATCATTTAACAAAGACATGCTTTATATGTTGTGTGTGAAATGTGACACTCTGCCCCCCAAAATGTATTTAACACACCAAATGCGGACATGTGAATACTATCGAGATCGAACACAACTCTTTTTTGTCAGCATATTTTAATTGTCTTCAAAGAAGACAAATTTGGGCGCCGACTCGTTTTTCTGTATGTGATTTCAGAATACAATGCTCCTTTTTTACCCCTTGTCCAAAACAAAGGTTCTTAAATAGACCATTACTTTAAACAAAGAGCCTGAAAAGCCCTAACTGTGAGGCCCCACAGGTCTGATGGACTGCGGGGAGGTATTTGTCTCTAGAAGCAAGTCACAGGGGGTTGGCAGCACGGCCCCGCTAAAACAGACACAAGGAAAAGCCCTGTGGCTGGAAGCAGCCCAGCCCTTGTGACTTCTTGTACTCGCGGCAGCACGTAGCTGCGGGACCACTAAGACCACGGGCCCGGGGCGGTGGCACAGACAGCCCATGCCGAGGCCGGCTCTGCACCTTCCTGGGGAGTCCTCACTATCCTTGGTGCACCCCTCACCCTCCGGCGGTTGCTCTGTACACCAAAGGGAGCTCTAGACCGAGGAGCCCCAAAAGCCATCTCCCAAAAAAGGGTGGTAGCGCCTAGGACCTGGCAAACGCTCCACCGGCGGTCCGCAAAGCATCTAACTGCCTCCACTAGGTCACAGGAGCAGGGGCAGACAGTTGCCTGTCTGCTACCATGATTTCTCCCACACTGCCTGAAGTAGAATGTAACTTTGCATATACATGATGTCGTGGCTCCACCCATACTCATTCTCCCCCTCCAACCCCCCCTTTGCAACTAGTCAACTGGAATTTCTGCCAGAAATGCCATTCACAATGGCAAAATGCAAACTACAGGTTCCAGGATGCAAAGAAAAAACAAGACTCGTTGAGCTCTTTCCACCTGATATGAGACCTTTTAATAATTCTGTTTTTGGAATATGTAACCTATAACATGTATGCAATATTGTGAATTTACAGTTTGCTGTCATAGCATGCGTGCATCACATCTTAATGATCGTCAGTTTACTGCAAATGGAATAAAGGGACATGGGGAGTTATCAACGTGCCAAAGATCACACCATCTGCATGTTTCAGTAGAAACTTCGTCATGACAATATTTATATAGTGCCACACACTGAATATTCCAGTTTCGGGGCACTTGGTAACAGGGGTTACTGACATTACTTTTTTTATTACCCACATTTGTGGTCCTCAATGTACACATTTGTGGTTCTCAATGTACAGCCTCAGAAACTGAGGGCCTCTGTTGAGCATCTAACCCCTGTCCAAAGCGGTGGCTCATCAGTGAAGGGTGCACTATATGTAGAGCTCCTCCCTCACGCACACACAGCCAATGCCTGAGCTTCCATGAGCCTCCTCCCCATGGCCGCTTGGCCAATGGTTGCGTGTTAGTCAGGAGCTGTAACCAATGCAACATGGACGTTGGCGCCAGGGGCGGGGCACCTGAGGAGACACCACCACTTCCTAATGACTCCAGGGATGAGGCGGATTTCTTTTTTATTTCAATTGAGGCGCATTAACACAAGCAACTGAGCGTAGGGTTCTGGGGATTCTCATCCCGAGAACGTTGTTAAACAAATGGGTTGAAATAGAGCGCTTTAGGGCACAATTCTTTGGAAGGGTCATGTAAAAAGCAATGCAATGTACACTTGTTTGGTGTAACATATTTAATAGATGTCCAGCAGGCAGGGCAAACCAAATAGCAAATGTAGTATTCAGCCAAAGGACTAATAGTTGGCCAAGTATTCGGCTGGCGCTGAATGCAGAGTTGCACTCTTGGTAAATTTGCACACTCAAAAAACACATAATTTAAATAATCGTTCATAGCAAAACAACAAATGCTTTTGTATCTAAAGAACAATAATAACACCGAAACAATGTGCAAATTAAATAGATGATAACATTAAATCCCTTAAAAATGATAAGAAACAATCTACTGGGAGGGGAAGAGCAGCCTAATATTGTCGCTGGCAGTCCCCATACATTCTCACAGAGCAATGCTGGTGCCATCCTACCTTTTCAGGTAGCAATCGGGGGTTGGAGGTGTCTGTTATGACGATTGCCCTACCTGGGCACATTGCCACCACACCACCCCTGACCCCTACGCCCCCCGCTTGGACCGGATCTTCCATGCTCTATTAAACAAGCATTAGCAATGCCGACATTTTTGGCTTTTGTGTCAGCATGGGATAGGCATTTTTCAGGCAGAGCCGTAGTGGTATTAATTGGCCATCGATGGTAGCAGCTGCAGCATGCTGCAAGTACCTGGGCATATAATGCCAGTGCATGGCAAATGCCTAATGTTGGGGGTCTGCCCGTGAGCCCCCAAACACCCCCCACAGACTCAGCCTCAAGACGTCTGCTGTGTTCGGGCTTCCCGGTCGCACTGCCGCGGCCGGGTACGCCCCCTTTATTCATAGTGCACGTGGCGGAGTGCAACGTCACACCGCCGCTTGCTCTTCCCTTAAAGGGGCAGCACCACACTCCTCCTTTTTCATGAGGACAACAAATTTACATTAACAACTCAAACAACAACAACACATTAACCACTGTAACGAGAAACATATCACCCTGCGGTACCCCTTTAATCACAGCCGCCCTCCGTCCCCCTTATGGCTAGAGCGACCCAAGGGTCGTTCAGGATATCTGTCCTAACACGTAGTCGGTGAGGCGAGCAGGTTTCCCTCGCCCTGTCCTCAGGGGGTACCTCCTGCTCGCCTCTGTCACGGGAGATCCATCAACAGGCATTCCCTCGGCAGGAGACGAAGGGAAGGGTCCGGCACCTCCACCCTCGTCGGGTACTTCCATACTGTCCTGCTCCTGGAGTGTGTCGGTCCTTGTGTCACCCAGTCTCTCAAAGAAACTCACGGTTCTGGTGACTGATGACTTGCCATCGGATGCTGTCACCATTGATCCTTTCACAGCTACAACGTCCAGTAGCTCCGGTTCATAAGGGAGGGACAGCTTCCTGTGGGGTTGCCTATTTCAGATCAGAACCTCATCCCCAGGTGCCAGGTGTTGGGGGCGGAGTCCTCTCCTTGCATTCTCTTGCTCGGTCCTCAGCCGGCGATCACGCTCCACTTGCTGGTCATCAATGACCCCAGGTTCTTTCTCCACAACCTCTGGCAGCAGTCCCCGAGGGCACCGCTTGAACAGGGCTTCTGCCGGTGCCACCCCCATCGATGCATGGGGAGTAGACCGGTAGACCCTCAGAAATTGGTACAGCACTCTTCTCAGGCCCCGGCCTTGGCTTTGCGCTATGCAGAATGTCTTGTTCAAAGTCAGCATGAACCTTCCCACCTCCCTGTTGGCTCTTGGCCAGAGTGGAGTGACCTTCTGATGTTGGACCCCATACCCATCCATCAATTCCACGAACCGCTCACCCTGGAATGGCAGCCCGTTGTCTGAGCACAGGGTATGGGGAAGACCATGGGAGGCAAAGACTTTCTCTAGGGCCACCACCAGGTGCTCAAATGCCACAGAGTCAACGAATTCCACCTCTGGGTATCTGGAGTATTCATCCATCACCACCAGGAAGTGTGTGCCCTGAGTAGTGGATCCAGAATCTGCGTGTATCACCTCCCACGGGCACGTCCCTCTGGGCATTGTCTCACTGGCAGGCTCTCGTTGCACGGGGGACGCCGCCTGGCACCAGACACATGCAGCCAAATATTCATCCACCCGCCATTCGAGTTCAGGGAATCACACTTTGAGGCATAGATGGGCCTTTGTCTTTGCGGCCCCTTGGTGTACTTGATGGGCAAAACTTATTACCTCCTAGAACTTGGCTTGGGGAACGATGATTCGGTCGCCCCTCAGCAGGAGGCTTGTGGCGGAGAATGACAGTTCTTCCCTCACTTTCCACAGTTGCTCTAGCACCCCTTTTGCTTCTTGAGTGCATCCGGCCAGGGATTCAATCACTGTCTTCCACAACCCCTTTTGCATGGCGGTCTTCAGGATGCGAAAACATTCATCCTGGGCAGCTGCCGCCTTGAGATCCTCTAGCGGCTTGGCATTCGGGGTGGCTGCTTCCACCACCATCTGCACGTGGTCGCCCCCTTTCTCCGCACATGCGTCCGGTGCATATTCGCTGCCACTCCCTGGATGGCGGGATAAGTAGTCCGCCACATTGTTGGAGCCGGGTCTATACACCAGCAAGACCCCGTACTCGAGGAGTGCGAGCACCCATCGTTCAATTCTCGCCGGTGGTTTTGACGATGACCACGCCAGAATGGGAAGCAGGGGCTTATGGTCAGTCACAACAGTGACAGGCCAGCCTAGGACATACAGCCTGAAATGCCTGCACCCCCACAGGACAGCAAGGGCCTCCCACTCGATCTGGGAGTAGCGCTGTTCGGTGTCAGACAGCGCCTTGCTTGCATATACCACTGGGCAGATGCTGTCATCCGGGCCGATCTGCGGCATCACGGCCCCCAGGCCAAACGGGCTGGCATCCACAATTTTCTCTGACAGGAGTGCATGTGTCTTCGGCCGTGAGGGCGCCTTTGATGTCCTTAAACGCCACCTGTTCCAGAGGGCCCCACTGACATACCGTGTCCTTCTTGGTGCGGGCCCTCAAGGGCTGCGAACTTGGCGCTAAGTTCTTGAGGAATCGCCCGCAGTATGTCACCATCTCAAGAAAACTCCTCACCTCAGACACATTCTCCGGTGGTTGGGCCTCTTTAATGTCCTTTACCTTCCTAGGGTCTGGTGACACGCCACCCTCCTTGAACATGAATCCAAAGAATTTGATGGTTGACCGTAAGAACTCACATTTTTCCCGGTGGAAGGTAAGGCCCAGTGACTGCAGCTGCTCAAACGTCCTGGCCAGCTTGCGCAAATGGTCTACCTCAGTCTTTGCGAATACCAGGATGTCGTCGCTGATATTTAATACCACATCCAGGTCAGCCAGGGCACCTCTGATGATATTTTGAAATACCTCGGCTGCCGACGACACCATAACAATTAGTCTCTTATACCTTTATAGGCTTCCATGGGTGGTAAAAGTTATGTACCTCGACTCTGGATGTAGGACGACCTGATGGTATCTGGCCCTGAGGTCAAGCTTCGAAAAGAAGCAAGCTCCTTGCAGCTCCGCAATAATGTCATCGATGGTCGGTGTCAGGTGTCGCTCCCTCCGTATGGCTTTGTTGGGGAGCCTCATATCGACGCAAATCCTTACTGAGTCGGGTTGTTTTGGTTTCCTTGCCACCACTATAGGGGACACACACAGTGTGGGACCTTCCACCTTTTCAATGATATCCAAGTTTACTAAATTGTCCAGCTCCTTGTCCACTAGTTCTCTCAGGTGGAAGGGCACTCTCCGGTGCTTCAGAGCGATGGGCTGCACGGACTCATCTATGTGTAGCCTCACCGGATCATCAGCCATCTGTCTGATCCCTTGGAACAGGCCAGAATATTTGTCCAGCAGGTCGTGAATGTCTTCCATGTATACAGAGTAAGCAAAACTCACGATGCCCAGGACCTCCGCTGCGGCGCAGCTCAGCAGCGTGTTAGTGCTCACCGGCATCACGTAGGATCTTGCGGTGATCTTTCATCCTGCATGCTCTATTTTGGCCACAAATGCCCCATCCCGGGGAATTGGCTCGCACCCTCTAAATGTAAATATGCGAGCTCTGGGGGTGAACAGCTTTAGTGGGGCGTCCATCGCATCATAGTGTCCTCGGGCCATCACGTTGACAGACGCACCTGTGTCCACCAGCACCGGGACGGGGGACCTGTTCACTGCGACAATGCACTGTGGTTGCCATCTGCTCTCCGACTTGAGGGCTTCCACACTCGATACAAAGAAGACGTTTTCCTTGTCTTCTTCCTCTTCCTCGTCCCCCTGGGCACCTTCCTCTCCTTGGTCGACTTGGGCTGCATTCGGTGGGTGAGATTGACACAGGAAACCAGACCGTACCGGGCCTCTGGGCACCATTATTGGCATAGATGCTTTTCACACCTGTGCATAGTGGTCAGCAAGGCCGCACCGCCCACAGGTTTTGCCTACCACTGGACACTCGGCAGGGTAGGGCAGGTCGTAGCCACACTTGTGGCATGCTTCTCCAGCTCTCCCGCCCCTGTCACGGAAGTTGTTGCGGGGCCTCCTGGCACCTCTACTGCCATGCCCCACCGCACATACCTCCTCAGTTTTCACTGGGCGAGTTCCTGCTTCCAGCCTGGATGCACGTGCCTCCGAGACTTCATGGCAGTGCCCCAGCTCCAGGATTTGAGAAAGGGTGGTCCCTGGCTCCCTCAGCACCTGTCGCCGTAACTTCCCCGACAAGCAAGCCTGGATAGGGAGGGTCCTGATCATATCATCAGGGTCACCCCCTGCACACGCCAGACACAGGCATTTGAGGTGACCATAAAAAGTGTCCAGAGTCTCATCTTCCTTCTGGCGAGCCGATAACATTACAAACCTCTCATAGTCTGCGTTGGCTAATGGGATGAAATGGTTGCGGAGAGCTGTCTTGGCTGCATCATACGAGGCATCAGCAGTCTGGAGTGATTAAAATATTTCCTGCACCGCAGGCCCTGCAGCATACAGCAGCGTCTCCAGCTTGCCGTCGTCATTAGTCTCCATGGTGGCACTGAAGTACATGTCCAGGCGGTCTACCCACCGTTTCCATCTAGGCCCCAGACTAGATGGAGGGCCTGAGACATCAACTCCGGGATTGGCTGGAGCGCCGCAGGGGCCCGCAGTTGTGCCACAACTTGAGGCATTGGTTGAAAAGCTGGTTATGCCACAGGTAGAGGCTGACCACGTTGTAGTTGATGGTCTTTATCAGCAGGAGCACTAATGGGTTAAAGCTCACAGGCACCCCTGGACAGAGGCAGGGGCCACAACTCACCAAGCCAGCACAGGCCTCGGAGGCCGTGGAGTACACCAGTCCAACCACTCAACCAGAGCCAAATGTCCCAACCTGATGATGATGATGATCTGTAGCAGACCCTGCAGGCCACAAATCCACCAGTCCAGAGTTCTTACTTATATTCAGCAGCTGGTCAGGATGATGATGAAGATGAGTATCTTCCAGCTGCAGCACTGTGTGGATGATCCACAGTCCAGCAAAGGTGTCCCAAAAAATGAGCCAGGGAGGTCCAGGGATCAAACAGGCCTCAGCAGTCTTCCCCCAGCACCTCGCATTCATTCAGTGTAATTCGCCCAAAAATAAAAAAAAAATTGGGCATGTGTGGGTAGATATAGCTGCCCGCTATCATTGTGTCCAAAAATTATGCCTCGAGGGCAATCACGGGCCCCTCCGAAGCGCCATGAACATCCACTGCGTAATAGTCAAAATGGCAACTTGCACAAAATGGTAATCACACGGGCCGCGGCATGGAACAAACAAGCCTCCTCATCTGCTCCGCGTAAATAAATTATTCAGTTTGCACTGCCAGGCCCGGGCGACATACCGGACTCGTTGCCACTGTTAGGGGTCTGCCAGTGCCCCCCCTCGCGATGCCCATGAGCCCCCAAACACCCCCCCACAGACTCAGCCTCAAGACGTTTGCTGTGTTCGGGCTCCCGGTCGCACTGCTGCGGCCAGGAACGCCCCTTTTATTTATAGTGCACGCGGCAGAGTGCAACGTCACTCCGCCGCATGCTCTTCCCTTAATGGGGCAGCACCACACCTAATACTTATGAACAAAACAAAACGGTTGGCTTTGCCAATGCTTGTTTTTAACAGGACTTTAGTAAAGGAGATGCACAGTGCTTATAAATCGAGTGGCTAAAGACAGACCTGGTTAAGGCATTTTATTTACACCAGTAGCGCGTTTTTAGGTCCGAATTAAGGCATTAACTGTCAGAAGACTGCTTCGTAGAAACAGAGGCAGGCACTTCGCCCTCAAATTTTGATTGTAGGCTTGATAAAACGTGCTCAAAGAGATCTTAGAAGGATGTGTTTTGGGTAGCGTGGGGCAGGAAGTGGGTGAGCATGGCCATAGGGATTAGCATGGTCATGGGCCTCAATGGGGGGGGAGGGTAAATAACCAAACACCTACAAACGTTGTATCCCTCGTCATGTGCTGTTTTTCCTAGCTGTACTCTTATGCAATAGCTTTGGCTAACATCTAATGGGCAAAACCAAAAATGAGAGAGAGAGAGAGAGAGAGAGAGAGTGAGAGAGAGAGAGAGAGAGAGAGAGAGAACGAACAATTGGAGAAGGGAGACGAAAGGGATAAAGAATTGCCATGGGGTTTGCTGCCTTGAGCCAACCCCGGGGCCTCGATCCAGCTAATGGCGAGTCCTCCCAGAAGATTAACCCAAGGGGGCCTATTGCAAGGACAATGCTTTTTTCTTATCAGATATGCACTTGGCATGCAAATGTCTATTTTACTCGTCTATTTCCATTGTAGATACATTTCACCCTATGCGTTTACATCGCAAACTGTTACTTAATAAAGCGCAAACAACCCTCTTTTTTAACTGTCTATTTTTGAGAGGAGTGTTTTCGGCTGTTACAGACTGGGCTATTTCGTATAAAACGTACAGTTTTCATAAAGCCCTCAAACCATGGGCTAGCCCAGTTCTTTAGTAACAGATGTTTCTGTTAACCAATTCTAAGGGACTTGTGTTTGGCAACATGAGGTTGGCGAACGTTGGCCTGACAGAAATTGTCCCCTTCATTTGGATATTGCATATATACTATAAATATAATTCGTTATTTATAACGCGCTTAATACCGAAGAGGTTCCTAAGCGCGGACCCGGGAACCAAACCTGTGTTACTCTGAGTTGTCTTGCTTCCAAGATGAGCACGTTGCCACTGAGCTATACTATCTGTGTCGCTATATAACTCTGCAGTGTGCAAACGCTGCACTGTTTTTAAAGAAATGTGTTTACATTTATTTAAATTCACTTGGTCACACAACAAGCTCAACAATGTGTCTAAATCATGCATCATTAACAGTATAACACTACAATGATCTATTCGGAAATTTGGCGTTGGCTCGCATTTCAAGGATTAAAGGCGTGATACAGTATTAGAAATTGCTGATTTGGGGATTACAAGAAATTCAGAAGTGCTGTGAATCTGGAAAAGTTGGAATTCCCAGATCTGTTGAACTATATGAGAGCCATAGGAGGTCAGGAGCATTTGGCTTCAAAGATGTATAGTTTACTACAGGCTTTTTCAATGGTTAATGACAGACTTCTACAGTCCTGGTCGATATGTCTGGAGGAAGAGATGGCGCCTCAACGTTGGCTATCGTTGTGTAAAAACATCCCAAGAATGTCCATGAACATCGGAGAGAGAGCACGGCAAGTAACAATTCTAAACTGAGTTTTCTGGACACCAGATCATCTAGATAAACAATGGTTGAGCTCAACAGAAGCATGCTGGGGTTGTAGTCAATCGAGAGGAACTCTTGAACATATGCTTTGGGAGTGCAGCAGGGTGAGGGCAATGTGGTCTGAGATCAAAGAAGTATAGAATAAAGTACTGGATGACAAGAGAGAATTCAGTTTTGAAACGATGATTCTAGGGGAGGTTTCTGATCTTGAGGATCTGCTGTATCATAACATGAAGTGTCCAGGATATTAAAGGCGTCGTTGGCAGCGAAAACGTTAATCCTGCGCAGCTGGAAATGGACTGTTTCACCTACGAAAGATTCTTGGATGTCGGCGATGCACTCAATTTGCAATGTTGAAGGAGTCATGCTGAACTTGCAGAAAAAAAGAAAGTTGATTGATAAACTCTGGAGCAGATTCTTGAATCTGCCATGAAACGTATGAGTTAGAAGATGAGGCCATTCTGGAATATTAAGATAAGTCTATATTTTAAATAGATGTTTTAATTATAAAGTAAATATTGCATTGTTTAGTATGTATTATTGTCTCATGGAATATGCTGATTGTATTTTTTATATTGTTATTCAATATTTTTGTGTTTTAACGTTGTCGTTATCGTGATATGGTATAACTATTGATGTATTGCTTTGGAAATCTAAATAAATTGGTATTAATAAAACACCATAATTATACACATAATTTACATGTTAAAAGTTTCCACTGTGGCTGGTCTGCTCACATCTGCCTCATTCTTACTCCTGTTACTATCCCTTAGGTATTAACGGAAATCTGCCGTATTCCTTTAAGCGTACTCCTCGGGTAACCAAGAGTCCCATAAATCTCCTCCAAGTCATTGGCCCATGTGACATTGTGAAGCCATTCATCCACTGTTGGTGGTCTATGCAGAGTCTAACCCAATAATATATGTCTTCTGGCTAGCAGTAGTCCAAGATTTATAATTCTCTGTTTGTCTTCTGCCATTTTGCCAGTTTAGCCTAGTACACATACTTCAGGAGAAAAAATAACGTATTGACCAACCACTACAACTGCTTTCCTCCGCAGTCTAATATTCACTGTACCATGTTAAACACCCTGGGCTACATTCGTGCCAGGAGCTGAAGGTGCTTAGGATTGCATTAGTGTTACGCTCTCTTCCACGTAATCAGCGTGAGTCTGCCCATCGGGGTTCCCTCCCCCCCTTGGCTTCTACACAGTGGTGGGCGGCTCTTTGGGGCTCAATTACACAGGCATATTTTCTATGCTGCACCCTCCACTGCCTCACACAGTCAGGGGACCACAAATGCCATCTCCAGCACATACGTTATTAGTATCTCTGACTCAGAGGCTGACTGGTCCCCGCAGGGGCTGCTAGAGGGACAGCCCACATTGCGGGCTGTCCCCTCTGGCCACCCCCTTGCGGGGGTTGGGCCAGCCTCTACTCTTCCTCCTCTGTCTAGGCGGAAGAGGCGTCACCCTGGGCCTGACTTCCAGTCGGGTTCCCGGGGGAGGCTTATAAGGCGGGAGCTGCGGACAATCAGCCTCTTTTTCCAGCAGCTCCCGCCCTGTCGTTTGATCCTGTTGAGCACGCATCCAATTCGACGCATTTGTCCGTTGCAGTGAAGGAGGTTTGGTAAGTATTAGGGCGCTTCGGCGCCCGGAGGGTGGCGGGCTAGGGGGGGATCTGCTTGCTAGGCCGCCGTGCGTGCTCGAGCGGACCCAATTTATGGTTTCAAGGATGGCGTGCCATCGGCACGCGGTTATTTGTAGCACGGTGGCTCATTTCTTTTATTTGTTTATATCTGCAATTTTGCTCCATAACGTAGACAATGTTGGGAGGCCGCCGCGCCATGTTTTCAAATTGCTCCGGGTACTGTCTTATGGGGGTTTAACTGATTGCCTCATTTAACTGTTTGTGTGGCCTCCCGTGCCTCATGTAAATTCACGCTCTTGTAAATGAATCCCGCACAGCATGTTTTGGTATGTTTCCGCGTGAATTGCAACATGTTTTTTCACTGTTTAAGGTTGGCAGTCGCGTGGAATTGCATTGTTCACTGTTTAAGGTTGGCAGCCGCGTTTAATGGCTACATGTTTTTTCACTGCTTAGGTGGGCCGCCGCGCCACGTGTAATTGCGACTTGTCTTTCACTGTTGGGGTGGGCGCCGCACCACGTGTAATTAAATGCTCAGCATTGTGCGGCTGCCGCATAGTAGCATAAGCAATGTCTAAGCCATGTGGTTGCTACATGTATAGATTGTACATAGTAGTAGAGTATAGATTTGGCGTGTAGTCTGCGCCATTGTGGAAAAAATGCTGTTTTGGTGGACGCTGCGCCACGTGTAATTGCTACTTGTGTTTGACTGTTGGGGTGGCCACCACGCCACGTGTTAATTGGCTGCGCAGCATTGTGCGGCAGCCGCGCCGTAGCATTTTCAATGTCTGCCCATACGATTTCACCTTGTAGAGTAGCCTTTGTGTAGGAAGATACCTAACTGTGTGGGCATAGCCTACTGTTGCCGGGTAAAACCAGGGGGGTTTTGTTTTATGATGGTCGGGTCGCGGGACTAACACGGGGTTAATTCTTGTCAGGCCGTGGTCTAATGTGATATGGTTTTTGCGGCCCGTTGGGGCCTCAGCACCAATTGTCAGGGAGAGTGGAGATGTATTTTTGTAATTATAGTGTGTTGTACCTTTTTCTGCGGTGGCAAGCCATGGACCACGGGGCAACGTGCACATATGTGCTATTCAATCACCTGGGGTCTAAGGTTCACGGGAGTAAGAACGCTTGGACTAATGGCGGGATGCCAGAGGAATTTGGGTAAGAATCCCTCATGTGTAGCTAATGTAACGCAGGAAACTGATTTTAAGGTTCCTTCTTTTGTTCCATTTAGTTGCACAGTCAGTAGTAGCTGGGTCCGGCACCAGAAGGTGGGGAGCGATAGTCAATCTCCCTCCTTTGTTAACTGTGCATGCGGTTGATGCCTGGACACTAAAGGTGGTACCAACTACAGAATATTTAAGCAATAGTGAGGCGGCGCTCAAGGCTGTACTACGAGCTTAAAGGTGGTCCATTTTAGGCACTGTTAATGGACAACGCAAGTCAGAGAATGAAATTTGTTTTAATGACATATATTTCTGTCTGAATACAGGTCTGGCAAAGAACCAAGCTTTAGGAAAGGATTGTAAGCTTTCTGTGCAGAAAAGAAGAGATTTGGTAAGGTACAGGCCAATGTTTGCCCGTTAAGGTTAGGTCGTTTACGTAAACGGGCATTAGGCAGGCGGGTTTCCTAGCCCAGCACTGCACTGTAAAACATTTTGGGTGTTAATTTGCAATCTTTCCATCTTTAGTCTAGGATGTCTGTGGAAGACTCGCAGGACCTGTTTCACACCATTGACGAGTTGCCCAACACCTTGGGTTCAAGCGAGGAAGAGGATGAAGGAGCGATCTGGGCCTTATTTCAGGAAAAAATGCATAATGAGGGGAAGGGTTGGGCTAATAAAGTTCAGAAAGGTGACCAGCTACCACCCCCCCAGCCCTTGGTTGTAGGTGCCCAGATTTGCCCACCCCCTCTGGTGGACACCCCGCCCCCGACTGTGATTACCCCGAAGCCGTTACCCACTAAAAGGAAGCGCCAGCAGAAGGGTAAGAGGATGTTCAGGTGGTGGGACCACCACAAGTTGCCAGCGTGCTAGCACAAGTTGGCCCGGTGTCCACAGCCCCACAGTTTATTACAATGCCTGGTTCAACAGCAGGTGACTACATGCAAGCGGTGGCCATAGCACCAGCCCTGGTACAAGTTCCAATTGCTAATCCAGCCGTGGTGTCCCCAGGCGGGGCATAATGGGTAATGAAATGTTTGGTATGATTTTGGAGGAAATGTTGTTGATGGTCAGGGGAGGTGGGGCTCTACCCTCGAGGGTGGATATCCAGCCGGTGACAAGCAGTGTTTGGGAGGGTCCTAGCGTAAACAATCTAAGCAATGGTCCACCACTAACTTCTGCTCCCTTCGCCCCTGCACCACCCCTGGTTCCAAGCAGCAGTACCACGGAAGTGGTCCTTACCTTGCCATCAACGCCTTCAGGAACAAATCAGCCGATGACGGTTGCTCCCTTGTTATCTTGCAGGTCCTCTTTAGCCTGGCACATCCCCCGGGACATGAAAGAACAGGTATGGGCCGGAAAATATTTCGACATATTTAGCCTGTTGGCTATAGAGGATGCTGGCCCCAACTTAACTTTAAGTGCAGAGGAAAACAATAAGAGGCACAAAAAGTACCATCCAGAGGAGAACATCCCTAACTGGGATAAAGCGTTCGATATAATGTCAGTGACAGTGATGGAAAAGAATCCGGAGCACGGGCCGGGCTTGGTAAAATATAGGGAATCAATTGTGGGGGAAGCCAAGCAGTATGGGTCTACAGGGTGGCTTGATTATGATAGGAAGTTTAGGCAGATGATGGAGAATTGCCCGGGAATGACATGGGACCAGAAAGAGATGGATGGGTGGGTCACTTACATGGGAGGTAAGCAAAGAACCAGTATTGTCTCGGCTGATTTTTATAAGGGTGGTAAGAAAAATTGGTATGGTAAGAAAGACCAGGGGGGAAGGGGTCGTCCCTTTTTATTGGAACACCTGAATCATTACCCCAAATGGGGGGAGAGGGAGTTGCTTTTTCAGGGTTTCACAGAAGGATTTGCAATTCCTTACGAGTGACCTCTGACCTGCCGGTTAGCAAGGAACTTACCTTCGGCTATGGATCTGCCAGGTGAGGTGGATAAAAAGATTAGCAAGGAACTAGAATTGGGCAGACTTTCTGGACCTTTCGAGGGCCCCCTCTCCCCAACTTCATTGTGGGCAAACAAGGAAGGAAAGTCAAAAAGCTGGGCAGCATCACATCTAGCAGTGGTAGCCTTCCATTTTAAACTGGAGGGTGAAAGTGATCCCACAAAAAGTTTTTTGGTGCGCACCGCTCTGAAAGGCTGGGCCCGATCGGAGCTCACAAAAAAGGATGTGCACAAGCCCATTGACTTTGGGTTACTAGTGAAGTTGTTATCCGCATTGTCAAGCGTGTGCTTCAGCAAGTATGAAATATCCCTATTCAGGCTAGCATTTGCATGGGCTTTTTTCAGGGCGTTTAGGATTAGTGAGTTGGTTTCTGCATCCAAGAATGACCTATCGGGGAGGGCCATTGTCTTGGGAGATGGCTCTTTGTTCTGCAAGGGCATGGGAGAAGGGGTCACAATCCAGTTAAGGAGAAGCAAAACAGACCAGCAGGGTAAAGGTTTTAGCATTGAATTGCATGAGGCTCCTCTCAAGGAATGTTGCCCGGCTCACCTCCTCAAACTCTTCCTGGGGATCAGATCATCGAGTCCTGGCCCCCTGTTAATCCACGCCAACGCATCCCCACTTTCTGTTTTTCAATTCTGCAAGGTTCTGGCTATGTCCCTGGGGGTCTTGGGCATCCAGGGGGAGGGCTGGTCCACTCACAGCTTTAGAATAGGTGCAGCTACCACGCGTTTCCAGCAAGGCATGTCTCCCTGGGCTATCATGAAGTTAGGTAGGTGGGAGTCTGGCCGGTATCGGCTCTATGTACGCCCGCAGCCTGGTGCATTCCCGGAAAAAGATTAGACAACACCCCTCTCCTGCAGGTCCCGGTGCAAGGCAGTTGGTCAAGGGAATCTTGGGGTGTATTGTGGCCGACTTATGACATTTATTTTTTTCCCACAGGTGATGCAGTGTGGCTGATCGGCCACTCATTTGTGACGCAGGCTGAAAGGAGGGCCAAGCAATGGACGGTTGGCCCCAACCTAGGATTTAAGGGGACTGATTGTGTATGGTTGGGCACACCTGGAATGAGGTGGCACTCTTTGCTGCCCGCCATTCACTGGCAACTCCAGTGGAGGCGGGCACCAAGGATAATGTTAATTCATTGGGGGGCAATGATTTGGCCAAGCTGGGTCGGGGACGCTTGCTGGCCCAGATACAAGTGGCTTTGCGCATAGCGGCACAGAAGTTACGGGCACTGACATTTTTTGGTCTTAGGTGGTGCAAAGACAGGTCTGGAAGGATGCCATTTCCTTGGCAGGCCTGGAAAAATCCAGGAAGCGTCTCAATAGGAGCGTGGAAAAATTCACAAGTGCAGAAGGCCTGGATTACGTAGGGCATTGCTGCTTGAACTCCCTGCCTTCCCATTTCCATGCTGACAAAGGCAATGACGTGTTCTTGACAGCTATACAGGTTGCCGGTGGCAAATAGGGTGACACGGTTCACCCTTACCTGACTGTAATGATATATGTGGCTGGGACCGTCCCAAGTTTATTGTCCTGCTCCAAATAAACTGTGACCTTGTACATTCCAAAGAACCTTAAAAAAGTTGTCTGTGGTTATTTCATCTTATGTGTGTTGGACTGGCCAAGGGAGGTGGGGGTGTCCAATGGGGAACACCCCGCTAAGTATTTTGTTCTTGCAGTGTTCAATATTTGCACAGCCCTCCCGGGCTTATTACTTGTAAACGCTTGCTGCACCTAAGGACTGCACAGCACGGGACTCACCATGACCCGACAGCCCCCGCCCCCTGCAGCGCTGTGCCGGGGTGCTCTATTTTATTTATTTATTTTTACATGTATTTCACCATTTGCTGTGTTGCCCTCCTTTTGGTGCCGCCTGCTGTTTCTCGGCTTCTCTAGTTTCGGCGCCCTTCAGCCAGGCCCGGTGCGGGTGATCGTTCTCCTCTGGCGCCTCAGAGCCCAGACGCTACACACCAACGTAACCCTTCCAGGCCACGCTGCCTGCTGATGCCGATCTCCGCTCTTCGACTATACAAATGAGCCGAAATGGCTGTGCGGGTCACTGCTTCCTTTAGTGTGCCCTAAGTCACAGAACAAAACAGACTCTGCCGGATACAGCACCACTTCTCTGAGACTCAAGGTTGAGCAGCCATTTTGCTTGGCTGCTCTACAGCGCTCCTCAGCCGACGCACTGTGACAGCAGTCTTACTTCCTTTGCAATGTTTGGCCTGCAGGCTGAATACAGTTTTTTGGTGCCACCACATTAACCTATGAGTTATTTTACTGGGTTTGGATCTTGAAGGGATTTCTGCAGCAAGCATAGTAAAACCATTAATTATCTTACTTAAAAAAAATGTTTATAGTGAATTGTCTTATTTAAATAAAACCTTACACAAGTACAACAATAAGAAGATAAACATATTTATAGACAAACGACACATTCTAATATTGTAAAAACATTTTTGAATTAGTGACAAATTCATCTAGCCATACCATCTTTATCTGAGAGTTAATCGTTGTGGTATACAATGTAAGAAAATCAATAAACAGGGAAAATTAGATTAAAATAGATCAGCTTATTCACTTTTGATCAAATAATCGTACTTTGATTGGGATCTGGCAGAAATCGAACATGTAATCGGCAGTGTTCGCACAGAATACTTCTTCAGCAAGTGAATAAAATAAAATACAATACCAATTTTCCTGTTCTGATTTGCAAAACGATTTCTCTAGATGTATTGTTTTCCATTGCAAAGTACTTGCAACACCAGAGACCAGTCTTTGCCCATTTACAATACTGAGAATTCTGCTTCAGCTCTCCTCCGCACCAAGACATCATATGAATGGCTGAGTCTGTCTCACACATTGTGCTCTGTCTGCATTCGAAATGACAGCATTCTATTTGAACAGAAAGCAATCTTAAAACGTGTCCACGTGTGAATGGTTGCAGGCACCCAGTCAAAGCAACACTTTACATCTGTTGAAAGGTAGAGTCTTTGGCTTCAAGTGACATCAACATTAGTATTGGCCAAGCCAAATGTATCTCTTTTTATCTGAAAGGTGGCTGAATACTTACGCAAATCCAGCTGTTGGTAAATTTAGAACACATTTTCAAGATGCCTTAGCCCACAATTTATGCTAGCTTTTGGAGTGCAATGGTGTGAGCAAAGCCCCACCTCTGCCTGCCAATCAATGCTAATCTTTGGGTGCCTTCTTGTTTTGCAGTTCTTTTTCACTTCTTAAGCAGCCTTCCAGTCTCTTTTCTTTTGCAGTTGGTGAGCAGGTGCACATGGTCATGTCGCCTAAGCCCCACGTATCGGTCAATCAATGTTAATTGTTTGGTGCTTTTTTGTTTTGCCGCACATTTCCCTTCTTAAGCACCAGCTTCTTTTCGTTTGCGGTTGAAGAACAGGAGCAAGTGGATCTTGGTCACATCACCTAAGCCCCACCATCTGCTTCGCCCTACCCATTCCTTTCCTTTCTTAACTCTTATAGCAATGGCATCTCTCGCTTGGGTGTCCGAAGTGAAGGGCTTTCAGATCCTGGTATCTCGCGGAGGTAGCACGTACTCCTGCCTCCTCTCCAAAGTTTCTCGCACCTGTACTTGTAATAACACAGGTGGGCAGCAACCCCCGTTGTAGTAAGAGGGTTAGGGTCCACGGATTGGATTGGTAAGGGGGATTAGGGAAACCCAGAAGGAGGGAAAGGGAGAAGTTGTGGATAGGTAGGGCGAAAACAGGGTAAAGTATGCTCCTTGGCTCTTTAGCACATGCAGTGCTCACTGCTTGGTTTCATGTGTAACTTCCAGGCACACTGCGCCACACACACACACCTCAAAACAGAACACGTGCCTATGATTAGACACTAATGCCCCTTAAGGCTCCTATGCAATTTTCCTCATGCTGTGCGCAGTAGCTAATGGTCATCTGCACATGTTGCCCAGTTGCCTCACTAGGTAATGATATGTACAGATGCATTCCTATACACAGGGTTCCCCTGCCATTCAGTTATCGGCATAACATAAAAAGAACATAACAATTGTTACCACCAACAAGGAAAAGCACTTAACTCTCCGTTTTCTCCTGCAGTCCAAGCGGCGTGAGGTGCTCTGTGCGGTCCCTGAAGGCTGCGCGGTCAGGTGCCATAAGCGCTGCCGTAAGCGAAGTAGTTTGCTGCGATTCTAGGGAAGCGGTTCAATTAGAAGTTGCTGATACACAGGTAATGGTTCTATTTCCGCGATCGTAGCGATCATTTCATATCGAGCAACCCGACACGTCGGGTAACGAGTTATAAGCATAATGCAGTTAGTAAAATCCCAAGTCTCCTGATTAGTGTTTCCCAAGCGTGCAGGGTTAGTTCTCCCAAGTGATGTTAGTTGTAGGAAGCGAGCGGCTGAGCCGCAACACTTATCTTTAGCAAAAGCGGGGCCTGAAGTGAGGATCAGAAAGGGGGCGCCCCCTCAATGGTGTTTGCCGTGATCAAGCTCTGGAGAGGCTCTGAGACACGTTCCTTCAGCTCAGAGTCTTGAGCACGTAACAAAATCACTTGCAGACACGTTGTAGCGGGTGCAACTGAAGAGTCTCTGAGTGCATGTTTGCTCCAGAAGGAGGCTGGGGGTTGTGGTTTACTGCTCTAGCTTCTCCATACATGGGATTCTTCTGTGCTGGCGTTGTTTTACTTTGTGCTTGCTGGTTCTCCCTGTTGGGCTCTGCCTGTGTGTAGTAGCCTACACATGCACATGGGGGAAATGTAGTACCTGCTATGGGTGGCATGTGATTATGCCAATGATGCCTTTACCAACAGTGGTGCCCCAGTCTCCTGCCCTTGACAAGGGCAGATGAGAAAAAGGGCGATTCACGTTTAGACCTGTTCGGACCGGAAGGTCCCAGGACCAGAACTCCTTCTACTCTGGTAAGCTCCCCCAAATATGTGTTTCGCCCCTCTGTCACAACAGCCAAACCCTACCATCACCAAGCATCGCCAACCAGACAGATCACCAGCAACAACATGGACACCAGATCGCATAGAACTCACCCGCATCACCCCAGACCCCATAAACACTCCATCATTCACCTCTACAAAAAAACTGGTGCTCACCAAGGTCGGCTTAGTCCTTGGTACGTGCCCAATGAAAAGATTGCACACTGCATGGCAATATGAGAACATTAGGGATGCCTCCTGTGCTTGGCCACCATCATTGTGGGGGATGCACTGTTTGTAAATTTACAGATAATATGGTTGACTTCGTTCACAATCAAAAAACCTGGAAACACACCAACTGTAAATGATCTAATGTCATTTATGTTTTTACCTGTCCATTCCAACTACATTATGTGGGTAAGACTCAGAGACCGGTCCACATCAGAATTAAGGAACATTGTTCGCACATTAGGATAGGGCTGGTATCAGCCCCCTTGGTAAACCATTTGTTGGAGGCTAGACATAGTGAGAATAACCTCAAATGGTTCATTATAGAAAAAGTTTCGATCAGTGACAATTGGGGCTTCCTCACACAAGTGCTTTCTAACCCATGAAGCTTTTTGGATCTATAATTTACAGACCCATGTAGTGGGGCTGAATGAGGCCATGGAGTGGAGTACCGTGCTTGGGTCCAAAGAGAGAGAAAGGCACTAGGAACTGGTGGTGGCCGCGCCTTACTCAAAAGTATTCCGTCTGGTCTTCTTGCACTTGCATCCGGTCAGTAGAAACCATAGGGCCCGCGCTCTGTTTCTACTCATATGGCGCTCATATTTGCAACCCCTAACAACATGTACTGGAAAATATATTTGATTGTCAATACAATTCACTTAATGCACTAAAAGCACTAAATCACTGATCACACTGCACATGTCACAACAATGGTGTACACTCCAAAAATGACAATTTATAAATATGTTAACTAAGGTAGCCTTGATAAAGACCTTCTCATAATTAAGGAAAACCTTAATAAATCACCAATAAGATACAAAAGAGAATTGTGTGGACCATACTACGCTCAAAAGAGTATATGGAGCAAACACATATGATCAAATGCACCAGCGCCCTACGTGTAGAAACACCAACCAAACCATGGAGAACTGTGCTTGGGTGTTAGTCACCTGGTAGATGAGCAGACATATTGGAACCTATGGATTTTAAGGGTCCTCATATATAAATCTCTTCCACTGCTATATCTAAGGCACTCAAGCCCCCCCTCTCTCTCTCTCTCGCTCTCTCTGTATCACTCACTCTCTCTCTCTCTCTGTTTCTAGCAATATAGTAGTGCTTGTAGCACCCTTTGCGTGAATGGTACTGAGGTACAGTTTTCAAATTGGTTTGAGTATTTGTGTTCCTTCTGCATGAATCACATATTGACCTTGATTATGTGCAGTTATGACAATCTTTACTGTGCTCCACTGAGTGCTTGTTCAAAATGTTTCACTTATAGTTTTCTCTGGTTCCCCTGCCTTTATTCCACGACTATGGAATCAGTGTTTATTGAGGCTGCAGTTGATGGGGCCATTCAGGAAAGGTTACTGACATTGAACAAAGATGGCCACCAGGGTGTTATCGACATGAGGCATTTAGTCCTTCGTACATTTCGAAGACGCAAGACCCTGGGTCGCTCACTGGGAGTATAGGTGTATCGACGGCTCAGACACACAGTGTCATTCAGTGCTCAGCGTTTCTCTACATTAGAAGAAATGATGTTTAAGCCACAGTGTGCCACACTGTGCCTCATGTAAGTGTATGGAGTATGATATGCAAGCTTCTCGAATTGAGCTTGTGACGGCATGTGGATCTTTGCAGTATATGCTTTGGATATTGCTTGTGACGCTATAATAGTGTGCATGTTTATTTTGTCTTGCCAGGGAGTGAGAAAGACACATTTACAAGAGTGGTGTGCGACGCTGTGCTCGCCAGCCATTACTTAGTGCGGCAAAGTTCCCCGTGGTTTCAATGGAGGTCGTTGTGTTCATCCTCTCCATACATGTGAGTATGGACTCTTATTTGGCAAATTTAGAGAACCTTTATTGTGTTCTTCAGTAACTATTATGAGCAATGGTTTGTGGCACTGCATTTTGAGTTTGAATTGTTCTGAATTTTCTGTTTGATGTCTGTTTTTCTTATGAATAGGTTTTGAACATCCTGTACTGGTGATTGGGAAAGAATGAGCCTCCAGCCATTAGAAAGGAAGATTGCTCATCTGTTGCTGATATGTATTCATTACCCTTCAGGTAGCCATTAGTTGGCCAGGACCAGGGTAGGTCCAGAATTATTGCTTTACTATTGGGTTTTTTGAGAATGGGTTTTGTGATTATGCTCAAGCAGCACTGTAGACTTCTCACTGGGTGCTGACTTTGTTTGTATTTCTCATAGTAGCATGGTGATAGCCACATTGATGGGTGTTACGTGTGTGTGGGTATTTGTAGTTAGTTTTTACTTTTGTTTTGGTTTTGTTGCAGCTATTGTACCTGGCACACTACAAAGTGCAAGGTTGGAGGATGTCTTGTTACTGATTGAAGACCCCATCCTACATGTCTGGCCCAGAGAAAGACTGTTTCGGTGGTAGTCAAAACTAGGAGAACATTTTGGCTACTTTGGCCTGGTGGACCATATAGTATAATAGGCCTATTTCAAGTTGGACACACTGTTGTGCACTTTTGAGGCATCTAGTTGGCCCCAGTATTTATGTCCACACTATGGCAGTGGAACACAGGTTATAGGCAAGCCTAGTATTTGGTCACCTAATTGCATTCACAGTACTGTTGATGTGGACCAATGGTCTCAGGTGACTTTCACTAAGATTGTTACCCGTTCTCATTATTTGTCTATATGTGTTTTTTGTTTTTTATACACCATTCTGGAATGTTCTTATTATTGTATGCAATTCCATATGTTTGTTGTTTCTAGTCTTTGTAATTACGGTCATTTAAAAATGTATTTGTATATTGTAAACTTCATTCTTTGCATTTCTAAATTATTTTGATTTATTAAGTTATGTGGGTTACACTACGGGTTGTTGTCCCTCTGCGTGGGTGTTTGGGTGTGTCCCTCCCTCATGTGTTTAGCACCATACATGCTGATACACACACATTGATAGGTGTACTTAGAAATGATATGTATTAATCACATACATAGTATTATGTTCAGGAGAATCTTGTGTTTTGTAGATTCGCTCAGCAATCAGCCATGTTGCACACATCTCCCAGCTCATCATTACACCTGAGATTAATGCCATCTTCCTTACTGAGACCTGGATTACCTCCACCCACATCCTCACCTGCAACGGCTACAGAATACTACTTCGAGACTGTCCAAACAAGATCAGTGGAAGACTTTCCATTATTCACAAGGCATCATGGCCATGCACCCAACTGGATGTTGCCACCATTGGTTCTTTTGAAAATATTTCCTGCCAACAAACACAGTCACTTTTCACCTCATCTACAGAACAACCAATCCCAACACCTCTTTCATCAAAGACTTCACGGACTTGGTCACGGTGATGCCTCTCACACATGCCAACAACATCTTCCTCTGCAATTTCAACATCCTTAGCAACTGAGCAACCAAGTCAATGAAGGATGATGTCCACTGCCTACTCGACACACTGAACCTCACATAGCACATGAAATACCCAACTCACATGAAAGGTAATAACCTCAAACTCATCATCACCACCCTGCTCACCCTTTATCACAGCTCCTCAATTCTGCTTGATTGGTCAGACAATCTGGCAATCCTTTTTGACATTATTGACACAACACTAGTCAAGCAAACCCATCGGAAACCCAGCAAACAAGCCTTCAGATCATTCACAAGTGGAGGCTATCATGGAAGATGTCAGCAAACTCCACCTCACATGGGCTGCTCAAGCTCTAATGAAACAGGACTGTGACTCACTTCTCCAAGAGCTCAACACTCAACCAACATCGCAGCTCCATGCCCCAGTGATAGAACACACCCTCAAGCCTAAACCTTCCGCACCCTGGTACACTCAAGAACTCAACTTCAACAAACAAACTAAAAGAAAACAAGAATAGACTTGGCAAAATGCTGCAGCGCATCTGACCTTACCCTTCTCAAGGAACTCCATGCTCCACGCAGCTGACTGGTTATAATTGTCAAGGCCAACAATTACCAAAACACCAAAGACTAGGCCAATATTTGAAGCAGAACACTCTTGAAAGCCATCGAGTGCTGCATCAACCCTCTGCTGAACCACCCCTACTGCACTCCATCAAAGAATCCACTACCATTAACTCTTTCTTCATCAACAACATCAGCATATATATAGCGCCACCATGACTAACAGCACACTATGCACCCCATCTCGAATAACAACTACTTGGACAACTTTCAAGTCACTCCCAATGGAAGACCTCTCCTCCACCCTAGCATCCATCACCCATATCGTATGTGGACAGCATCCTCCCTTACCTGAAAATCATCAACAGCTTCATAAATCAAGGCACCTTCCCCTCTGCTCTCAAGACCAGGAAACTCATCCCACTTCTTAAGACACTGGAGCCTAACGACCTCTGCAACTACCACCCCATCACCCATGTTCCCTTCCTAGGCAAGTTCCTTGAGAAAGCAGTAGCCACACAACTCCTTTAACACATCGAAGCCCGCAACCTCCTCGAGTTCTACCAATCTCGCTTGAGACACAGATGCAGCACAGAAATGGCTAAAATCCAGGTGATCGACGATGTGCTTAAAATCCTTGATGATGGCCAACCATGCCTCTTGGTTCTCCTTAACCACTCAGAAGCATTTGATACAGTAGACTACCAGACACTGACCATACAAATGGATTCTTCCGGAACACCAAACCTGCCTGTCACCTGTGGAGTCCATCAAGGATCCATCCCCTCACCCGTGATCTTCAACCTTTACATGGAACTACTCGGTACGCTCCAGGCTCCACACATCAACATCCACCAATACACAGATGACACGCAGCTCTTCCTCAAGATATCCTCCATCAAAGACATCCACACGCTTAAGGACTGCCTCTCATTAATTCAGTCCTGGATGTCCAATGCGCACCTGAAGTTCAACCCCTCCAAGACCGAATTTGAACTGCTGATCAATAACACAGAACACCCTCACATCCAGCCCTGGCTCTCGCTATGAGGGGCTGCACACACCAGCTGGTCATCTGCTCCAAATCCCTTCAGTTCAACATCAGCAGACACCTCTCCTTTAAACAGCACATAGCAATGAAGACACGAACGGCTTGGTGCCAACTTTTCCTAATGTGCAAAATCAAGCCGTTCATGCCAGAAAACAACTTCAGATCTGCTGTCCAAGCCTTGGCACTGTCCCACCTGCATAATGGCAATGCCCTTTGGAAGGGCTTCAAGTGACTTCGCTGACACTCGTGAGATGTGTCCTGCGTGCTGCAGCACGACTCATCAAAGGACTGTGCAAATTCAATCATATAACCCCAATTATCATCAAACTGCACTGGCTCCGGTTGCAAGCCTGTATCAGCTTCAAATCTTGTTGCATCATCTACAAGGCTGTCACCCCGAAGTCCCCAAGATACTTCACTGAGAAACTTAGTATCTAGGGAGGTCTATGATCCACCAGAAGAACATGCGCAGACTTGAACTCTGCAGTGCGGGAAGGAAAGAAACAGTCGACCAGTCTTATCCATCTATACCCCAACACTCTGAAATGTCCTGCATGTCAACATCAGACTCTCCCCCTCACTTCTACAGTTCAGTAAGGAGCGTAAGCCCTTACTCTTCAAGGAATGGAACCTCCATAACACGCAGGTTCAAACACCTTCCACTCTCCACCCTACCTGAGGCTGGGTGATCTGCTCCCCACTGGTTGTTTGTATATCACTTGCTGCTAAATTTCTCAATTTCTTCTTCTCTCAGCGTGTTCTTCCCCCTATGATTGTAAAGTGCTCAGTTGCTTCCCAATGCTAGGTCAGTGCTCAATAAAGACCCCAATAATAATAATTGCATTACATCGATCAAACACTATACTGATGGTGTGCCCACAATATATACTAGCATTGCCACTATCAGAAGCACTTGCTTGCTGGCTGTGACCAATATGTCAGTATTGCCACTGTAAACTATTTTAACACTGATTGTGTCTAATATATTCCAGTCCCTTTACTGAAAAACATTTTCACGCTGATAGTGCCCAATAACTCCTGCATCTCCACTTTAAGACTATGCTCTTATGGTGATCGTGCCCAATAAAGTCCAGTATTACGTTCATTCTGATTGCACCCCATATATGCTGTATGCCCCGTATGCTGGCCGTGCCCAATTAGTGCAAGCATTTCCATGAGAAAACATGTTTGATGTTGCCCATTAAATGTCTCTAACTTATGCAAGAACACCACATTCATGCAACCAGTACACCTTTGCCAAACACACACATGCACATGTTGCATACATACACACACACTCACTTAGATCCGCAATCGCACACACATAACACACATGCACACAGCACATACATTCCCTTCATAAAACACAGCCAAGCACACAAACCCTTTTTCCACACTTACCTGTGGAATGTGATGGTGTCCTCTCCCTCTTATCTGACGCTCCTGCATCAGCCTGTGTGCACCATCCTAGATTTGTCTGCTGCCTTCTAGCTCACTCTCAAGAAGTATGCTCACATTGCTCCTGCCTTCATTGGTGCACCCTGGTCTCCTTATCATTAGTGTTCATGAATGGGACATCATTTTAAGTAAAGGGGTAGAGAGATTTACTCCTCGCCAGAAGTCATTCTTACATCCTACAACTTGGCACTGCTCAATAATTTGGACAAACATGCTCCCCTCAAAATCACCTCCCGTAAAAAAAACTATTCCCAAAATTGGTTCGCCGATGACCTAGCCTCCCTTCAGAAAAAGAAACAAGCCCTCGAACAGCTCTGGAGAAAAAAAAACTCTGTTGCAAACAAAGCAGCCTTCCAATGCTCCTCCAACTCTTACAAAACAACCATCGTTAATACTAAAGCCAACATCTTTAACACCAGAATATCCAATGCTAGCTCCAAAACCAAAGAACTCTTCAGAATCCTTAGAGAGCACGAATCCCGAGCACCACCTTTGGACAACTTCCCTAAAAATAAAGCATGGTGCACACTCATCCAATCCTCCCTTGACACCAAAACACATTCACTAAGGGACAAAGCCATACAGAAAAAATCCCTCCTACCATCGCTTTCTCCCCTTCCCCTGGCCAGCACCTCCACCACTGCAAACTCCCTGCCCAAATTTCAATTCTCCGCCATTTCCCTTTCAGAAGTCTGCCCAGCATCCATCACCTGAAACCCTCTACCTGTGTTGGCAACACCTGCCCAGCCCACATTGTCAAAATGTGCACAGAACCCCGAGCCCCCATCATAGCAAGCTTGATCAATGCCTTTTTTAAGTCCAACTCCATTCCCTCTGCCATCAAAGAAGATTGGGTGACCCCCTCCTGAAAAATACCCTCTCTATACCCCACCATCTCTACCAACTACCACCCCATCACCACTCTTCCCTACCTCCTCAAAATCCAGGATTGCACTGCACACTCACAACTGCTATTACACCTTGAAAACCATAACCTACTAGGCACCCGCCAATCGGGTTTCAGATCAAGACACAGCACTGAAACTGCCCTCCTTGACCTCAAGATACAGCTTGACCAAATCAGGGACAACAGTGAGCTTGCTATCCTTCTAATGTTAGACCTCTCTGCAGCCTTTGATCTAGTAGATCATGAGATCCTCTACAAACATGGAAAAAAGGGTTTGAGGGGCACTACTTGTTCATTAGGGAATAAAAAGATTTATTATGCTTTTATTCTTAGATTTAAAAGTGTTTCAGGTACTGGAAAGTATAAAGCCTCTAGGCCAAGCGGGGCTCAAGACAGACAATTAAAAGAATAGACCCTTTGTTGCCAAAGGGTGAGTCGTTCCTGCAGTCCTGTGGGGTCTAGGCCCTCTTATATCGTTCAAAGGTAAATTCTAACGGTCAATAGTTATTACAGTCAGAGTCATTTCTCTAAAAAGAATATACCACATGCTTTCAAAGTGTGTTCTTCTTGCGTTAAATATGTCTCATGCTGTTTAGATCATAATGAGTCTCAACGCATCACAGGCATGAGTTTCATAAATTCAGTGATATTCAATTTTAATTTACAACAGCCTTATTGATTCCTCAGATTCCTCAGAAGAATATTTACATTTCAAAAATACACATCATTAGTGGTTAAAAATAGTGATAGTTTGGCAACATAAACAAAAACAAAAACAAAAAGTTCAAGTTCAATTTGTCTTGTGCTTGCTTAATAAACAATTCAAGGGCTGACATAAAATAAATCATGAGCTTGTATCTACCAAGGGCACAGTATATAGGTTCTCCGTTAATTCCAGGGGGATTTTTTGATAGGGTAATGCCTAGTTTGATTGTTATACAGGGTTGTCCTTAGATTTGATTTCTTTAAAAACCAGAAAAAACTTGGAACGATGTCCTGTAGCTAATGCCAATGCGTTTCGAACTTTAGAAGTTCATCTGCAGGGCCTTCAAGTTATCTGTTCAAGATATCTGATTCAAAGGGTGTTGTCCATTCTGTGGGAGAAACAGTAATGGGCCTCAGTCAGATAAATTTCGCATTGTGTCCATTATTGCAACTATATCAGTTTACATTGCTTGTTTCTACATTACTGCTATTAAGTCTATGGGTGTATAATTGCTGTCTTCAAGGTTTAATAGCACAGCTTTCATTGTAATTCTTTGATTTCACTGAGTTTGGTCAATGGGTTAAAAGCGGGATACTCACCAATAAGGCGAGCATTGTGTCTCCAAGACGGGTGTTGTGTTGGAGAAGATCCTGTCTATCGCCCACAGGGAATTCTTCGAGATTCTGTGAATATAAGATGGATTTCAGCTCATCTGCAATTGCAGTTTGCTAAGTTCAGGTATGATGGCCTTTAAAAATTGCTTTAGTGGAAAAACGGGAACGTGCCGCTAGTGGTTACACGTGCACTATAATTATGTATATGCAGGAAATAATCACTATGATACCCTAAATCCCCTGTAGTGGCCTTTATCTGTCAGGGAATCTCCTATCTGGGTGTCTATATCATGGGGATGAACAGTAACCAAATGTGGCTACTGTTCCCCTTACCTTGCTGTTTTCGATTCCGTTATTCTTCACAGGAGTCTGTGGCCGCCACCATCAGCAGTGTATCCTCGTCGCTATGGTAATCCTGCGCATGTGCTTTTTTTATGTATTAACGCCCGCCATCTTGGTGTGGGCCTATATTCTCTCTGTTCGTTGCCATAGTAACTCAACTGAGTTCTATGTCACAGTTTTGTGAGGATTTTATCTATATAAAGATCGCCGCCGATCCCACTCCATTGATGGCACCATGGGATCGCACTCTGATTAGGGGACAATATAACTCCATGGGTGAAGTTCAGGATTGCGTGTTTGGGTGTCTGTATCATAAAAATGTACAGTAACCAAGTATGTCAGTTATACCCTTTACCTTGCTGTTTTTACTGATGTTCACGGGGAATGTGTGGCCGCCGCCATCAACACTGCACTCATCACTACGGAGATCCTGCGCATGCGTATTTCATTCTATTCACGCCCACCATCTTGGTGTGGGTCTATGTGTTCTATGTTTGTTACCATAGTAACTCGACTGAGTTCTATGTCACTACTTTGACTGTCTCAAAAATCACTGCCGATCCCTCTCTATTAAAGGCAACGTGGGATTGTGCTATGATCAGGGGACAGTGTTTACTCTGTGAATTGACATAATGAAATTCAGAACTACACGGCCTCGAGTGCAGTAAGGTCAGAACGTGGGGAGGTGTCCCCTCGTTCCTCCGGTGCACCCGAGCCGTCTATACCAAATTGTGTATCTCTTTGCAGTATTCAGTCTCTATTCATCTACGATGGTGGGATGAAAGGTAACCATAATGTATTATTTCACCATAAATCTGTTGTAAAAGATGTAACAAATGATTGTGGGAAACATACCCCTAGTCGAAATAGATTGTTTGTCAATATACAATTGACCTAGGTCACCTGTTTGTTCTTCCACTCACAATCTGTTTGTTCAAAGGCATTTAGGTGATGGCAAGTCAAACAAAACACATTAAATCAAAGTCAGAGTTCAGTCCTCTGGGGCTCAAAGCATCCAATTTATCAACCCAAAAAATTTCTCGTTGCAATAATCTTTTTCAGAGATTGCCCCCCCTCGAGGCCACCTTAACTTGTTCTAGGATTACACATTGTAACTGTGCAATAGTGTGTTTGTGTTCTTTGAAGTGTACTGCCACTGGGGATTTGGTGTTATGAGTTCCAATATTGGACTTGTGTTCAGTCCATCTGGTTTTAACTTTACAAGTTGTAATGCCCACGTAGTAAAGACCACCCGGGCATTTTAAGGCATATACCACATTTGTGGCATCACATGTACATGAATGTTGTAATTCAATGCTCTTCCCTGAATATGGGTAAGAAATCTTTGTACCTGTCATGACATTGCCACAGTGCTGGCAGTTGTGACAAGGTAGGGTGCCGCGGTGTTGTTTCTTTATTTTTTGGACCTCTGTCATCTCCGCTTTTATCAAGCTGTTTCGTAGAGGTTTATTGTTTCTGTAGGCAAAAATTGGATTTTGTGGAAAAAGATCTTGTAGCTGTGGGTCTAGTTGAAGCATGGGCCAGTTCTTCTTGATGATGCTTTTGATTTATTTACTTTGTGGCGAGTACGTAGTCACATAGACTAACTGTCCTTCAGTTTTTTAAAGTTTTCGTTTAAACAGGGTCTCCCTTTGTATCATCTCAACTTTGGATGCTAACTCACTGATCGTACTTTGTTTGTACCCTCTCTCTGTGAATTTGGCTTCTAGTATTTTAGATTGTCATTTAAATTCCTCTGTGTCTGAGATATTCCTCCTATACCTTAGGAATTGACTATATGGTACACTCTCCAATGTCCTTTGAGGGTGAAAACTTGTTGCAAGTGAAAGGCTATTTCTGTCGGTTATTTTGGTGTAAATTCTGTTGTTTAGCTGGTCCATTGCCCAATAGATCTGTACATCCAAAAAGTTGATTGTTGTTTCACTAGTTTGGGTGGTAAATTTGATTTGTCTGTTCATGCTGTTCATCATCAAAAAGAATTCTTCTAATTCTTCTGATGGACCCGTCCAGATCCCAAATACATCGTCAATGTAATGAACAAACATTGACAGATATTTAAGCCAATAGGGGGAATTCAGGACATGAGAGCATAAACGCATTTGCATAGCACGGGGCCATTGCCGCTCCCATGCTCGTACCTGATGTTTGTAGATAGTATTTATCCTTGAATTTAAAGAAATTATTGGTTAGTACCAGTTTCAATAATGTGAGTGTGAACAATCTGTCTCCTAAGCATGTCTCTGATTGTAACAGTAGCCATTCAACTGCCTCAAGACCGTCCTCATGTATGATGTTGCTATACAAAGAGGTAACACCCATTGTAAATAATATGTCTCGGCCCTTTATGAACCTGGTATCTTTCAATAATGTAAGGAAGTGGTTAGTATCTTTCACATAGGTGGGACTGTTCTGTATCAAAGGTTGTAGAACTCGGTCAAGGTATTTTGCTAATGGTTCCAGAATGCTTTCTGTTGCTGCAATAATTGGTCTACCTGGAGGTTTCCTCTACAAACATCTCACCACCACTTTCCACCTCGCCCCAGAAGCCACCCTCTGGAATCAATCCATTCTTTCCAGCCAAACTACCAGGGTCTTTGCAGGCCCAGAGTCAGCTGACCCTATTCCTGTATCCTACGGTGTCCCACACGGCTCATGCCTCTCCCGACCCTCTACAATCTGTACACCAAACCACTCTTTGATCATCTCGACAGCCTCAACATTCCTTACACAAACTTTGCTGATGACACACAGGTCCTCCTCAAACTCTCTGGTAATCATGACATTGACTCCACACTCATCAACCATGTTTTCAGCATCATACAAGCTTGAATGGCCACACATCATGTCTGGCTGAATGACGGAAAAACAGAACTCCTTATAATAGGTTCCCCACATCGACTCAAGCATCTCAGCCCTGCCTTTTCCTCCTTTTAGATAGATGGTAATACCATCCCTGTCTCCAACCGTGTAAAAACACGAGGAGTTTACCTGGACGCAGAATTAAACATGAAAAATAACGTCAAAGCCATCACCTCCTACACTGCCTATTCTACCAAACTCATAAACCTCTCTAGAAAATTCCTCACCTCCGACAATTGTCTCACCCTAGCCAGAGCCATCATAGGCAGCACATTAGACTATTGCAATGCTATTTTAGCAGGGACCTCCACCAAAAACCTTAATAAATTTCAACTGCTCCAGAACAACGCCCTCAGAGCAGTTTGGGGCTTGAAGCGCTCCGACCACATCTGCCGCATCTGACGGAAGGCACACTGGCTTCCCATCAAAGCCCGAATTTAGTTTAAACTCCTAACCATTACCCACCACTGTTTACACAACACTGCCCCCCTATCTCACCAAACATATCACCAAGAACCACAACACACGCAATCTCCGCTCTTCCACCACCTCTGCCTTGAGCATACCCAGATTTGCCAGACAAAGAGCTGGGGGCTCCTGCTTCACTACCATCGCTACCATACTCTGGCATGCCCCCCCCCCAGCACATCCAAGATGAACCCGCCTACGTTCTCTTCCATAAGAAAGCAAAAACCATACAGTTTAACAAATACCTGTAATGTGTTGATATCTGTCCTACCTATTCTGTACCTGACTCTTGTCCTATGACGTAATGTAACCACCATTTTGCTATGATACCATGTAACATTATAATGTTTCACAACCATTTACTTTTAGCGCCATGATACCTCCGGGTCGAGGCACTCCCAACAAATGCAATACATAAATAAATAAATGGTGTAATCACCTGAAAAACCCGCCGCCAGTGGATCTCTGGGCGGGCCTTGGCTGGTAGGGATTGAAGCGTCTAGTGGCTTAAATAGCCTAAATGATATGCAGTAGGCTGCAAAAAAGCTAGTTAGAGGCTAGTGAATCTCTATGTGTCTCAATTTCTGACTTTAGAGATAGCACTACGGCATGACTGCAACCCCACCTACCACAAAGATATTCCTCCCTGATGCCTCCTGCTCAAGAACCTAAGGATCAGGATCATGATTCCACTAACTCAAACCACCTGGTCAACCCTGGCCTCTTTCAGAGCCCCAACATACCCAGCGGCTCAACACTGGTAACCCCCTCCACAATAGCAGAGTCTGCAGCATCTCTTCCGGATTCCTGGAGCTCCAGCCATTAAGTTGCATCTTGGCTCTTTATGGTAAATGCTTTTCAAAGCCCTACTAGTAGCATACCACCAGATGCCTCAGTGACCACATGCAACGATGGAAGAGGCACTTTTCGTAAGGACGCGGTTCACTTCAGTGAATGCTAGAATCTCTTGGATGCCTTATATCAGGCTTGCAAGCTCCCGGACCCTCCAAAAACAATGCATTCCCTGAGGGTTTGCTGGTCCCTGGTGCATGAAACCCACACTGGGCATGCTAACATTTAATTCCACTGCGCAGCATTCCCTTAGACAGAAATGCCTGTTCCCTGCACTAATAACCACCTAGCAAAGGCACTTTGTTACCAATCCTACCTGCAATAAAGGAGGAGAATTCCTTGTAGTTCTGGGACAAGTTTTCAGCCAGTGAACAATCAGCAAACTTGAACTCAGCCCAGGCAGCGATGGAGAGGAATAGAGGAACGAAATAAAAGAAATCTAAAATGGTGACTGAACCTCATATAATGTTGCATCACCCCACTGTAACTCAACTTGACTCAGGTGTAAGCAAAATGCAAGACCTAATCGCAGCCCTTACTCATGCCTACCTCAGAGGTGCAGACTCTCGTCGGAAGGCCCTTCCAGGAGAAGAGGGAGAAGAGTATAAATGCCAGCAGCCCCTGTTGATGGGTGTGGGTTGTAGGAGCAGGTGTCTCACTTTTGGAGCATGTTGGAAGTAAGTGGTAAAAGATGCAGATGGAGACATAGGAAGTTAGAGAGATAGTGCAATGGGGAGTGAGATGTATCATACAAAGTGTACAGAAATATGCACCATTTTAACCCATTAGTTAAAAATAATTCTTGGGGTGGGAAACACTCTGAGCCCTCCTTGATTTGTTCACGCCCTGTCCTTACGGTCAGTTGCTCCTGCGCATTCAACAATGGGGGCAAACAAGACCCTCTTCCCTGTGCAAGCTCCCCTTAGGTTGAGCCCTACTACATTAGCTCCCGGTACATAATCCTGACAGTTCATCTGCTACCAAAGCCTGTGCCGTAACCCCGTTGCTGAATTAGACCGCCTGTAACCGGGAGAAGCTCAATAGTTATAATTCATGAAATTCAGCTGGATCCACCTTGTTCCCCACCGGGAGGAAGGATTGCCATATCTTCGTGCATACAGCACCTTTCCTGAGCGATTCACCATCTTAGTCCAGTGTTGGTTTACCTGTAGCGCCTGCTCAGATAAGCTGTCCTAGGCTGCCTTTAACCCCACCGACCGCAAGCCTTCCTTGATTGGTTCATGCTCCCTCCAGTGGTGGCTGGTGAATTCTTTAACTGGAGAGGTGTAAATATTTGTCCAAGAAATGCCAGAGCGACCGAGAGTAGTGAGGGAACCCGTACCACTCAATTGGGCATTCAGGGAGGTCCTACCCCCGAGAAACCTTTTTAAATAATGGGTGAAGACTGGTGCATTTTAGGGCACACTTTTTTAGAAACATTGGGTAAAAAGTCAAACAGTTTATAATTGAGTTTTGTAAGGTAACTCGTGAAAAAAAGATTCAAGTCACCAACAGTGCAAAGGACCATTTTTCCAACACATCTTCACGATGCCTTTCCCACAATATGTGCCAATATCAAATATTTTCACACTGGCTGTGCCCAAACATTTCCATGCAGACTGCACCATTATACCCTATTATTCACATAGAAGAACATACTCATGTTTGCTTTGTGCATAATGCCAGGAATGATGTTCACCATATAAATACATTTATTTATTTATTTATTTTTTTGCATTTGTAAGGTGCTTATACATCAAGTAAATTGTGTTTCAAAGCACCCACAGGGCAATGGGGAGGGTACATGGGAACGAAAGACAAATATAATAGCAAAAAAAGAGAAAGAAAGAGGCAGTCCTACTAGACATTCTGAGCATTCAGAACGTACAAGTGCAGAGAGGGAGAAGGGACGAGCGAAGGGGGTAAATTCTAGGAGTTCCACTTAGTACGTTACAAGCCGCTGTTAAGTGCCTGGCAGAGATCACTTGGTGAGAATGGTCAACTGCCATTACAATAAGTGCAGGCCTGTGAGACAGCACAGGCCAGTGGGCGCCCAAAGGAAAGTGCTGTGAGTGGGCGGAGGCTGAAGGCAATTCGGAGGAAGGAGGCCTGGATCCTGAAGGACACATAAGGGCCCTGGTCCACAATCATATCGACCGTGGGGTTTAGCATGGGTGGGAGAGAAGGGAGGAGGAGGTGAAAAGGAAAATCTAGAGGGTCTCTGGAAATTTGAGGAGATCCGGCTCAAGATGAAGAGGAAGGGGGAGGCTGTTCCAGAGTAGGGAGCCAGCTGGGGAAAGAGACCGGCCACCAGCTCACTGTTTAGAGAAGCGCTTCACACACAGTTGACGACTGAGGAGAGTAGAGATCTGGAGGGAGAGTATTTGGTGAGAGTCAGTTGTAGATAGCGTGGTCCCTGGCCTAAGAGAGCCTTATGAATGATGCAGAGGGATTTGAATGCAGCAATCGGGAGACAAAATGTCATACTAAAATTGGAAATGACTGGACTGGCTGCATTGAAATGACAGTCTAGCTACAACATAACACTTATGCTTGTTTTACCAAAGATGCCTAGTACAAAATGTCATGCCACAGTAAGAATAATACCACTGATCCTGTTTGCCTTATCAAAGATGCCCAATACAGAATGTTGTGCCTCAGCAAGAAATGACTAGACTGGTTGCATAATAAATGCCAATCTTGCTTCGTAATAACACTTATCATGCTTGCTTTACCAAAGATGCCCAATACAAAATGTCATACCACAATAGGAAATGGTAGACTGGTTGCATTGAAATGCCAGTCTAGTTACATATTAACACTTATCAGGCTTGCTTAATCAACCATGCACAGTATAAACTGCCATGCCAGTTCCATGGTGTGCCAGTGCCTTACAGTCAGACATAATCACATTAATGATGAATGTGATTGTGTGATTGGGAGGCACTGGGGAGCCCAGGTGGCAGATCCATGGCAGGAGCTGAGGTCCCAAGATACAGTTATGCAATTTTTTATTGGGCATCGGTGCCAAGATAAAACTGCCATGCCCACCCCCTGAGGCCCCGAGAGCCTCACAGGCACACCTTAATTCTGTCATGCAAGATGCTGGGGGGCCCAGTCATGGTATTTTTTACTGGGTATCTATCAGATGCCCATTAATAAATGGCATTTTTCCCTCATTGTCCTCCAGTGCCTCACATGCACAGATAATCAATTGTGTGTACATGTGAGGCGCTGTGGGGGTTAGGGGTCAGGCTTGACATTGCAATTGAGGCACTAGGAATCCCGGCGGACTGGGCGGGCATTCTTTACTGGGCATACACAGTAACAAATGCCATGCCGTCCCACTGTGCCCCATTGTCTCACACATACCCGATGAATGTGATTGTGTGTATGTGAGAACCTGGGGGGCACTGGGGTAATTGACATGCCTGTCCCCTGGGTCCCGGGCTCCTTACATGCACACACAATCAATGTAGTTATGCGTGTATCCCAAGCAATTGGGATCCAGGGGGCGGGGACGGTATGTTTCACTGGACATATACCATAGATGTCCAGTAAAAAAATACCATTTCTGTCCCCTGGACCCCACAGCACCTCAGACGGAGAGCTGATTTTGGCCGGGGGCAGTGGGTTGTGCAACAAAGGCATTTTTTGAAATGCCTTTGTTGTACAAACCTCCTACCCCTGTCAATCTGAAAAAGTAAATACCCTTCATTTGAATGACAGACGTAACTTGATGGCCGTAGGCCAACCGTCTTCTGCACCGAATTATAGAAATATAGACTGCTATGCTTGACCAACAAGCGGCCATTTTAAACGTAGCAAGAATCGCAATTTTGCTTGTTAACCATTGCTCATTGCTTTCTGTCTAAACTGCTTTGCAGCTTGCAATTCTTGCGAATTCTGCTTACTCTGCTCAACTGTTAACATTGTTGTCTGAATATGAAAGGACAAGGTCGCGGGACTGAGGAGTTCGTTGAAACTCCTCATGAGTAGCCCAGAAAGGAATGCCCACGCTCCCTCTCCATAGCCTTGAGAGAGAGAGCTGCAGGGCATTTAATCACTTCACAGCTGCCAGCCAGTCTCGTACGATGGTAGAATATGGTAGAATAAAACAGCTAAAGGCTTGAATTATGCTCTTCCTATGGCCCCCCTTCGCAAAACCCTTCAGAGCGTGTCGGCTCCCAGGACACGAATAGTACCTCATAGATAGCAAAGTATGGATTGTGGCTCTTCCCCCGTGTGCAGCTTGCTTCCAAGAACAGAACCACTGTGTTCTGTTCAACAACTAAAAGATGCCTCCGCACTTTCTAATTGCACATTGTTACTAGAATAGACATTGAAAGTGTCATAATTGTCATACTCGTCGGATATGTCCATCGTCATCCCGAGTTCAAAGAAACTTAATAAAGAGGGGTGTTAAACATGACATTGCTGATTGTATGATATGCATTTTGTATATATGTAACTGATGTACGTAATTCGCTCTCTTGCGTCCCTCGAGGTCTAGGAAACTCACGTCGCGGGGCGTGAGACCAGAATTGGCCAGTTGAGACTATTTTTGCTTGCAATAAAACCCTAGCATTGGGAATTTGAACCTCGTGTCTGGCGCATCGTTTCGTGTATGGTTATTGCCTTGTTTCCATAGCGCGAGGGACCCCTAGGGGCCCCTTTCACCCCCACTCGCCAAAATCATCTCGGACCAGCACAAACACACACACAGTTACACAACATACATACAGCAAGCTCTTGCTATCTCATTCGCAGTCACGAGCACTCATCATGCACTCACTCATAACACAAGCATACATGCATCCATACACATATTTAAATATGAAATGAATGAACATACAGACAAACACTTTACACACCCTACACACAGCAAGCGCTCTGTCTCATTCACATGAGCACCCATCATGCACTCACTCAAAACACAAGTATACACACATCCATACACATATTTAAATAATAAATGAACCTACAAAAACACACATTGACGCCACATGCACACAGCAGTCATGCTCTCATGTACACCAGCATCCATCATCATACATTCATTCACCTAACAACACAACCATGAACGCATCCATACGCATAATTTAAATAAAAAAAGCAGAACATAAGCAAACTTACCTAATGCCACGGGTCTTTTCTCACCAGCACTTAGACCGGCGAGACAGCTTCCTGGTTTCTGCTCATGCGTAGAGAGGCCTGTGCGTGCGTGACGAGATGCACCACTCCAGCCTGCTCTGTCCATATATGCGAGGAGGCACAGGAGCACCCCCTTACACACACAGACATGCAGTTCTGCAGCCAGCATTTCCAATGAGCCATGCAGGGCTGGGGATGCAAACGCCCCCAGCCTTGCATGGCGCATTGAGCTTGCACGGCTAGGGAACTTTAACTTTTAAAGAGATGCAGTGTTTCCCTTTGACTGTTTTGGCAAAGGTGCACCAAGTTTTCCAGATCTAGTGTCTGCGGTCTGCCGGGCAAAAGTATCAGAGGTGATAAAGCCAAGATATGGACGTCAGAAAGGTGAATGCGGGTATATAGAGGGGAAGCTGGCAGAGGGGAGGCCGGGTTAGCAGAGTGCCTGCCACACTCTTTCTGACTGCAGTTGCCTGTGGAAGATGAGGTGAGCTGCGTACATGCCAACCGTGGGGAAGAGTTGCGAATGTAGCCTGAGGCTTCAGGGGATCCCTCCTCCCTGGCACTTTCCCCCACCGGGTAAGGATGTAGAGGGCAATTGACAATGCGTAGAATGAGGCCCCATTGCCGTAAGTGCGTAATTACCACAGCCTCAGCAACTTTATTACTTGGCACTTGATTTTTGCACGGCTCTCACAGGGCCAGGATTTGCGTGGCCCTGGGTGGCAAAGGATGCGTGCAGCCCCTTTATTTACATCGCAGAAAATGATGTCACAAAATGAGTCATTAATATTCGTGTGGATCAAATAACCTGATGGTCAATATCTGAATTTTAACTGTTAATATTATGGTTGTAGCAATATCAGGAGTGAGGATTATTTTGGAGTAGTCGGCTGAATGAGCTGAATCATTTGTAAAGATGGGTACCTTTAAAGAAAGTATTGTGACGAGGAAGAGCAGGACACAGAGTAATGAAGATCACTGGTATGTATTCCAAACATAACTAATGTGACTGCTGGCTCCAAGCATGTAAGGGCAGGGATTGGCCCTGATCCAGTCAGGGCAAAGTGCTTTTGCTGCAGGATAGTGCAATCGTAACAAAGCCTTTTTACCAGAGTGGTACTAAGGCAGTCAGAGTAAGTACTTCCGCAGGTCTTCAAATGTCATCAATAGGTCCAGAAAAAAGTGTGGTGGATCATTAACATACGCACAAAGACTGAACGTATCCCAAAGTGAAATGCGTGTATTGAATTCAACTGGCCTTTCCTAATGGAAGAAAATTCAAAATAGAAATGAGAGTTGTCTTTCACAAAATGAATAATCAATACCTGAAGAAAACAGCTAGAGGAGATTTTCCTAGAACACTGCTGCCAAAGTATAAAAGGTGTGCACCCTTTAACCCAAAAATCTATATGGAACTATTCTATGGAAAGCAAAATGCCAATATATGGTGTGTGCTTTGTAGACACGTTAATGTGGTTTTGTGGTTTATTGGGTTCAAATCTTCATCGGCGAAAACTTGAGTAAACAAGCATTTTTACATGCTGACCTCAAAAACACCCAAGGGTGATGTAGTCGGAACTGTGAAAAAGTGGGCAGACGCTGTCATCCCACATGTTATCTCAACTTGTACCCTGAAAATCAGCTCAGGGCCAAGTAGAACATCTTCAGGTCTACAATCAGAGCCGGTCAGATAGCACAGTGAGCTAAAAACTCTCCCCTGTTATCTGTGTGCAGCCTGCTGTGGCAGGTTCGAATCCCGGCAGGGTTGCCTCAGCCTTTCATCCTCCTGAGGTCGATGAAATGAATACCACTTTGTTGGATAATAATGTCTTATGTTATTTGAGTGCTCTGTGACCTGTGGGAGTGTAGCGCTATATAAGAAATACATAATTATTAAACTCACTACCCACATTCATAGACCTGGTAAATCATCACAACAAATTTGCCCTCTTCAACAAAACTCTGTTTTCTAAATCGAACTTGAAAATTAAGTACACACATCATAATTATGCAATTTTACAAAATTCCAAAACATGGCTTGTTGGTTGTCTTTCAAGACTTAATCATAACAAAAAATAATGACAATTGGTAACCTTTTGCATCGTTTGACAAAGGCACCCAAAAATAGATATATTTAAAACACCAAATGCGAACATATGAATACTATTGAGTGCACAACTCTAATTTGTCAACATATTTTAACGGATTTGGGCAGCAATTAGTTTTTCTGTATGTGCTTTCAGAATAAAATGGCCCTTTTAAACCCCTTGTCTAAAACAAAGCTTCTTAAAGGACCATTACTTCAAACAGAGAGCGTGATAAGCCATAACTGTGAGGCCCCACAGGTCTGATGGGGAAGTGGGCGGGAGGTATTGGTCTCTAGAAGCGTGTAACAGCGGGGTTGGGAGTTGACACCACGGCCTCGCTAAAACAGGCACAACCAAAAGCCCTTTGGCTCGAAGCAGCCTAGCCCTTGTTACTTCTTATACTCACGGCAGCAGGTTGCTGCTAGGCCCCAAAGAGTGCGGGGCCCGGGGCGACAGCACAGACTGCCCATGCCTCCGGCCGTCTCTAGGCTTTCACTATGGAAACTGCATTTTGTGGGACGGTGTTTTGTTTAATCCGACAGAGTGTAATTTGACAGATCAATATGCGCCCATTTTGCGCAGCGGGCATTTACAAAGCGGCATTTAAACCTAGATCCCCATGAAGGATTGTTTGTGTCTGGGTTCAGCAAGAGTAGAGCACTACGGTGCACTTAATGGTTATTACTTTTTAATCTGTGATCGCTCCCACACAAAGCAGGGTGTGAAACGGAGAAGGGACACAGGAGCAAAGCAGAGGGCATACAACTGAAATGCAATGAACATTTTGCTGCATTCCAAGCACTAGATGGTTGTACAATCATCAGTAGCCAGTGTCATATAATCTTGTGCTCGCAAATACATCATAGGTTTCTATGAATTACAGTGATAGTGTAGGAGGATTTAGTTTGAATGATCAGTCCTGTGAGCTTTGTCTTAAAAGCGCTGTTTAGGGGAGACCACCAGGGGCGCGCTGATGGCTTCAGCACGAGCGTAGCTCTCCCGCTCCAAGGCAAAAGTGGATTGAGCCCCCACTTTTAGAACCCCCCAGCCAGCAAAGTTCACCCCCAGGAGGTAAATCATAGGAGGCATTTGGGGGCGAAAAAGCAGAAGAAACGAGATAATTAATGAATGCATGCACTCTAAAATTTCCCATATAGGGATCTTGACATGTTCCTTCTACAGGTAAAATGCTCATGTAATTTCAAATACAAACAGTCTGCAGAATTGGATAAGTCTATTGTGACTGTGCATGTACACTCTCTGTGAATTCTCCCCCGCATACAGTACCTGTAAGTTATTTTACAGGCTCCTATCACCCCCACTTCCCCGGGAATATTCATCCTTGCCCACCCCCTGCTTAAGCATTCAAGCATGCATCATTGGCTCCTGAAGAATGAGCTCACTAAGGCTGCCTGCAGAGTCAAAGGTGGGCACTGTTTCCCTCTAATCCAGCTTTCTATGAGGTCATGGCAAATGTACATAGAGAACTGGCACAAGTAGGAGCCAGGGGGATAAAGAGACTGATATGTAGCCAGTTTACAATGTGTTGGCACCTGAAGTATGAGCTCACTGAGGCTTCCTGCAGAGTCAAAGGTGGGCACTGTTTCCATATAATCCAGCTTTCTATGAGGTCATGGCAAATGTACATTGAGAACTGGCACAAGTAGGAGCCAGGGGGATAAAGAGACTGATATGTAGCCAGTTTACAATGTTTTCTTTCTGGGATGGTGACACTGTATAGTGCAAGTCAAGGGAAGTGGCTGGTGAGAGCAAAGCAGGACACTGGCGGGCAGATACTCCAAAGTCCAGAATGCACCTGGCACAGCATGCGCATGGCGCACGAGGAGCAGCCTGGAACGTTGTGCCCCATTATCAAAAGCAGATGCAGATCCAGAGTGCTGCCAGAGTGCTCGGGAGTGCTGCACCATGCTGGAATGGAGCTGCACTGTCAGTGTTAGCGCAGGCGCTTGGATCACCAATTGGGAGGTGGCAAGGCCGTACTGTGCTGCCATGATGGGTGCTGACTTTAATCAGACAGGTGAGCCTCAGGGGTGCACATTGGTCTTACCTTTCAAGGGCCCGCAAGGAAGGCGCTCTAGGGAACCCCTACACTTGCATGGAAACCATTTTTGGGGTTAGTCCCTTTAAGAACATACAGTGATGATGTAACAGTCACCAGGTGCCTTTCTCCTGTAAGAGCTCTGCCCTGGCGAACAAAGTGTATCACGACAGTCCATTAAATAAACACACTGGGCGGATGCATATTCCGTCTCAAAGTCCATGCTATAAAACAGCAACGCAGGCTCACAGACAAACACATGGAATTCAGAAGCATAGACCCGCCTACGCCTTTCAACCAGAGGAGTGACAGTCTCCTGGAATAACAAGCAGCGCGAATGATTGGTGCACTTCTATCAGAGAACCTTCACAAGCGAACAGAGGAGCTATCACCGCCAACGATTGGCTGCAGACGACATTCGCACGTCTCTTGCTTGTTTTCAGTGGTCTCCAGGCAGCCAACTTCCGGCGGAATGACGTACTGCGACCATCTCTTCCCTGGCAACCCAAGACGAAGGCAACAGGTAGAGCATTTGCATCAGAAGTTGAGAAAAAGCGTGCTGCCCAACGCCCATACCATTCTCAAGCAGATGGGTACGATGAGGGCATACATGCAATCCCAACTCAACTTCGTAGAAGGCACCCGGGAGAGCCAACTCTCACAAGCCTGCGCGACGCTGCTTTCCAACATGGGCAACATGCAGAAGGACATGAGCACGGTAGACATGCTGCTGAAGCAACGGCTGACGTCAACCTCATACGCCATTCTTCAGGGCATCCCCGAGCCCAGGACGGAGGATGCGGTGAAGCTACGGTCGACTATCGTCAATTCGTTCTGGATCCTGGCTGTCGTGCTGATGGCAATAAACCTGATAGTCTTCTGTGTTCATATCACCATCGTCATTGGGAATACCCCACTGGCTATTTTCATCCAGATGAATGCCTCACTCGTGCTTATCCTCGCAACCCTGTGCCTATGTTTTGGCATGGATGTCCTCCTGAGCACTGCGCTTGGAGCTTGGGAAAAAGATCAGCTTAAGAAGAAAATAAAATATTACGAAAATACATTGATTGAACATGCTGCCAGTGCCGAAGAATGACCCTGAGCTGTTTCTCAATTTGGTCAGGCAATAAAAACCATACAATCTGTGTAAACTCCACTCAAATATCTTATTTTGCCTACAAATTTAGAAACCCATCTTGGTGTGTTGATGTTCTGAAGTCGAACATTGGGTTTTTAATTGGCTATTGCAACCTCAAATCTATCAGACTTATTGATGATTTTTCTTCTTGGGGCTCGAGGACATCAGGAGTGTCTAAGTTCTTCCTCGCTTACGTTGAAATGGATTTATTGGACTTGACAAAATCCAATCGAGTGACCTGTAGGCTCTCCAACGATGGCTGTAGTTGGTGCATTAATTAGTCATTAGTAAACCCTCCCAGTCCATACTTGAATTAAAGCGATTGGACTTTGAACTGCTGGAAGAAATGTGGTTTCATGTTTGTCAGTGCCAGAAGCCACAGCCTGAATTGCTATATCAGTGCACCTTGTACCGTCCTAATGATGGAGTGTCTCAATGAGGGCCTGTGCAGTTTTATTACGCTGGCCCTCGACAAAATATTGTTCTTGCAGGACACTGTATGGGAGGACGTATTTCTGCTTCGACTTTTATCATTCCTAGAACTGCCAAGTCACGCCACCTGAATTTGTAAGCTTTCATATCAAGTAGGTTAATTTGAGATATATATATAGAAATAATCATGCATTTATAGATTCTTACTACTCATCTAATTTATGCCCATGCACTTGCGCGATCTGAATGACACTTGGCCCAGTAAGATCGCTGTCTGTCTTCCCTCTGTTCCCCCTCCCTTGCCTTGTCGCGCCTTGAAACACTTGAGTATAGGCTCGTTATAAATTACATATCATATCATATCATATCATAAAGAAACAATTATCTTAAAGCAGTTATGACACATGGTCTATATACCACATATTTTAACTATCTAGTGGTTTAAGACCTTCTCAAACAATTCTACAGGGTTGAAACATGTTGGTAGAGTGTTTTTTTCTGTGCAGATATTAAGAAAGAACTGATGCTGCGGAACATTTAACTGGTTGTGTAAATCCATCACTATGTACTTTTATATTTAATTAAAGCATTTAGCTTTTTTGTTTTTCATGTAAGCTATGGTTGTCAACGTGTTCGTGTCATACTTTTTTCCCTCCATACTGTATTCACACCAATTCGATTATATGATATTCTGTATACTTTTGATATTAGCAAGTGATCTTCTTCAACACTGACTGCATATCATCTATAACATCTCCCCTAGTTACAAATATGCGGAAGAGATCATTGCTAAATGGCATCTTCTCAATAGTCAATAAAAGGTGTACGCCCCCTTTGTAGCATGGTTCTCTCCCCATTGCTCTGCCAGTCCTCTGAGTCTCCCTTCTTTTTGGCGCCAGCAGTAAGCCTGCTGTCACGTTATGGGATTGTAGCTCCTGATTTTGTTGAATGCCTTGTCTGAAAGTGGTGGGTCCCACGCCTTCTCCTACTGCGCGCCCTTATTTTCTATGGTGTGTAGAATTCAGCATTGTGCTTTCCGTTTCTACTGCACAAGGAAAGTTTCTCCCACGGCAGCGAGAGCATCATGATATTTGTGTCTGATTTGGTTTTAATCAATCCAGTTTACTGACAATTTGCAAATTGAGAGATTACTAGGAATGGCAAACTGGGAGGTTACTGGAACTCTCAAACTGGGAGCCTATTGGGAATTTCAAACTAGGAACGAGAAGCTGGGAGCTTACTCAGAATGTCAACCTTACTAGGAAAGTCATTTGGCAGATGTCATGGCCAAGGGTTTAACAAACAACACAAGACTCAAGAAATGGTATTGAAACAACTTTATCTTTTAGCACGAGTGAATTCAAGGTTTAGTGTGAACTTGATGGGATAGGGAATCTTCAAAGGAAACTAAAAAAGGAGCCGTTCTGGCTTGATTTAGCTCATCAGCCCTCCTCTCATAACCCTGAGACCCTTCATCCAGGCAGCCCTAAAAAGGTCACTCACAGACAATGGTGTTTTAAGTGTCCCCTGAATTGCTTTCCTTGTAGATTTTGGTCTTTCTGTGGTCATTGCTGCAGTCAAGATACTGAGCTATTTGTAGGTGGTCCCGGGGCCCGGGCTTGTTTCAGATATCTCCACACTTCAGTCACATTTCTCCACATCCCATTGGGCCCAGGGAGCTTTGGGTTGCGTCCCGGAATGTTGGTAAATAGCAGAGGTTGAACAGGTGCCTACTCTGCAGGGCCTCTACACACTGGTACTATTTTTGCTTTATCTTCTATTTCCGCTTCCTTTGCAATGCCCTGGAACGATTTGCCCCTCATCACCTACCCTCCCAGCTTCCCTTCTTCTGTGTGAATCTGGAACCTCTCCTTTTCTATGCTCAGGTCGTCTTTGAAATCCTTTTACCTCCTGCTCTTTTTACCCTCTCCAGTGCCACTGTTTGCTCCATCCATTCTTTGTCACCTTTTCTATAATCTCTTTCTCTGGGCTAGTGTTATGCTTCCCTTGTCTTCCCTCCATTCCTCTGTGGTATTTATTCCTTTCTTTCCACCACTATTCCACACCAAAACCTTCTAATTCCCCCTTTTGCTCTCTTGTCCTCCCCGGGGCCATGCAGATATTAACTCTCTGTCGCCTCCCACCCCCAGAATACCTGTGCAACTATTTGCACAGCCTATGCTGTACCTTCCCGTTTACCCTGTTGTCCTGCTCTCACTGTCTCCAATATTCTCTCCTGCTCTCCCTGCCTCCACTGTTCTCTCCTGGTCTACCTGCCTCCACTGTTCTCTCTTGCTCTCCCTGCCTCCACTATTCTCTCCTGCTCTCCCTGCCTCCACTATTCTCTCCTGCTCTCCCTGCCTCCACTATGCTCTCCTGCTCTCCCTGCCTCCACTATTCTCTCCTGCTCTCCCTGTCTCCACTGTTCTCTCCTGGTCTCCCTGCCTCCACTATTCTCTCCTTCTCTCCCTGCCTCCACTATTCTTTCCTGCTCTCCCTGTCTCCACTGTTCTCTCCTGGTCTCCCTGCCTCCACTGTTCTCTCCTTCTCTCCCTGCCTACACTATTCTCTCCTTCTCTCCCTGTCTCCACTATTCTCTCCTGGTCTCCCTGCCTCCACTATTCGCTCCTGCTCTCCCTGCCTCCACTGTTCTCTCCTGGTCTCCCTGCCTCCACTATTCTCTCCTGCTCTCCCTGTCTCCACTGTTCTCTCCTGGTCTCCCTGCCTCCACTATTCACTCCATCTCCCCCTGCCTCCACTATTCTCTCCATCTCCCCCTGCCTCCACTATTCTCTCCTTCTCTCCCTGCCTCCACTATTCTCTCCTTCTCTCCCTGTCTCCACTAGTGTCTCCTGGTTTCCCTGCCTCCACTATTCTCTCCTGCTCTCCCTGTCTCCACTGTTCTCTCCTGGTCTCCCTGCCTCCACTATTCTCTCCATCTCTCCCTGCCTCCACTGTTCTCTCCTGGTCTACCTGCCTCCACTATTCTCTCCTGCTCTCCCTGCCTCCACTATTCTCTCCTGCTCTCCATGTCCCCACTGTTCTCCCCTGGTCTCCCTGCCTCCACTATTCTCTCCTGCTCTCCCTGCCTCCACTATTCTCTCCTGCTCTCCCTGTCTCCACTGTTCTCTCCTGGTCTCCCTGCCTCCACTATTCTCTCCTTCTCTCCCTGCCTCCACTATTCTCTCCTTCTCTCCCTGTCTCCACTATTCTCTCCTGCTCTCCCTGTCTCCACTGTTCTCTCCTGGTCTCCCTGCCTCCACTATTCTCTCCTTCTCTCCCTGTCTCCACTGTTCTCTCCTGGTCTCCCTGCCTCCACTATTCTCTCCTTCTCTCCCTGCCTCCACTATTCTCTCCTGCTCTCCATGTCTCCTCTGTTCTCCCTGCCTCCACTATTCTCTCCTGCTCTCCCTGTCTCCACTGTTCTCTCCTGGTCTCCCTGCCTCCACTATTCTCTCCATCTCTCCCTGCCTCCACTATTCTCTCCTTCTCTCCCTGCCTCCACTATTCTCTCCTTCTCTCCCTGTCTCCACTATTCTCTCCTTCTCTCGCTGCCTCCACTATTCTCTCCTGCTCTCCCTGTCTCCACTGTTCTCTCCTGGTCTCCCTGCCTCCACTATTCTCTCCTTCTCTCCCTGCCTCCACTATTCTCTCCTTCTCTCCCTGTCTCCACTATTCTCTCCTGGTCTCCCTGCCTCCACTATTCGCTCCTGCTCTCCCTGTCTCCAATGTTCTCTCCTGGTCTCCCTGCCTCCACTATTCTCTCCTACTCTCCCTGTTTCCACTGTTCTCTCCTGGTCTCCCTGCCTCCACTATTCTCTCCATCTCTCCCTGCCTCCACTATTCTCTCCTTCTCTCCCTGCCTCCACTATTCTCTCCTTCTCTCCCTGTTTCCACTATTCTCTCCTGGTCTCCCTGCCTCCAATATTCTCTCCTGCTCTCCCTGCCTCCACTGTTCTCTCCTGGTCTACCTGCCTCCACTGTTCTCTCCTGCTCTCCCTGCCTCCACTATTCTCTCCTGCTCTCCCTGCCTCCACTATTCTCTCCTGCTCTCCCTGCCTCCACTATGCTCTCCTGCTCTCCCTGCCTCCACTATTCTCTCCTGATCTCCCTGTCTCCACTGTTCTCTCCTGGTCTCCCTGCCTCCACTATTCTCTCCTTCTCTCCCTGCCTCCACTATTCTCTCCTGCTCTCCCTGTCTCCACTGTTCTCTCCTGGTCTCCCTGCCTCCACTATTCTCTCCTTCTCTCCCTGCCTCCACTATTCTCTCCTTGTCTCCCTGTCTCCACTATTCTCTCCTGGTCTCCCTGCCTCCACTATTCGCTCCTGCTCTCCCTGCCTCCACTGTTCTCTCCTGGTCTCCCTGCCTCCACTATTCTCTCCTGCTCTCCCTGTCTCCACTGTTCTCTCCTGGTCTCCCTGCCTCCACTATTCACTCCATCTCCCCCTGCCTCCACTATTCTCTCCATCTCCCCCTGCCTCCACTATTCTCTCCTTCTCTCCCTGCCTCCACTATTCTCTCCTTCTCTCCCTGTCTCCACTAGTGTCTCCTGGTTTCCCTGCCTCCACTATTCTCTCCTGCTCTCCCTGTCTCCACTGTTCTCTCCTGGTCTCCCTGCCTCCACTATTCTCTCCATCTCTCCCTGCCTCCACTGTTCTCTCCTGGTCTACCTGCCTCCACTATTCTCTCCTGCTCTCCCTGCCTCCACTATTCTCTCCTGCTCTCCATGTCCCCACTGTTCTCCCCTGGTCTCCCTGCCTCCACTATTCTCTCCTGCTCTCCCTGCCTCCACTATTCTCTCCTGCTCTCCCTGCCGCCACTATTTTCTCCTGCTCTCCCTGTCTCCACTGTTCTCTCCTGGTCTCCCTGCCTCCACTATTCTCTCCTTCTCTCCCTGCCTCCACTATTCTCTCCTTCTCTCTCTGTCTCCACTATTCTCTCCTGCTCTCCCTGTCTCCACTGTTCTCTCCTGGTCTCCCTGCCGCCACTATTCTCTCCTTCTCTCCTTGCCTCCACTATTCTCTCCTTCTCTCCCTGTATCCACTGTTCTCTCCTGGTCTCCTTGCCTCCACTATTCTCTCCTTCTCTCCCTGCCTCCACTATTCTCTCCTGCTCTCCCTGTCTCCACTGTTCTCTCCTGGTCTCCCTGCATCCACTATTCTCTCCTGCTCTCCCTGTCTCCACTGTTCTCTCCTGGTCTCCCTGCCTCCACTATTCTCTCCATCTCTCCCTGCCTCCACTATTCTCTCCTTCTCTCCCTGCCTCCACTATTCTCTCCTTCTCTCCCTGTCTCCACTATTCTCTCCTGGTCTCCCTGCCTCACTATTCTCTCCTGCTCTCCCTGCCTCCACTATTCTCTCCTGCTCTCCCTGTCTCCAATATTCTCTCCTTCTCTCCCTGCCTCCACTATTCTCTCCTGCTCTCCCTGCCTCCACTATTCTCTCCTGGTCTCCCTGCCTCCACTGTTCTCTCCTGGTCTCCCTGCCTCCACTATTCTCTCCTTCTCCCTCTATCTCCACTCTTCTCTCCTGCTCTCCCTGCCTCCACTATTCTCTCCTGTTCTCCCTGTTTCCACTGTTCTCCCCTGCTCTCCTTGCCTCCACTATTCTCCCCTGCTCTCTCCCTGCCTCCACTAATCTCTCCTGCTCTCTCCCTGCCTCCACTATTCTCTCCTGTTCTCCCTGTTTCCACTGTTCTCTCCTGCTCTCCCAGCCTCCACTATTCTCTCCAGCTCTCTCCCTGTCTCCACTCTTCTCCCCTGCTCTCCCTGCTCCACTGTTGTCGCCTGCTCACCCTGCCTTGCTGCCATTCTCTTCTGCATGCTCCACTCTTCTTCTCTTCCTCTCTCACTTTCCTCACCTCCGACTCCCACTATGGCCTATGTCCTAACAGCTCTCCCCTTTACTGACAGCCCAAGCACCAACCTCAGGGTCCGTGAATAAGAAACCAGCATAAGCTGTGGTCCACAGTCTGCTTGGTGCCCGGATTGGTTCCTGAAATTCTAATTGTATTTCTCTGCTGTACCTTATCGGGCTGACATTGAGAACGCAGATCCATGGGGTCAACTATTAAGAAGTAGGTTCACCGCCTTGAATAATGCTCCAGCAGCTGCTGCAGTGTTTTCATCGCAATAAACCAGCTTGAAGAGGCTAAGCTGTTTGAAGGGTGGTCGACACGTTGGAGAGCTTTTGTACTTCTTTCTAAGTACATCTTCAGTGCCCCACCGGCATAGCTCCTCTTCACACAAGCCCTGGGTTCTACTCTCCCGCATTCCAGATTCTAAATCTAACACACATTGGAATGCTACACACCTCTCTTCTTTACCATAAACACCCAACAAAAACATGACATTGATAAAGAGCCAAAACAATGGAATATGACAGTATGTCACATAGTCACAATATGGCAATGTACATTAGACTTTGCCAATTTAGATCCTATTTATATTTAACACCCAAAAGCACTTTTATAGGATCCTGAACACCCAACCCTTATTTAACTCACATAATCACTAAACTCACATAATCACTAAAATAACCTGGTTAGTAACATACTCTCCTGTGTCTGTCCCTTGCTCCTTCATCTCCACTCTTTGCTTGAACATTTACTTTCCCAGCTTGAGAATCACTTCTCACGCTGCGATTCCTACTCACCCTATTTACATACCATACTTTGCCATCAAAAGTTTTAACTGCTCCGTGTAATTTCTTTATCACTCTAATAGATTTGGACCAACTTAGTCCCAACTCCTTCTACCCCGGGAGAAGCTTCACACCTACCCAACCTCCCTCTTTCAATCTGCTTTCCTTAATTGCCTTACGCAAATCGAACATTCCTTTGTTGCACTCTTGTTTAACTTTGATTTTCTCATGAATATCATCTAGATCAATCATGCTCATGCCAGCACTTCCTACCCAAGGTGGACACATCCTCATATTAGGCATCCTCCCCCTAAGCATATCGAAGGGAGACAAGCCTGTAGTTGAATTGGGTGTAAACCTATACGCTGCTACAGTGTCATCAACAGCCTTCTTCCAATACTTCCCCTTGATATCGCTCCTTGTATAGTGTCCTTGATGACACGATTAAACCTCTCAACTATCCCATTCGTTTCTGGATGATATATGGAACCGGTTCTATGATATATACCATTTCCTTTTAGGAAACACTCCCTCTCTTCTGACACCAAGTGTACACCATTATCCGTTACTATTATTGAAGGATACCCCTTCCTTTTAAAAAATAGTATCACAGCCCTAATAATATCTCTGGTTCACATTTTCTGTACCCAGGATGTTTCTACCCACCTAGATTGCAACCAGACGTGGTCTCCCTCTCGCTGTGCTTAGAGAGGCATCAGCTTCACCTCACTGATGATCCCCAACAAGGGTGAAACACGTGTATGGGGTTGCTGGTGGTACTCTCGTTCAGGTTGGAATTGCCATTGCATTTCGGTGCTGGACTGCCCCTGGGCAGGACAAAGACTGATATGCAAATGGATATTTCCCATCTGTGAAAGGCACAGTGAGAAAAAGCAGTGGCTGCGAACTCTCAAGTGGTTAATAACCACTGAACAGGTTATCAAGGCTTGTTCTGTCGAGAGAGGGGCGCCCGCTACCCTTGCAAACCAAATTTCAAGGAACCTGGGATTGGTAACCCTAGGTCTCCTGGGGGCAACCAGACGTGGTCTCCCTCTCGCTGTGCTTAGAGAGGCATCAGCTTCACCTCACTGATGATCCCCAACAAGGGTGAAACATGTGTATGGGGTTGCTGGTGGTACTCTCGTTCAGGTTGGAATTGCCATTGCATTTCGGTGCTGGACTGCCCCTGGGCAGGACAAAGACTGATATGCAAATGGATATTTCCCATCTGTGAAAGGCACAGTGAGAAAAAGCAGTGGTTGCGAACTCTCAAGTGGTTAATAACCACTGAACAGGTTATCAAGCATTGTTCTATCGAGAGAGGGGCGCCCGCTACCCTTGCAAACCAAATTTCAAGGAACCTGGGATTGGTAACCCTAGGTCTCCTGGGGGCAACCAGACGTGGTCTCCCTCTCGCTGTGCTTAGAGAGGCATCAGCTTCACCTCACTGATGATCCCCAACAAGGGTGAAACACGTTTATGGGGTTGCTGGTGGTACTCTCGTTCAGGTTGGAATTGCCATTGCATTTCGGTGCTGGACTGCCCCTGGGCAGGACAAAGACTGATATGCAAATGGATATTTCCAATCTGTGAAAGGCACAGTGAGAAAAAGCAGTGGCTGCGAACTCTCAAGTGGTTAATAACCACTGAACAGGTTATCAAGCCTTGTTCTATCGAGAGAGGGGCGCCCGCTACCCTTGCAAACCAAATTTCAAGAAACCTGGGATTGGTAACCCTAGGTCTCCTGGGGGCAACCAGACGTGGTCTCCCTCTTGTTGTGCTTAGAGAGGCATCAGCTTCACCTCATTGATGATCCCCAACAAGGGTGAAACACATGTATGGGGTTGCTGGTGGTACTCTCGTTCAGGTTGGAATTGCCATTGCATTTCGGTGCTGGACTGCCCCTGGGCAGGACAAAGACTGATATGCAAATGGATATTTCCCATCTGTGAAAGGCACAGTGAGAAAAAGCAGTGGCTGCGAACTCTGAAGTGGTTAATAACCACTGAATAGGTTATCAAGCCTTGTTCTATCGAGAGAGGGGCGCCCGCTACCCTTGCAAACCAAATTTCAAGGAACCTGGAATTGGTAACCCTAGGTCTCCTGGGGGCAACCAGACGTGGTCACCCTCTCGCTGTGCTTAGAGAGGCATCAGCTTCACCTCACTGATGATCCCCAACAAGGGTGAAACACGTGTATGGGGTTCCTGGTGGTACTCTCGTTCAGGTTGGAATTGCCATTGCATTTCGGTGCGGGACTGCCCCTGGGCAGGACAAAGACTGATATGCAAATAGATATTTCCCATCTGTGAAAGGCACAGTGAGAAAAAGCAGTGGCTGTAAACTCTCAGGTGGTTAATAACCACTGAACAGGTTATCAAGCCTTGTTCTATCGAGAGAGGGGCACCCGCTACCCTTGCAAACCAAATTTCAAGGAACCTGGGATTGGTACCCCTAGGTCTCCTGGGGGCAACCAGACGTGGTCTCCCTCTCGCTGTGCTTAGAGAGGCATCAGCTTCACCTCACTGATGATCCCCAACAAGGGTGAAACACGTGTATGGGGTTGCTGGTGGTACTCAGGTTGGAAATGCCCTTGCATTTCGGTGCTAGACTGCCCCTGGGCAGGACAAAGACTGATATGCAAATGGATAATTCACATCTGTGAAAGGCACAGTGAGAAAAAGCAGTGGCTGCGAACTCTCAAGTGGTTAATAACCGTTAATAACCACTGAACAGGTTATCAAGCCTTGTTCTATCGAGAGAGGGACGCCCGCTACCCTTGCAAACCAAATTTCAAGGAACCTGGGATTGGTAACCCTAGGTCACCTGGGGGCACCCAGACGTGGTCTCCCTCTCGCTGTGCTTAGAGAGGCATCAGCTTCACCTCACTGATGATCCCCAACAAGGGTGAAACACGTGTATGGGGCTGCTGGTGGTACTCTCGTTCAGGTTGGAATTGCCATTGCATTTCGGTGCTGGACTGCCCCTGGGCAGGACAAAGACTGATATGCAAATGGATATTTCCCATCTGTGAAAGGCACAGTGAGAAAAAGCAGTGGCTGCGAACTCTCAAGTGGTTAATAACCACTGAACAGGTTATGAAGCCTTGTTCTATCGAGAGTGGGGCGCCCGCTACCCTTGCAAACCAAATTTCAAGGAACCTGGGATTGGTAACCCTAGGTCTCCTGGGGGCAACCAGACGTGGTCTTCCTCTCGCTGTGCTTAGAGAGGCATCAGCTTCACCTCACTGATGATCCCCAACAAGGATGAAACGCGTGTATGGGGTTGCTGGTGGTACTCTCGTTCAGGTTGGAATTGCCATTGCATTTCGGTGCTGGACTGCCCCTGGGCAGGACAAAGACTATTATGCAAATGGATATTTCCCATCTGTGAAAGGCACAGTGAGAAAAAGCAGTGGCTGCGAACTCTCAAGTGGTTAATAACCACTGAACAGGTTATCAAGCCTTGTTCTATCCAGAGAGGGGCACCCGCTACCCTTGCAAACCAAATTTCAAGGAACCTGGGATTGGTAACCCTAGGTCTCCTGGGGGCAACCAGACGTGGTCTCCCTCTCGCTGTGCTTAGAGAGGCATCAGCTTCTCCTCACTGATGATCCCCAACAAGCGTGAAACACGTGTATGGGGTTGCTGGTGGTACTCTCCTTCAGGTTGGAATTGCCATTGCATTTCAGTGCTGGACTGCCCCTGGGCAGGACAAAGACTGATATGCAAATGGATATTTCCCATCTGTGAAAGGCACAGTGAGAAAAAGCAGTGGCTGCGAACTCTCAAGTGGTTAATAACCACTGAACAGGTTATCAAGCCTTGTTCTATCGAGAGAGGGGCGCCCGCTACCCTTGCAAACCAAATTTCAAGGAACCTGGGATTGGTAACCCTAGGTCTCCTGGGGGCAACCATACGTGGTCTCCCTCTTGCTGTGCTTAGAGAGGCATCAGCTTCACCTCACTGATGATCCCCAACAAGGGTGAAACACGTGTATGGGGTTGCTGGTGGTACTCTCGTTCAGGTTGGAATTGCCATTGCATTTCGGTGCTGGACTGCCCCTGGGCAGGACAAAGACTGATATGCAAATGGATATTTCCAATCTGTGAAAGGCACAGTGAGAAAAAGCAGTGGCTGCGAACTCTCAAATGGTTAATAACCACTGAACAGGTTATCAAGCCTTGTTCTATCGAGAGAGGGGCACCCGCTACCCTTGCAAACCAAATTTAAAGGAACCTGGGATTGGTAACCCTAGGTCTCCTGGGGGCAACCAGACGTGGTCTCCCTCTCGCTGTGCTTAGAGAGGCATCAGCTTCACCTCACTGATGATCCCCAACAAGGGTGAAACACGTGTATGGGGTTCCTGGTGGTACTCTCGTTCAGGTTGGAATTGCCATTGCATTTCGGTGCGGGACTGCCCCTGGGCAGGACAAAGACTGATATGCAAATAGATATTTCCCATCTGTGAAAGGCACAGTGAGAAAAAGCAGTGGCTGTAAACTCTCAGGTGGTTAATAACCACTGAACAGGTTATCAAGCCTTGTTCTATCGAGAGAGGGGCGCCCGCTACCCTTGCAAACCAAATTTCAAGGAACCTGGGATTGGTAACCCTAGGTCTCCTGGGGGCAACCAGACGTGGTCTCCCTCTCGCTGTGCTTAGAGAGGCATCAGCTTCACCTCACTGATGATCCCCAACAAGGGTGAAACACGTGTATGGCGTTGCTGGTGGTACTCAGGTTGGAAATGCCCTTGCATTTCGGTGCTAGACTGCCCCTGGGCAGGACAAAGACTGATATGCAAATGGTAATAATTCACATCTGTGAAAGGCACAGTGAGAAAAAGCAGTGGCTGCGAACTCTCAAGTGGTTAATAACCGTTAATAACCACTGAACAGGTTATCAAGCCTTGTTCTATCGAGAGAGGGGCGCCCGCTACCCTTGCAAACCAAATTTCAAGGAACCTGGGATTGGTAACCCTAGGTCACCTGGGGGCACCCAGACGTGGTCTCCCTCTCGCTGTGCTTAGAGAGGCATCAGCTTCACCTCACTGATGATCCCCAACAAGGGTGAAACACGTGTATGGGGCTGCTGGTGGTACTCTCGTTCAGGTTGGAATTGCCATTGCATTTCGGTGCTGGACTGCCCCTGGGCAGGACAAAGACTGATATGCAAATGGATATTTCCCATCTGTGAAAGGCACAGTGAGAAAAAGCAGTGGCTGCGAACTCTCAAGTGGTTAATAACCACTGAACAGGTTATCAAGCCTTGTTCTATCGAGAGAGGGGCGCCCGCTACCCTTGCAAACCAAATTTCAAGGAACCTGGGATTGGTAACCCTAGGTCTCCTGGGGGCAACCAGACGTGGTATCCCTCTCGCTGTGCTTAGAGAGGCATCAGCTTCACCTCACTGATGATCCCCAACAAGGGTGAAACACGTGTATGGGGTTGCTGGTGGTACTCTCGTTCAGGTTGGAATTGCCATTGCATTTCGGTGCTGGACTGCCCCTGGGCAGGACAAAGACTATTATGCAAATGGATATTTCCCATCTGTGAAAGGCACAGTGAGAAAAAGCAGTGGCTGCGAACTCTCAAGTGGTTAATAACCACTGAACAGGTTATCAAGCCTTGTTCTATCCAGAGAGGGGCACCCGCTACCCTTGCAAACCAAATTTCAAGGAACCTGGGATTGGTAACCCTAGGTCTCCTGGGGGCAACCAGACGTGGTCTCCCTCTCGCTGTGCTTAGAGAGGCATCAGCTTCTCCTCACTGATGATCCCCAACAAGCGTGAAACACGTGTATGGGGTTGCTGGTGGTACTCTCCTTCAGGTTGGAATTGCCATTGCATTTCAGTGCTGGACTGCCCCTGGGCAGGACAAAGACTGATATGCAAATGGATATTTCCCATCTGTGAAAGGCACAGTGAGAAAAAGCAGTGGCTGCGAACTCTCAAGTGGTTAATAACCACTGAACAGGTTATCAAGCCTTGTTCTATCGAGAGAGGGGCGCCCGCTACCCTTGCAAACCAAATTTCAAGGAACCTGGGATTGGTAACCCTAGGTCTCCTGGGGGCAACCATACGTGGTCTCCCTCTTGCTGTGCTTAGAGAGGCATCAGCTTCACCTCACTGATGATCCCCAACAAGGGTGAAACACGTGTATGGGGTTGCTGGTGGTACTCTCGTTCAGGTTGGAATTGCCATTGCATTTCGGTGCTGGACTGCCCCTGGGCAGGACAAAGACTGATATGCAAATGGATATTTCCAATCTGTGAAAGGCACAGTGAGAAAAAGCAGTGGCTGCGAACTCTCAAATGGTTAATAACCACTGAACAGGTTATCAAGCCTTGTTCTATCGAGAGAGGGGCACCCGCTACCCTTGCAAACCAAATTTAAAGGAACCTGGGATTGGTAACCCTAGGTCTTCTGGGGGCAACCAGACGTGGTCTCCCTCTCGCTGTGCTTAGAGAGGCATCAGCTTCACCTCACTGATGATCCCCAACAAGGGTGAAACACGTGTATGGGGTTGCTGGTGGTACTCTCGTTCAGGTTGGAATTGCCATTGCATTTCGGTGCTGGACTGCCCCTGGGCAGGACAAAGTCTGATATGCAAATGGATATTTCCCATCTGTGAAAGGCACAGTGAGAAAAAGCAGTGGCTGCGAACTCTCAAGTGGTTAATAACCACTGAACAGGTTATCAAGCCTTGTTCTATCGAGAGAGGGGCGCCCGCTTCCCTTGCAAACCAAATTTCAAGGAACCTGGGATTGGTAACCCTAGGTCTCCTGGGGGTAACCAGACGTGGTCTCCCTCTCGCTGTGCTTAGAGAGGCATCAGCTTCACCTCACTGATGATCCCCAACAAGGGTGAAACACGTGTATGGGGTTGCTGGTGGTACTCTCGTTCAGGTTGGAATTGCCATTGCATTTTGGTGCTGGACTGCCCCTGGGCAGGACAAAGACTGATATGCAAATGGGTATTTCCCATCTGTGAAAGGCAGAGTGAGAAAAAGAAGTGGGTGCGAACTCTCAAGTGGTTAATAACCACTGAACAGGTTATCAAGCCTTGTTCTATCGAGAGAGGGGCGCCCGCTACCCTTGCAAACCAAATTTCAAGGAACCTGGGATTGGTAACCCTAGGTCTCCTGGGGGCAACCAGACGTGGTCTCCCTCTCGCTGTGCTTAGAGAGGCATCAGCCTCACCTCACTGATGATCCCCAACAAGGGTGAAACACGTGTATGGGGTTGCTGGTGGTACTCTCGTTCAGGTTGGAATTGCCATTGCATTTTGGTGCTGGACTGCCCCTGGGCAGGACAAAGACTGATATGCCAATGGATATTTCCCATGTGTGAAAGGCACAGTGAGAAAAAGCAGTGGCTGCGAACTCTCAAGTGGTTAATAACCACTGAACAGGTTATCAAGCCTTGTTCTATCGAGAGAGGGGCACCTGCTACCCTTGCAAACCAAATTTCAAGGAACCTGGGATTGGTAACCCTAGGTCTCCTGGGGGCAACCAGACGTGGTCTCCCTCTCGCTGTGCATAGAGAGGCATCAGCTTCACCTCACTGATGATCCCCAACAAGGGTGAAACACGGTTATGGGGTTGCTGGTGGTACTCTCGTTCAGGTTGGAATTGCCATTGCATTTCGGTACTGGACTGCCCCTGGGCAGGACAAAGACTGATATGCAAATGGATATTTCCCATCTGTGAAAGGCACAGTGAGAAAAAGCAGTGGCTGCGAACTCTCAAGTGGTTAATAACCACTGAACAGGTTATCAAGCCTTGTTCTATCGAGAGAGGGGCGCCCGCTACCCCTGCAAACCTGGTTAGTAACATACTCTCCTGTGTCTGTCCCTTGCTCCTTCATCTCCACTCTTTGCTTGAACATTTACTTTCCCAGCTTGAGAATCACTTCTCACGCTGCGATTCCTACTCACCCTATTTACATACCATACTTTGCCATCAAAGGTTTTAACTGCTCCGTGTAATTTCTTTATCACTCTAATAGATTTGGACCAACTTAGTCCCAACTCCTTCTACCCCGGGAGAAGCTTCACACCTACCCAACCTCCTTCTTTCAATCTGCTTTCCTTAATTGCCTTACGCAAATCGAACATTCCTTTGTTGCACTCTTGTTTAACTTTGATTTTCTCATGAATATCATCTAGATCAATCATGCTCATGCCAGCACTTCCTACCCAAGGTGGACACATCCTCATATTAGGCTTCCTCCCCCTAAGCATATCGAATGGAGACAAGCCTGTAGTTGAATTGGGTGTAAACCTATATGCTACTACAGTGTCATCAACAGCCTTCTTCCAATACTTCCCCTTGATATCGCTCCTTGTATAGTGTCCTTGATGACACGATTAAACCTCTCAACTATCCCATTCGTTTCTGGATGATATATGGAACCGGTTCTATGATATATACCATTTCCTTTTAGGAAACACTCCCTCTCTTCTGACACCAAGTGTACACCATTATCCGTTACTATTATTGAAGGATACCCCTTCCTTTTAAAAAATAGTATCACAGCCCTAATAATATCTCTGGTTCACATTTTCTGTACCCAGGATGTTTCTACCCACCTAGATTGCATGTCCACTAGAACAAAGCAGTATTGCAAAGTTCCTTGACTCCTCATAGTGCCTACAATATCTAATCACACCCGCTCCCACGGTATGGTGCGATTGGTCATTAAAGTCATTGGGTTGGTCCTGCTAGTACACCCTTTCGCAGAATTCTCACACACACTGCACTCTCTAATCATCCTCGCCCCTTGCACATCCATCCCTGGCCACCAATAATCTTCCCTAGTCAATTGCTTTGTTTTGGACATGCCTTGGTGACCCTCATGTGCCACCTTTAAAATGTTACTGCTAACACCTGCAGTTCATCGTGAATCATTATCACAGCTTCAGGAACTTGTCCTTTTCGTGTGTACTCACTCTTCAATCTGCCCTCCAATTTCTCCTTCAAATCAATCAACATGGTTTCTGGCACCATAGCTGCACACCTTTCCTCTTCAATCACTACAACTTCACCAATACTTAGTACTTGATCATCATCCTCACCATCCTCGTTTTGTTCATCAACTAGATTAGTCATATGTGAAAGACAATCAGCCACCCTATTTCGCCACATAAGCCCTAGGTTATTAAAACACTGCGATGGTCCAACTGGGCACTGGCTGGGAATATCAATCCAGAAGATTTCTGTGAAGGTCAAGCAGGGAGCTTGGCGAGAAGTTCATCCTTATTGTGAATCTTGATTTGGGAGCTCAGCTGGCATGTCAAGCTTACTGAGAACGTCAAGATTACTGGTCATGTCCATGTGGACGTTTCCGGGGAATGTCAAACTGGGCGCATACTTTGGTAATCTTATTAGCAAGGATGTAATGCTTTACAAGTAAACCTTAGATGTATTAGACCTCAAATAATATTACAGTTCACAACAACTTCAGCTAAATCCCATGAGCCTAAGATCATTGAAATGAGCAAAGCACAGTCCCCATTGTGAACAATAGCAAGAACATCAGCCCCTGATTCATGCCTCTCCCACATTCCATATTCTACATTCAACACACACTGGAATGCTACACTGTTTTACACTGCGGGACCTCACATCCACTGCCCTCTCCGTGGGCCTTGTCAGTGCAGTTCATTTTCAACCTAAGAAGTCTGCTGATTGCTATGCTCAAACAAACATTATAGCACAGTACTAGGGGTGTCAGACAATTGCCACCATGATTTTTAAAGCTTTTGTCTCCCGTTGGGAGTTTGTTGGCTTAAAGGTTTTGCTATAAGATGTGGGCTATACATTCTAAGAAGAGTCTCAGGAAAGCCGTCTAGGCAGTATCGCGTAGGTTGCAATGAACAGAAAGCCTGCTCCTTAACTCAGAGACCTGGGATCTTGTTGCCTTTGGAGAAGCAGAGGAACAAGTCAGGGGTGGTCTCAAGTCGCCTGCTCCCCAAATGTTCTTCCCTGGTTCTTGAGATAAAAGGTGGTTTCCTTTTAGATGAGCCTAATTTCCCAGGTCCTTTCTGCATAGATCCATTTGTCTCGGTAGGATAGCTCAGGGGCAACGTGCTCGCCTTGGAAGCAAGACGTGGAGCACCACAGGTTCGATCCCCGGGTCTGTGCTTAGAAACCTCTGGGTATTAAGTGCGTTATAAATAACCTATCATATCATATTACCCTATTTGGGCTCCCTCCTATTGGGTCTCAACACCTCCCCTGCTTTACCATAACCCTGTTACGTTCCTTGCTGCTGATGTGATGGGGTACCTGGATGAACCATCCTGTTCCTTTTCAAGGCTCTACATTACTTAGCGTGTAGAAGCACCCATCTAATGTGGACAAGCTGGCCCCTATCTTACTGGTAATGTCAAACTGAACTTTAGTGCCTATTTGGAATGCGAGGCTCAGTGGCAATGTCAAACTGGGAACTTACTGGGAATGTAAAACTCTGAGCTTATCGGGAATGTCAAACCTACTGAGAGCTTTCTGAGAATGTCAACCTTACTGGCAATGTTAAACTGGAAGCTCACTTGGAATGCCAAGCTTACTGCGCATGTCCAACCACCATTGGGAGCCCAATGGCAATATTAAAATTCTAGCATACTCAAGCTTGCTGGGGGTTCCAAGGAATTCCAACACTGCGATGGTCCAACTGGGCACTGGCTGGGAATATCAATCCAGAAGATTTCTCTGAAGGTCAAGCAGGGAGCTTGGCGAGAAGTTCATCCTTATTGTGAATCTTGATTTGGGAGCTCAGCTGGCATGTCAAGCTTACTGAGAACGTCAAGATTACTGGGCATGTCCATGTGGACGTTTCCGGGGAATGTCAAACTGGGCGCATACTTTGGTAATCTTATTAGTAAGGATGTAATGCTTTACAAGGAAACCTTAGATGTATTAGACCTCAAATAATATTACAGTTCACAACAACTTCAGCTAAATCCCATGAGCCTAAGATCATTGAAATGAGCAAAGCACAGTCCCCATTGTGAACAATAGCAAGAACATCCGCCCCTGATTCATGCCACTCCATGCAGTTATACAGACATTGTGGCTAGAATCAAAACAGTGGGGGGGGCTGTGGATATAGCTTAAGAAATGGATCTTACTGGCCCCTAACCATACAACATGGCTGAGCGTAAGAAAGACGTCTCTACCAGTTTATTTGCTTCCTTGACATGGCGCATGGGAGGCTGTTTCAGAGCACAAAGGTTAAAAGAAAGGAAGGAGGAGAGATGGGGAACAATAGTCAAGACACAGGGCAGTGTGACTATTCCTTCGCTATTAAACATTGATACATGCAATAAACCTTTGCCATAATTGCAGTACTTGACATTTCTGGCTGGAACGCACTGAACTGGAGTGCATTTTTATGAGTGCATTCTACAGTACACGAATGAGCCAATGGTTAAGACTTCCTAGCTTTTAGTTTTGCGGGCATAGGTCTGAAAATGCCTGCGTTAACAAGGGCATCAGTTGTGTGAACAGCAAGGACTTCAGATGTGTGACAGCAAGGACTTCAGTTGTGTGAACGGCAATAAACTGGGGAGCAGAGATGGCAACCATTTGTACTTCCCCCACAAACCCATTCCCCCCTTTGGGTTTGTCCTTCAGATGACTGAGACATTGGATTTAGTGTTGGCAATAAAAAAGCAGTGGAATTTATTGCACCTACAAAAATCCTAAAACGTATATGTAATTTATTTATAAATTACACTCATATTAAAAAGTCTCATCTCTCATTGCACTTTTGGGCACCTGGCCAGAGGTTGTCCCCCGGTGGCCCGTTCCACCATCTTCTTCCCACGACTTTGCAAACAACGTTCATTGTCCTTGCTTTTCTCTGTTTCTTCCATTATCATTCTTCTCCTTCTTTCTGGGTGGGTAGGTTCTGGGAAAAGAAAATGTAGTATCCTGCATTTGCAGGATGACCTGTGGTGCTCCGTTCAGAGCACCAATAAGGTCTGGAGTTTCCCTCCATTTGCCGCTCCTTATATTCGTTTTCCATAGCCTGAAGCTATGTTATTTGTCTTTTGTTTGGGTGCTTGGATAAACGACTGGCCGGCTGGCGCCGACAGCCCTACACACATTGGTGTGAAAAGCCTTTCTTCCTTTGTAGCTATTGTCCCTTCTTCCCTGCCTCATCCTGTTCTTGGATTTTGTAACCTAGGTGCCTTTTAGCCCCTCCCCCCCTGATGTGTTTGCTTCCCTTCCTGCCTGATGCTAGTGACATCTGGCAATGTATGCTGGCTGGGGGATGCTGCAGGGAGTGCTGTGCAATTGGTGTTGCTTACTTATGGCACTGTGTTATTTCTTATGTCCTATGATATTGCTCCTTTGCCCCTTGCTTATTCTCCCATGCCCTGGATCTCCATGAGTTACTCTTTGCGCGGCACAGGCCAGGACTTCAGATGCGTTAACAAGGACATCAGTTGTATGAACAGCAAGGACATCAGTTGTGTGAACAGCAAGGACTCAGTTGTGTGAACAGCAAGGACTTCAGTTGGGTGAACAGCAAGGACTTCAGTTGTGTGAACAACAAGGACTTCAGTTGCGTGAACAGCAAGGACTTGAGTTGTGTGAACAACAAGGACTTCAGTTGCATGAACAGCAAGGACTTCAGTTGCGTGAACAGCCAGGACTTCAGTTGCAGTCTGTACTGCAAATTCTTCCTTTGGAATCTTGCCTCTTGTGGCAGATGATTCCACCATTGAGGGCCCAAGGGGATGAGTTTTTTTCCACCAAACTGCTCCTTCCTTTATTTAGTCATGCAGATCAAACCCTGTGTGGTAGAGAAGAGATCCTTGATATCATTTATGAAGCAGAGTTAGGGGTTGGGTATTTCGGAACCGTGCCCCCAGAGCATACTGTGGGCATTGCATAGAACCTTGAAGATGATTTGTAATTTGATGGGCACCAACGTAGAACCATAAGCATAGGAGAAAGATGCTCCCATTATCTGGTGTTCAATAGCATGCAGGCTTCTCGGTTTTCGGTGAGTTGACGTTGTTGGATTAAATCCTTTAGTGTGCTTTCACTATCCTACCCGCACAAGCCATGGGCAGCTAGATTGAGACTGCAGCCAAAGGGACAGTGGTCCCCTTGTAGATCTCCAGCCCCCATACTATCTTTGCAGCTGATGTTTCTGTCGCATTGGTACCAGTGCTCACATAGTTGAATCTGCATGTGACCTTTGAGTCGGGGCCAAATGACCATGCAAGCTATGAGCGTGTAGGTGCCAACTGGTACTCTCAAGCCAACATGGCTGAAGGATTTGCCAAGCATAAGATGAGAACGAGCCACCAACGTGCTCAGGAAGAGCATGACTGCTATGCCATCTGGCACCAAAATCCTACCATGAATGGTAAAACCCCTTGACCAAACACCCGAATATTCTGGCTTAAATTAGCCTCTTTATCCAGATAAACCTGAACAGACCTGAGACAGGTACAAGGCTAAGCTATATGCCTACTCCCCATATTCTGCAGATCATGTATCTGGACTTCGCCCACCTTTAAACCCGGCTCTGGTCGAAGCTGTGGAAGAGCCCTACCTGGGCTTTAACAACTGTGTGTACTCGTCCAGCCTCTGAGTAACGACCCATTGCTCCGTTGACCAAGCTGGAGCTGATAGGATATTATGAATCCTCCGCCAGTGTTCCTTTGGAAAAAGGAACTTTCTCGTTGCCGTTTGGACCGAGGGTGAAAAGTCTGGAAAAAACTGGACCTTGTCCCAGTCATATTGGAGGTCGCCTTTCTCCCTGGCTAGTTTAAGAATCGTCTGGAGTTGGATTTCTCCAGCCTGTACTGTGCATTGGAGCCTGTAAGGTGGATAGAACAATGGTCTGGAGAGCCTGATGAGCTACAGTCTCCGCCAGCTGAAAGCATTCTCAGAAGGAAGTGCTCATCACCATGAAGCGCAAGGGAGTGATAAGTGCTGCAGAGTGAGTGCCACTCACCTTAGCAACAATTCCCCTTGTAGAAATTCATTGCGGTAGGTAGAAAGTACAACTTGCGTAGACGTTCAGGTAGATCTCTAAATTACTGCACTAGTGAGAAACGCAGAGGGGGAAAAGTAAGGGAGGCCCAGGTACACGGCAGGGGAGGCCGACCTGAGTCCCCTCTAGAAGGAGTGCAAAGTATGGTCCAAAATCGTGGATCACAGCTGGTGAAGCAGACACACATGCACACATGCGAGCCACAAAGAGGGCTGTGGTTGTAAAATATTGCTACGGTACAAGAACCCACGTTTGAAAACAATGTGAGCCCTGGTATCATGAGCTTCTCATGCTTCTACCCGAAAAAGGGTCGAACCTGCAATACTATTCATCAAACACGGGGCAACATCATGGCCAGTAGGACCACGACAGGCACAGAGGACAGACTGGATGCTGCTATTGGATCTGATATTAAACTGTTGGAAAGCAATCACACCTGTTGATAATGTAGTAGCCAATTTCGGATCCAATGGAAATGCTCAGACAACCCCTGTTACCTTACTTTCCCCGTCTACAAACACAATCCCTACCCACATTGGTTTACAGCCTCCTGGAAACGTGTAAGATCCTTCGCTTCCTTGCATGATGGCTGCAGACAATGTTGCAGTCACGAGGGATAATCTGTCCACTTGCTGTGCTAGAAGGCCAGCAGAAAAAATGCCATTCCCATTACCAGGGGGATAACAGGAGTGGGTACTCATGGCAGGGGGAGGAAGCTGTATCTGGTGCACAGGTGTTACCCCACACACTGGTACACAACAAAGTTACAAAAGGACAAATGCTGGAGCTGGCGTGTTTAAAACTGTTGCAGGAGGTGGAGCCTACAATGATTTCCTATGGGAATTCATGAAGAGCATATACGTCTGTGATAAGTCAGAGGAAGATGAGGAAGTTCAGAGCTAATTAAAACTAAATCTCCTTTTGTTTCATCAACAAGGCAGTATGAGTGAGCTGGGGATGATGATGTCAAAGAGTATCACAAAGGGAGGGCCCTCTGTTTGAAAGACTTGTAAGTGGGCCAATGAGACAGAAGGAATTGTCCTCATATAGGTTATTTTCTTTAATACTGGACTTCTGTGGCTATGTTTGGTTTTTCCAGAGTTTTGAAAAGGTGGAGGAAGAGAAGGCCTACCCCGAAGAAAAGGTTGTTTACGAGTGGGCATATTAACATATTAAAAAGGGGGAATGGCCCAGAGTGAACCAAGTTACGTTCCTGTTGAGCGTCATCTGAAGATATCATAAACATTTAGTGAGCCAAGTTAAGAAGTTGCGTGGAGATCGAGGTGGGAACGAGCTGTGAAGGCGTGTCGGGGATCGGGAGCGGGTCGAGAAACAGACAAGACCCGCTGTCAGCCCGTTCAACTGGTGTGAGCGACGCCACTCTTTCCCTCCGCCCCCCACCGTTGTGAAGGAGGCGCTGCCGTGCAGGCCCAACAACTGACAGGCACGCCGCTCATTCCTCCGGCCCCACCGTCGTGGAGGAGGAGCTGGCGAGCGAACCCAACAGCTGACTGGCAAACGAAGAAGTCAGCGCGGCGTCATCTCAGCCCCCACCCTTGTGGGAAGGACCGAAGCAAAGCCGGCAGAGAAATCCCCAGCCGCAGAAGGTATGTGCAGGTGCCCAGTCCCGGAGTGAAGGATCAAGCAGCGGATTTATGCCAGCTGATCCATTGCCGCGCCTAACGTGGGGAAGTGAAAAAGTATCTAATGAGGGAGAGAGACTGTATGTGAGAAGCTGAGCCTCAAGGGCATAATTTTGACACTTCACCAAAATTACCATAAAGAGAAAGAGTGAGGACAGAGAGAAGAAGAGGACTTGAAGTGTTTTATGTTTATGTCAAGAGAACTTTATGAGAACAGGTTACATGTGGTCAAGGATGTTTTTTTAAGAGTCCGGATATCCAGCTACCTTTAACTATTCCCTATCCTGCCCGCACAGTTAACTGGGAAACTGGAATAGAAAGACCAGTAAGAGTCCAGGTTCTAATAGAACAACGTGAAGGATAACTGATAAGGGCCGAAAGACTCCTTAAAGACCAGCAAGATTAACTTCCTCACATGTAAGGCCCCTGAATTGAAAGACTGACTCTTTTATGGGGAAATAGACTATAACTACCTTTGGTTATGCAACCTGTTTAAGAGTTATGAAGTTAAAGAAATAAATAACATTCAATACAACCTGTGTATTGACTGGTCTATTCCCATCTGCATCCTTACATTTGGTGGCACAATGGATGAGTTGATCAAAACTTTGAGTGAGGGCCAACAGCTCTTGCAAAAAGCCTTACAGCTGCAAAGTCAGCAGGCACAGGCTGACAGACAAGCCTTCCAAGAGGCCCTCCAAGTTCAGCAAGCCCAATTGTTGGAAGCTACAAGTATGAGGAGTTACACACCAGTACCAACCTCGGTCCTTCAAATATTCTCCAGCGGCGAAGAACCCACTCACTTCTTTGTCAACTTCGAAAGGGTCGCCCGGAATGCCCAGTGGCCACCCGAGAGATGGTGTCACTACATCGCCCCTCTCATGACAGGAGAGATGCAGAGCGCCTATCAGGCGGCTAACCGGCAGGAGATACCAGCTCTCCGGATATGAAGAGGGTGGTGCTGCAGCGCCTTGGGCACGACGAAGAAGCATATAGGATCAAATTCAGGGATGCCAAACTTATGTCAGAACCTTACCTTTAACTATTCCCTATCCTGCCCGCACAGTTAACTGGGAAACTGGAATAGAAAGACCAGTAAGAGTCCAGGTTCTAATAGAACAACGTAAAGGATAACTGATAAGGGCCGAAAGACTCCTTAAAGACCAGCAAGCTTAACTTCCTCACATGTAAAGCCCCGGAAGTGAAAGAAGTGAAAGACTGACTCTTTTATGGGGAAATAGACTATAACTACCTTTGGTTATGCAACCTGTTTTAGAGTTATGAAGTTAAAGAAATAAATAACATTCAAGACAACCTGTGTATTGACTGGTCTATTCCCATCCGCATCCTTACAATGTCCTTAGCACTTAAGGGGGTTTTACCCCAACTTTTTCTTAAAGAGCCACTCTGACATCTTCTGTGTTGCTTGGCGTAACCCAGCTGCCCGGCATCTTGTAATGGGAATGGCACTGTACGTTCATCTTCTTAATGTTTCGTTACTGCCTATTGCATCTTCTCTGCCCCTAAATGCTAACTTTGCTCCTAGTAAGGGTGTGGCCTCATAAAGAGGGGTATCCACTAGTCATGTCATTGGAGAAAAGGCGACAAAGTCATGGGAGTCAAAGGAGAGCCACCAGCCTCCTTACTGACGAAAGCACTCAATGAGGTACAAAGGAGAGCGACCAGCCCCCTTACTGAAGAAAGCACTCAATGAGGTACAAAGGAGAGCGATCAGCCCCGTTACTGAAGAAAGCACTCAATGAGGTATGGGAATGACAGCAAGATCCCGACACTCTAAACAACCGTGTCTACCAATGAGGACGAGCTCTGATCAATAGTGGCATGTGCCAGTGCCCTAAAATAATATATGGTAGTGTTAGCTCCTGTTGGGGTAGTTAATAAAGGTCCCACGGGTAAACAGAAGTTTGAATTGCATGCACCTTATTGGGGGCTGGAATGACAGAGAAGTTGCAAATTGACACACATATAGTGTAGTTTATGTGACTAGGATAAATGTTACTTTTAGGATTATTAGTGTATTAGGATACATTTCTAGATTTGCATGCGTGCAGCAATATAACGACAACTTTGTTGATATGGTATAGATAAAATATAAATGCATGAAGTGTCACTCAGCCTTAATGAAAAGCAAAGAGTTACACATGTGCATGGGAGCTAGAAGGTTGTGGATGGAAATTGTGATGAGGGGACACAGGAGTCTATAGCACACACATGCATGAACATATATACACAGGAAGCTTTTTGGGATAGTTGGGTGATACGGGGGATATTATGAATAAATGATGCTGTGTGCTTCCCCATTGTGTGGAGTTTGTGTGAATCACTGAAGTTTGGATCTGCGAGGTGAACGTTTGAATGGCCAGGAAACTGGTTTTACATGATTGAAGGCTGAGAGGGAGCAGCAGCCGCAGTCAGTTTCAAACAAGACCGATTTATGGCTTGCTGCTATTGTGGAAGAGGGATGTCATCTCTGTAAGTACATGGAGGCCTGTTATTGAATGACAGAAGGATTTCGGCCCCCTGGTAGGGCTAGGTTTAAGGGTTGGACAATTAACCTGATTCAAGGGTTGCTTGTAGAGAAGGTACTCACATCAGATGGATTTTCAATTGAGTTGTCAGGACGTGGGTTGGGACCATGTGGGCTGGAATGGTAAGTCGCATAGGTTTGAATGAAATGTAGACACCAACAAGTTTGGATGATAAAACCAGCAATAATAGATCAAAATGAGGTTTGCTTGTTCCCCTCTTGCCATTAATGGGATTTCTATAGAATGGTCGTGCCCATCAGTAGGGGTAAGATTTTCCAACCAGATGGAACCTGTAATAATTGAAACTCTAAGTTGTGTAAACTATGTAACTAGGAGTTGGGGCTGTGACTAAAAATGGAGGGACCCCAGAGAGGGGTGTAGTGTACATATGAAAGATGCAATTATAAGTTTAAAGAGGATGGTGCTTAGATGAATGTATCCAATAAGAGGTGAGGGAACTGAAGGGAATATGGTTGCATTGTATAGGTTTGACCAATCATGTGTGGGGGTTGACTTTGTAATAAACCTGTGGGAGTGTTTTAACTGTTGCAAATTGCATAAAATGTGAGTTCTTTGTGTGGTTCAGGGAGACTCTGGTTAGTTTGACTTTTTGATGTCATATACCGCCTCCCGGCTGTTTGTACAATACATTGATTTACAGACAAATGCACACTTGGTGGGTGGGCCTACTTTGGGTTTCAGTGATCAAAGGCCCACTTCTACATTTGGTGTCCCTCGATGGGCCGCAGGCTCTCCGAGATGTTTGTGGTCTCCGGTCCGCCCAGCTCGGCTGCAGCGCTTCTCTGCAGGGACTAGTCTTTTGTGCACGAGAAAGTAGAGGTCCACAGGCGCCATAATGGTTAGAGGCCTGTGTGGCCCCTGGAGGTGTGGCACTATCGCCCAGCTGCACAGGGCAGATTGAAAGAGCACCACCTCAGAGCGCTTCAAGGTTCACTTTGATGTGTATGCATCTTTGCCAGGTAAAGCAAGAGGGTGATACATCTTTGCCAGGTAAAGCAGGTGACAGGGGAGAAGAAACAGTTTTTTTTCGTGGATATGATAAGATGTGTGTGTGGAGTTAGATGAGGCTAAGCAAGTGTTTTAGGTGGAGTGGATGGATCGTTCTATGTCATTAGTTCTTTTTGACCTATTTTGTTATTTTAGAGGTGTGGTGTCTCCCACACCTGCACCTCCATTGTAAGGATAGCCTTGATGCCCTTCAGTTTGCTCGTCTGGTTGGCAGGAGCCCTCACTTTAGTGTGAGTTGGCATCTTGCGTAGGTTCAGCTGTAGATACCTTTCTGGAGTATACCCTTACTTGTATTGATTGTGCGGACGGAGGCCACACATCGCATTTTATTGGTTAGTCAAAGTAGTGGAGGTTATCTTCCTGTAGTCAGGAAAATACATCACTGTAGTCAAGAGTGTTGTACTTGTAAAGAAGGTCAGGAAAATACATCACTGTAGTCAAGAGTGTTGTACTTGTAAAGAAGAGAGAGATACAGCTGTGTTGTAGTGGAAAACATTGCGCTCCTTTTATGCTTGCGTGAAGGAGAAACCTCAAAGAAGTAAAGAGGAGTTTGGCCGGCGCATCTGTTTTGATAATATGCTGTCTTTTGAGTATGCCAAGTGAGTCTATAAGTACTGAGACAGTTGTGGTGAAAGCGAGTAAGGAGAGTGAGTGCGGGAAATTCCTTTTTTAGAAAAGGGAAAGAAAAAAGGGATTTTTTGTGCAGTGATTTTTTTGTGCAGTGATTTTTTTGTGCAGTGATTTTTCGTGCTGCAGGTTTGGTTCTTGGGGTTTATATCATGAATTTGAAACACAGGCGAGCCCAGCTGTCACTCCACAGCTCCTCTCCATCTCTCCTGCCCTCCACACTCCCACCTGCATGGGAAGGATGGTGGTCTCCTTCTGCCGTCCTCCCGCCACTGCTGACCCTGACTGCCCCTCCTCCCCCCCCACTGGCAGGTTCGGCACCCAAGCCGCTGGGGTGATAGAGGACCGGAGAGGGAGATATGATCTGGTGCTGACTTTCTGATCTGGGCCCTGGTGGAAGGCTGTCGGAGGCGTGAGCTAAACAGAGCCCCTCTCTCAGGAGAACAGTAAGTGAACATGGTATCTCGTGGGGACAGCAGGCATGGCAGCTGCCTGTGCTTTATATGTCTAGGGTAAGCCTGCACGTCTACTGCCCATGTCATATTCTTTTTGTGTGCAAGGCAATCATGCTCTACTGCTGTCCCTGCTGTGTGTGCTCTGGAAAGCCACTGTGGTTGTTGCTGCCTGTGATGTAACTGATTTGTGTACTCGGCGGATGCCTGTACTTCTGCTGTGTTTGCGTGCAAGGGGTTTGCACTACTGCTACACCTGCTGTGCCTGTTCTGTGTGCAGCTTGCACTGGTTCCTCTGCCATGCTCAGTGCTTCTGCTTAGCCTATTATAAACATTAATATGCCCAGGAAAGGTTTTTAAGAAACGTCCAAAAAACAAGTGCAAGGAAGTGATCGCACAGTTTTAAAAACAAGACTTCCACTTGTGTAGTCCTGGAAGTATTCTGAAGCATTCAAATAGACCCAATATTATGTTTCGTTTCCTTGAACATCATTTACAGTCCCCGCCACCATTCCCCATTGCCAGAATGGCATGTGTTCGTATCCAATGGATACCTTTCTTATGTTTTATTCTCTGTGTATTTTACCGCACATTTGACAAGTAAGTTAGTCCTAAAATGTTAAGCATGGCGCTATGTTCACTTCTATTAATATGGCAGGCCTTCCACGTTGTTAAGCTCGGAAGGTTATGTAGTCCAAACAGAAGCACTGGCTGTGCCGTTTTATTGGTTTCATGTACAGGGGGAGACGGGGTGGGCTGGGCATACAATGGTCTCGGGCACCAACGAAAAAGTGGCCCAGGCCAGTTGCAAATAGCAATTAATTCCTCTTGTGACAGACTGTTTGAGTAGTACCCGGGGATTTTTTGATAAAACTTAATGCAAATTGTGCAATTTAAAGAATATTGATTCAGTAACAATGGTCAAAACAACTAGCCGCATAGTGATGTAACTCATTAAACTGTAACTAGGTCATATTGGCCAAAAAAGTGGCCCACAGTTGCAAATCGCTACTAATTCCTTTTGTGACACTATTTGAATAGTAACCAAGGGGGGATTTTTTTTATAAAATGTGATGTAACTTGTGCTTTTTAAAGAATATTTTTTCAGCCACACTGGTCAAAACTACTAACCTCATAGTGAAGTAGCTCATCGAACTGGCCCACATTGGTCAAGAAGTGGTCTACTTTGACGCAAAAAAACTGGTCCGCACAAGCAGTTTGCATTTTTGGATCGGCCATGGAGGACACTGCACAGGGGAGGTGTGTACTGCGCTGTGTGGGAAGGTTGTTGCATGCTTACTGTTACATGATAGGGGGAAAGAGCTATCATTCAAGCCAGAGACTGTGTGAAACCTTCTTGTTCCGTTGCTAGTGTAGTAATATATAGCACTTTATAGCACCTCGGAGTGTGTAGCGCTTCACTGAATGTGATGGCATTTTGTTGGCAGCAATAATGTGGCACACACATATAGTCAGTTTTATGTTGCCAGTATAATATGTGAATATGTGGCTGGAGGCATGCAAGGTACAGGATTTATAATGCAAAAAAAAGAGCTCAATGTGAAGCTTGAAAGTGTAAAAGTGCACATTCTTTTTTTTCCTATTCTTTGGAATACCTCGTGCATAGGAGACTACATTATTTATATAACTGACTGATTTAATTAAAAATTATTAATCACTAGTGCTAACTCATTAACATTATAATGTAATCTCTGTGTGCAAATGAGGTGAAAAAAATCATTTTTAAAAGTGCACTTGCATATATTTTGTTCTTCTCTATCTTCTGTGTTCAGTTGGCAGAAAGCAGAGACCCTGCATACCAGGAAATTATATTAGATACAGTTGTTCCCTGGCTAAAGGGTGTAAGGGTAAAAGTGAAGGCTGATGCTGCCTTTCAACCTGATTGGAGCAGAGTGTCGCATATAGATTACGTAGGCAAAATGGGTAGGTGCAGAGCCCTGCTGAGGGGAAGAGGGTCAGAAAGAAGGGGTTCGGGATGACTGGGCTCTGAGACAGATGTGCCTCGTCTCACTCAGTGCTGGCTGGAGAACCCTATGTTCTCGCTGCCCATTCCAAACAGCCAAGATTAACAGAAGCAGTTTGTTGGCTGGGGCTGCTCTTCTGAGGCGAGTGAAAGAAGATTGTGTTTGGGCGAGAACTACAAATTTTTCTGGTAAGACTAATGTCTGATCTAAAAATATCATTTAGGGAGAGTAGCCAAAAGAAATCCCCTGCATTTATTTCATCATGTTTAATGTTACAAAGTGAATTGTGCTCTGTCTATGTATTTTTCCCTTCTTGTATTTCAGATAACGATGCATGTACATGGTAAGATTTCATTGCGAGTTGTATGTGTCTGCAATACAAATAATATATAAAAACAGATGATGTATAGTTTTTTATTTTTCATTGCATTTGGGAATGTAATTTTGACACAGGGGAGATTTATTCTCTTTGGTAATGTATTTGTCACTTTGCCCATGCAGATAGAATAACAAACAAGAATAAGCAGTTATGAACAGGTGTGTGTATGTGTTTTCCTTGCATGTTGTTGGAGGGCATCTAATATAATATAGATTGCTGGAGGTCTATGAGCCAGCAATGCCTATGGGCATAGATCACTGGTGTAGATAAACCCGTGATACCGGCCACAGGCTGTAGGTGGTACTCTATGTAAAAGTATTGGGTGTCCCTGGATGTAGGTCCAAGACTCTCTATAGGTCACTAGGAGTATTATAATAGTAAGGAAGGTTTTGTGTATGATGGGTTATAATGTAGGGAAGGAAAATTATGCTCACCACTAAGTAATTTACTACCACAAAATACCGCCAGTAGTACATATTACTAGATTTTCCAATATAGTTTAACAAAGTATGGTCACTAGAATGATGTGAGGCCAAACCCAATCTAAACACGAGGATAGGTATTACCAAGGTACCGCTCATCTTTCGGCGGTAAGAAAATATCGGCAAACCCTAAATTTACACAAAATATCTTACAGATATGTTGCGTTGGCCGGGAACATGGCTATAGAGCACCTACTGGGCGTGGCAAGCGTGTCTCACACTACCATACGTACATTAGAGGTAACCCATTTCATGATAGCCGTGTGATACTAAAAGTGAATTTCAGATTGTCTCAAATGGAAGCCACATTCCCAGAGCTAGTGCAATATCTGGAGGAAAAGTTATATGCACATGGGACATGGTCATTAAATAATGCCACAGAATGGCATGACCGCATTTATGGTGAAGTACAGAAAGAACCATTAGGCAGCATTTTTGCAGAAGGCAGCCTAATTCAGGTCTGTCTTTTGAGACTATTTAATGCAGCTGATAAACATGCAGAGAAAGATTGTGTGATACGGCTTTGTGCCAAGACATGGTTTATCCTAAATAGATCCCGGAGAATGGAAGAAAATGATACCAAGCTGATTGGCAGGTTAAAAGCTGATCTGGATGGAGCAAGTGAAAAAGAGGAAATGTCTAGAGCAGAATTTGGGGTATGTCAAAAAAGACATGCAGTCAAAATATAGAGATCTTGACACTCAATTGTCTCAAAGCAAGAAGCAGTTTGAGGATAGTGAACAAGAATTGAAACATTTGAAGGCGTTGGTGGACCATATTAGACAAGACAAAGATGAGGTTGTTTTGGAAATGCAGATTTTGCAAAAAGAACATTGTGAGAAAGAAAGTGATCTCCAAAATGCTGAACAGGAAATGGTTAAAATGTTTCAAGAAAGAGACAAGAGAAACAAAGACTTCAATGAATGCCAAATGCAAATGGGCGATATGCAGGAGGTAATTAATACATTGAGTGAGGAAAACAACTATTTGCAAAAGGAGGCAAGAGAGGCTCCTTAGAAAGTGCAAGGAGTTGGAACAGCAAATATGCATTTCTAGGTCCCAGGATAAACGGCAGGGCACAACATTCAATGGAGTTGAGGTGAATTCTATTTCTACACAGAGAGCTAGTGCCCCAGAGACCGGGCCAGTGAATCAACTTGGTTGCAGTGCTCTTGGGGGATTTGACACACTGATTGTGGGCCGCCACCAATCCCATACACCTGAAACCAGAGTTGAACCACAAAGTAGTGCAATTCCGTGCATAGCAATGAGTAGCCCCATAAAGATAATGAAATCCATCAAAGCTCTGATCAAACAATTTAAAATAGGAAGGGAGTGCTGCATAGAGAACCACTTAGAAGTGGTGCATGATATATTTAAAGCTCTCCAGAAACCTAAGGAACAATACAGGCAATATTTTCACTTAACTTTAGATGTTCCCACAGCCAGTATCATAAGAGGATTAAATGAACAGCAGAATATGACATGGGCAGAGTTTGAAAAAGAGATTAGACGTCACTTTTCTCCTTTCCAATCATTACAAGAGGCAAAAAAGGTTGCTTACACAATTACCGCTGGGCCTAATACGTCACCTCGCCAATTTTTGCAAGACTTAAAAAGAGCTTTTTCTCACTTTGATGTATCTTTTGACCCCAATTCCAATGAGTTTAAGACTGCTTACTTCTATGTGCTACAGAAAGACATCATATCACAGATAGTCTGTCGGGGGGAAATTCTGCCGGGGTCGGCCGGGCCGTCCGCAGACCTCCGGGCAGGGAGGCCCCAACTCCTCCCGTATATCCCAGATGAGATAGAGTATGAGACACACACAAGGAGCAAGGTGACTCTGCTGTTTATTTAGACAAAACGGCAGGGATGGGTCAAGGAGCGTACGCGTTCGTCCTGACACACACACAATCGTGGGGCTCGCAGGCCCTTTTTACTGCATTATGACGCGCTACTTGCGTCACTTCAGAAAGTTAACAAAAAACCTATCGCCACTCTTAATTGGTTGCTCGAGTGGTAGGGTTAGTATAGTACACATATAGAGAATGATATTAGTGGACAAGGTGTAGTCAGGTGGTATATCTGGGTTGCCCCTACAATTAGATACATAAGAATTGTTACATGAAGACTCCTGAGGATTGGCTAATATTACTGACGTCTGAGATAAGAGCCCCATGTTCTGATTGGTGCACTCGTGAGCTTCCCAGCCTGGGACCACCGTTGTTCCCAGCTCTCGGTGTACCTGTGATTGCAACAATGTTTCAATATGGGTACGTGAAGACAATGTGAGGATTTATTCATAGGTGGAAGGCTGACCGCTCCCACTGTAGCAGATGTCCATTGATCCTTTCAAGTGTATCGGCCTGTGTCTCGTAGCGAGGGACCCAGACGCCTTTTCTCTCCTGGGTTTTGGCATCTCGTCAGGTTCGGCTTGGTCACGTGGGGAGGGACCGTGAAAGAGGCAGAATTCTGCACAATTAATATTGTTTTTTCTACTGCGCGTCTGGTTTAATTTGCCGGCGTGACTTTATCGTTTGGGGCGCGGAGTGCGAGGTTGCAACATCGTGCCTTTGATGATTTGTTCTTGGAATGTGGGTTTGCAACATTGCGACCTTGGCTGGTTGCTCCACCGGGTTCTTTCTGCAGGATCAGCAACCTGACTCTTGCTTTGTTAATGTCCACGGGAGCTCTTGGTTGAGGCCTACTCGGGCCTGGTGCATAAGTAGTCCGTTTGGTGCATAGGTGCTTTTAGGTTATAATAGCATATATTTCCATGACCAGTATCGTGTTTCCATTATACCTCTCATGGTGGTAACGGGTTTCAAGAGAAGCGTGAGCAAGCGTTATAGATGAGTTCATGATGCGTCTTGCGTTTCTGCATTCTGAAAGCCTATGTAAAAATAATAAAGATGCACGTCCGTGAATATGCCTGTCGCCTACGTCAGAGCACTGAGTATGTTCTTCGTGTAGATTGGTGTGGAGATGTTCAGTGTGTATATTTGTACAGATGTGCTTCCCGTTGTCTAGGTCGTCATGGCATCTCTAACGACGTGTGGATTTTAGTCTAGCTGATCCGAGCCGCAGGTGTCGGCATGGCCAGTGCGGGCTGCTGGGCAGGCAGATGGACACATCCGTATGTTCCTGTACCAGGGTACCTGGTCGTCTGGTAAATGGACAAACTCTTCTCGCGGCGGGTGTCTGGGCCGTGACCCTCTAGGCCAAGCGCGAGAGGTGAAGGACGCGAGCCTGGTCTTCCATTCTCCCACTTCAGTCCCCCCTCTGGTCGACTTGTCGACCACAAACATATCCTTCTCGTTATCTCCTCTTACCCTCCATATCTTAGTTATCCCTCCGAGATGTCCATAATGGTTTACATGATCTTCAAATGACCAATACATATATTCACATGTTCCTCCAGGAGTACAGTATACCCATCTTCCTATGTAGCTCCTGGGGTTCCTTGGGTTCTCGATCTTCACTGATGGTGGGTCTAGATGGTTGGTGATGATTTGGGTGCGCAACTTCTCCCTCTCTTGTATTATCACACCTGTATGCTGGCCGTCATCTGCTGGCATTAAGGGGTGCATTCCCACCATTTCCAGCAACTCGTCAGTCGTGCGTGCCTTCCGGGCCTTCCAAAACCTAATTATGATCAGAGTAGCTCCAGCCAAAATAGTACACCCCACTATTATTTTCAGTCCATCTGACAGCCAAGATGGCATCCATGACCATAATAGTGAAAACCAGCTCTTATCCTTGTCTACACCGTTACTTTCATCCATCATTTTGGAGTGCATCTGGGCCAATTGTGAAACTGCTTCTGTCAGTGTACCATTGTCAGCATCGTTGGCAGGTATGAACGTGCAGCAAGATTGTCCTATCTTTGCACAAACTCCTCCTTCCATTGCTGTGAGAAGGTCCAATACATATCTGTTCTGGAGTGCTACCATCCTTACAGCTCGCAGCTCCTCTTTAATTGCGTTGAACCCATTTACTGTTGAATTGATGGTCATCATTAGTTCACATCTGGTTATTTGGAGCCATTTTGCGTTTGCGTATGCCTGCAGTCCCGGATGTATTATTGAGGAGAAGAACATTGCTGCTCTGCTGAATAGTCTGTGTTCTGGCGGTATTGATGTTAGTTCCGTTTCCGACCTTCCCCACAGGTAATTTCCTGTCAGTGGCTCTCCTTGACTTTTTCTCCTATTTAGGACAGTATCATTGCTGTTGGTCCTGTTCTCTTGCACCTTCTGAAGTGGTGCAGATCTCTTTCTTCTCTTATCCCCTTCATCCATTTTAGGAAATTTCGCCACATCGACATTCTTCTTAGGTACCACTAGTGATGGTACATTGACGTGTACCATTGTGCACACACCATTCCACAGGGGAGGCAGTGTATGATATGCCTTTTCTCCACAGGCCCAATAATGGTCCATTATTACTGCTGTTCCCGCTCCCCCCTCAGGTAACTCCATCACGCTTGCACAATTGGTGTTATATCCTACGTCCACCTCTCCTTTATGCTGGTAGCATACTTTGGGCGCCGTCAATGGTAGTATTGTTATTGGGTCTTCATCTTCTTCTACCCACGTGAGCATTGGTACATACTTGATCCACGTCGTCCAACATCGATGATTGTGTGTCTCGATGGTTGAGATAGTTTCTTTTGTTACCATGTTGCTCCAATCACTCCTATCTCCCAGCTGTTGCCCAGATACACCTTTCCTGTTATCGTCAGTAGCGGCCTCTCCCAGCATCCTTGTTTACCTGGAACTTCAGTGGCGTACCAATCACATGGTAGATACTGCAGTGTTACCTTCTTTGTTTCTCCTTTTGCAGGGCCACTTGTTATGTATCTGAATGCTTCAGCATGTAAACTGGTCTTGTGATAACTCAGATAGGTCTTGAGGAAGTTGTTTTCATATGGGTATGAGTCTCATGTTTTCCATGTCATGTGCACTACTGTTCCTTGAAATCTTCCTTTCGTTTGGAACAGGGCCAAATATATTATGCACTGTGCTGTCTTTTCATCTATTTCTGTGGCAACAAATGTTCGTGAAGCGCTCATGGCGTATGGTATTAATGAGCAAACGTAACAGCTATCCTCAGTTGTCTGCTTACCAATGCGGGTCATGTGCTGGTACCATATGTTGTTTGCGACGTGTGCTGAATCTTGTACATAATTATCAATACCTTTATTGTCTGAGTATGTGCTGCGTTTAACTCTATTTTGCTTGGGTGCAATGTTACTATTACCACCTGACGTAACACCTGTTGCAGCAGGGAACGGGGGTATATTAGGTTTGGGTGCAGCAATAAAATTGATAGCATAGCTGTACTGCCAGACAGAGGCAGCCAAGAACCCGGTGATCATAAAAATCCCTATTATTTTTATTACATATGCTAATCTCACCGGCATTTTGCTCTTACCTTGCTGCAGTCCTGGCAGCGTATTCTTGTGACGTTAAAGTTGCCCGCCTAAAAATTCTCAAAAGTGCTCGTTATTAAATGTTAGTTTTGTTTCCTTTAAGCTCTCCCTATCAAGTAGTCATTCAGTGCCCAGGCGAAGAGCTGCTCCCACGCTACTCTAAGTGATCGGTCTCTTAGGACCGGCAAGTATGGGCGGAGGTGGGGCATGTAATATTCTATGGCCAGGAGGAAGGCTGTGTAGTAGACACGTACCCTTCTCCTTTTCAGGTATGTTGGCCTTTTTATTTCGTATACAAATTGGTGTGACAATTCTTCTGGGTAGTTATCGTCTGGCAGCACCATCTACGCCTGTACACTGAACTTGTTAATTAGCTTTTCTTAACAATACAATATTACGCAGTTCCTGTATGTGCGAGAGAAAAAAAAGAGAACATTCACGTGTTTACATGTGTATTGGTGCAAGCAATGTCCTTCAGTTTTAGTTACAACTGTACTTAGGAGTCAATGGGGGGGGTTTGCGCTCAGATGGCGGAAGTATTTTTACTCTTTGAGCGTGTGACCATGGGGTGGGCAGTATGGGGATCACCCCTTTCTTCGTCAGTTATCGTCTCCGAGGGAACAATTGGGTCGTTGTCTGTGGTGGAACTTTCTTCCGCTGTCGGGGATGTTGTTGCTGTTCTTCCAATGGACCTGTCGTTGGCGCTGGGGCGGGTCTGCAGTTTGTAGATCTTTACGTCATGTAGGTGGATCCAGGCACGCTTATCCTTTAGTTTTACTGCTCTTGTTGATACGTCCTCTACCAGATGGGGGCCAGTGAACCTCTTCTCGTTCCACTTTCTATTGAAATTGCGAAGTAGTACGTGGTCACCTTTGGCAAGTTTGCACAAGTTCTCCTTTCCCAATTCTGTACTTGCGCCTTTTTCTTTATTGCTGGTAGACCCGCCCCGTGTGCGCTCGAGCTGTTGAGACACAAACACGACACTAGTAATCAAAGAAGACACATATTGATACATTTCATCACCTAACACACTCGCTGAACTTTCGTGGTCTGTGAATGCTCTTGACGTTGGGGTTAGGGGAAGGCGCATTTGACGTCCAGTAACCACTTCGTGAGGGGTGAGGTGGTGGTCGGACCCTGGCCTATTTCTCAGTTCAAATAAAGCTAACGGAAGGCAATACAACCAACTTTTCTTTGTTGTTTGTTGTATTTTTGCAATTGCCTCCTTCAATAAGCCATTCAGGCGTTCACATACACCATTAGCCTGTGGGTGGTATGCACATGCAAATTTGTGTTTAATGTTCAGCAGGGATGTGATATGCTGGAACATTTCGTTTGCGAAATGTGGGCCGTTGTCTGATCTTAACACCTCGCACACTCCCCACCTGGGGAAAACCTCCCTTACTATGAATTTGGCTGCTCTAAACGCATCAGGGTGTGAACAGGGCCCTGCTTCAATCCACCTGGAAAATGGGCATACTACTACAATCATATACCTATTACCTTGACATATGTGGATCATATCAACATAGTCAATGTGAAGGTGCCGAAAAGGTCCTTCTGGCCGGGGTATGGTACCTCTTATCACTTTTAGAGTATGACCGGCCGTAAACTGTTGACATGTGAGGCAATTGCTGATAAAATTTGACACATGAGAGTTTAACTCAGGACAAAACCAATCTTCTCTAATTCGTGCTGCTATTATTTCCTTGCCTGTATGGGCAGGGTGATGTAATTGGCTCAGGGCGGTATTTAACAGTGCTAACGGTATTACAACTTTCCCAGTGCCACCCTGGCGCCATAGTGCGTCGGTTGGTGACATTGTACATCCTCTTTTCACCCATACTTCTTTTTCGGCCATTGGTGCAGCCGCTTGTAGCTCCATAATCTGTGTGGCTGGGAGATGGGTGTACCCTTCTCTTATTAACATCTCCCTAGCTATTCCCCTCCCTCTCCCTCTCTGTGAGTCTGTGGGGTTCCATATCTCACCAAAGTATGCAGCATATTTCGCATGTGCGTCTGCTGCTGCATTCCCTTTTGAGACGTAGTCTTCACCATTGGTGTGTGCGGTGCATTTGACTAGGGCTAGTTCTTGGGGGTCGTTTATTACTTCAATTAGTTCAGCCAACAAGAGGGCATGTTGTACTGGAGTGCCATCAGCTCTCCTAAACCCTCTTCTTCTCCATTTTGATAACCCTGAGTGGACAGTGGATGTAACATATGCACTGTCGGAATATATGGTTACTCTTTTATTAAAACTTTCCTTTAATGCCAATATTAGTGCAACCAGTTCCGCGGCTTGAGCAGAGTAATGCTGTGGTAGTTGTACACACTTCATAGCCACACACACCGGCGCCTCCATCATTTTTACTACTGCTGCCCCAGTCCTTCGTATCCCATCTCCTTGATCAATAGTTGATGACCCATCAATAAACAAAAGCTCACCTCCCTCTAGTGCGTTTTCTTCAACTTTTCTAGTACATGAGTACATTTTAGTTATTTGGGTGCAGTCGTGGGCGTAATCTCCCTCTTCAATTACTTCTGCTAGGAACCTTGCAGGGTTAACCGTGCTACATCTAACAATTGCTAGTTCAGCTTTAGACAAAATAATCTCATAACCTGATGCCCTCTGTGTCGTTAGTGTGGACTTAGGTTTATTCAATATCGCAAATAGTGCATGTTCCACAAACAGTGTAGTTGGACACCCCATAGTTATTGCTGATGCTTTTTCTACTGCAAAAGCAGCTGCAGCAAGACCTTGTTCACAAGGGAAGTGGCCTAACATCACAGGGTCTAAGTGCCCGCTGTAAAATGCTACTGGTTTATAGCCCATGCTCGTTTTTTGTGCCAATACTGCTTTCATCACTGCTGAGTCGCAATGTGAAAATATAAAAAAGCGTCGCTCATAGTCTGGGGATGCCAGTACTGGAGCAGTTGATATCGCGTCTTTCAATTCGTCAAATGCCTCCCTCATTTCCATAGTCCATCCCAACTTTTTCTCCCCTTTATTTGCTTCCTTCAAACCCTCAAGCAGGGGTCCTATGTATGAGCTGTAATCAAATACCCATGCTCTACAGTAGTTGCACAGCCCCAGAAATTGCTGCAGTTCTCTCACAGTCTGTGGCACGGGAGTGCTTGAGATGGCCTGTGCTCTTTGTGGTGCAATCCTTCTTCCATGTTGGGATATCAGTTGGCCAATGTAAAGTACCTGTTCCTGACAGTATTGTATCTTTTCCATGTCTACCTTGTACCCCTTTTCAGCCAATATTGTCAACATTTTTAAGGAGTCCTCTCTACATTTACTTTCGTTTGTACTGCAAATTATTATGTCATCCACATACTGTAACACTGTGCTTTCCACCTCAACGTTACCCAAATCCATCTGTATTACTCTATTGAAAATTGAGGGTGATTCACAATACACCTGTGGTAATCTGGTATGTTTCCACTTTGTATTTCGGTAAGTGAAGCTTGTCAAATCTTGTGAGTCTGGGTGTAATGGTATTGAGAAAAAAGCATTTTTAAGGTCAATCACTGTAAATCGTGATGCTTCTGCTGGAATGCCACACAATATTGTGGCCGGGTTTGCTGTTACTGGATACTCTGCTTCTACTATGTTGTTCAAGGGTCTGAGGTCCTGTATGAGGCGCCAAGACCCCCCTTTAGCCTTGCGCACCGGGTACACAGCTGTGTTACATGGTGATTCTGAGGGGACCAATATGCCATTGTTTATAAGGGCCGTTATGGTTTCATATATGCCCTCATCTGCCTCTTTTGACAATGGGTACTGTTTCACTCTTGGTAGTATGGCACCTTTTTTCAATTTTATCCTTACACCCCCTATGCTTTTTATGCATCCCACGTCATAAGGGCTAATAGTCCATAATGATTTGGGCACCTTTGACATATCCTCCTTAAAAAATGGGACTGGGGTGCCTGCGGGTGCCTCAAGTGCCATTGCAATTTTCTGTGCTACTTGTTTGTGAGCCACTCTTAGCCATATTTCTACACTCATCATGAACACCATTTCATCTTCCTCCTTTTCTTCTGAGAACAGCTCTTCATCTGACACCTGGGTCAGCCTACATCCTTCTGCTAGTGCTATCACCGCCCTCCATGCTCTCCCTTCTTTATCTTGGGCGTGCACAGCAACATAATCAGCTGTTGCAATAATGCTCTCAATGTCCATTACAAACACCTTCCCTTCCAGTTCATTAACTGGTGTTTCTGGTCGGAACAGATAGGCTGCTGGCCTCCTCCATATTTTCCCTTCTATCCCTGGCATCCATGCAAATGCCATGTCTGTGCCATACTGGAATAGCTCGCCATCTACTGGCTCCGCCCTAATCGCTGTCTGTCCACAGTATGCTTGCAAAATCTGTCGTGCTGCGAGCATGTTAATCCCTGGAGTAGAGCAAATTATGCCATCCTCTGTAAAGGAGATCGTCATATTCAACCTGTTCATTATGTCTCTCCCCAGTATATTTACTGGTGAGGCACTATAATACAAAAGTGGGACTGACAGATCATAATCTCCAATAGATAAGGGAACGTTATCAGTAAATGGAACCAACCCTTTAGCCCCAGAAAATCCTTGGGTGTTCATGGCTTCGCCTGACATCTTAAATTTACCTTCCCTTATGCAAGACCGGGTTGCCCCGGTGTCAACAAGGAATGATAATTTTTTGTCACCTATCGTTACCTCTATGCGTGGTTCCTCCGCACTATTAGGTGTTACTGACAGGATGGGACACACCAAGGCCGTCTGTGGGCTGACCTATTGGGGGTACAATGATTGGCCATTCCCTGTGTAAGGGTTGTGTCCCAACACCGTCACCCTACCCAATTGCGTTTGTTGAGTTTGGGGTGGTGGTTGTATTAACGCTACTTGTTGTTGTGGCGGTGGCAGTTGCTGTGTTATTTGTTGTTGTGGCAGTGAATAGGTTTGTGGCTGTTGTGTTGTTTGTTGTTGTGGGTCACTCCCTTGTTGTGACATCTGCTGTTGTTGTATGCCCTGCTGTTCTTGTGAGGTCCTAGGTTGTGCTTGTTCATTCCATGCTGGTGTTCCTGGCCTGACCCTACATGTACGTGACATGTGTCCTAATAGTCCGCAGCTCCAACACACGGGTGGTTCCCTGCTTTGCCATGGGAAGCTCCCTGTGTTGTCCTGGTATACGGGTTGCCCTGTGGGGTAGTAATTTCTAAGTCCCCCAGCCTGTTGTTGGGTATTATATCCGTATCCTCTCCCCCTCATAAACCCTCCTCTCCCTCTGTTATAACTATAATACCCAGTTCCTTGCATTGGGTACCCTCCTCCCATGTTTGGTGCGTGTAATTGCAGAGGCGGCACTTGCTGTATTACACCTTGTGGAGGCGCTATTTGAGCGGGATCTTGTGCAGCCACTACTTGCGTTGGGCTTTGGGCCACTGGTGTGGGCGTAGTTATTAGTGCCCCTTCCATTGTGTATTTAGTAAGTTTTTTCTGTACTAGTTTGGCCTCTTCTGTTTTCCTGTCCTCTTCCTTTTGTTTCATTTTTCCTTGCCATGTCCTGCAGTGATGTACTATAGTCAGTTGTATTTCTGGCCATGGTTTTGCTTCCATCCCCACTACTTTCTTTAGTTGTTTCTGAACTCCTTCTGGGAGCCCTTGTACTAGTATATGATAAAATATGGCTGGTGTTTTGTCCCATTGTTCTCTAGTTTCCATGCGCCACTTCTCTTGAATATCCTGGATATAATCAACAGGATCCTCATTTTCACCCATCTTACGGGAAGTAATGGCTCCTATGTCTGATGTGTCTGGGTACTGCACTCTCAGTGCCTGCCATAGCGCATGTCTGCAGTTTGCAAATGGTGCCCCATCATGCGATGTGTTCGTTATTGTTACCCCATGGAATCCCGCTCTTTTCCAAATGTCATCCGCTCTATCCCCTAATATTGATATTAACAGGCCCTTCACATCTCCTACTGCTAGTTTCTGTCCTGCGGTGTGTTTTTCCATTTCATATATCCACTTACCCGCACCTCCACTTAGTGATGGGAGCCTACATTTTATATTTTCTTTATCCGTATGTTTCCAAGGTACATACTGTGGTCTAACCCCTCCTCTCTCCAACAGTGGCATTAAATTCTGTCTTTTGTCACCCTTTACGCTCCATAATATTGAGTCTTCACACCCCTCCTCTTCCCCCGTTTCCTTTACTACTTCAAATTCTTCCTTACTACCTCTACTCCTACCTCCCTCTTCTTCCTTTCCCCTTTTTTCGTCATTTCCTGTGTTCAATATGGGTATGTTTATTTGTCTGTCTTGCCTGCGACTAGGGAGGTCCCTAAGCCGACATGCATAAGGTGTAAGTTCGTTCATGAAGGGCGCGAGCTTTATTCTGTGCAGTGAGCGTGCGGTGGTTGAACATGTAGGGTGTGACGTGGGAGGGCGTGATGGGGATGTGGGTGGCGTGGTTTCATGGGTTTGTGTTTCCCCTATTCTTTTCACTCCCTCCTTACTTCTCTCCAGCTCCTCCCATCTTCTACTCATCCAGGGCGAATCTATGTTTGTTCTAGTGAGGTATAGCTTATCTAAGCTTTCCCTTTCACTCTTTCTTCCATCCTTCTCCACTCCTTCTTCCTCCTCACTGCAAAAGTCATTCATAAATGGCACCCCCCACTCTGCCTTTTTTCCTTTTATTGTTACTGTTTTTAAGTCTATTAGGTCTCTTTCTCCCCTTTCGTTGTTACCAACTGTTCCCCCTAGTGCTGATGTTGTTGCTACCTCTCTACTTTTATATACATCTCCCCATCTTTCACTCTCCCTACTCCTCCCTTCTCTTCCCCCTTCACTTCTCTCCTCCATTTCCCTACTATTTTCCTCCCTTTTCCTTTTCAATTCCTCCATTACTTCGTTGCTCATCTGTTCCAATATTCTTTCATCCTCTTTCTTCCTTTCCCATTTCACCCTTTCTCTTTCTACTATACTCTCTATTACCTTCCCCTCTTCATATTTCTTAGCTGTCTCTGATAGTACCCTCCTCCTCCATATTTCCATTTCCTTTTCCTTTTCTTCTTCTTCCTTCTTCTTCTCTCTCAGCACTACTCTTGATACCCTATCTGCTGCTGCTTTTACCCTTTCAGCTTCTCTCTTTTGCTCCTCATTTCGTTCCCTTAATTTTTCCAATTCGTTCTTACCTTCTTTCCTTTTCCTCACTCTCTCTCTTTCCTCCCTCTCAAGTTGTTTGATCAATTCATTCTGCTCATCCCTTAGTTTTGCTAATCTTTCCTCCAAAATCTCTTCCTTCTGCCGTAGTAGCTCCTCTCCCCTCATTTCACTCTCTCTGGCACTATCCTCGTTTGTTCTCTTTACCGCCTCCCTTTCTTCTCCAGTTAGTGAGCCTCGTAATTTCAATAATATCTGTGCAGCTACCCACTCATCGTTTCCTATCTCTACAGTCTGCTCTTCTCCAATCCTCCCTTCCCCCATTGGTATCTTCCTATGAGCCACATATGGTGGAGGGCTGTATGCCGGGTTCGAGTATCCTTCAGCCGCCCTGAACTGTCCTTCTATTTCTCCTAATTCTCTTAAAGGGTACAACCCTCCTCCCTCTGTTTTCACTCCCGGTGTTATGGGTATCTCATTGTTCGGTTCCTTTTTTATGTCGTTTGATTTATCAATCTTTTCTCCTCCCTGTCCTTCATTCCCCGTATTCTTTGTCCTTTCACACCCCTTTTCCCCATCCGTTCCTTCTTTCTTAATCTCCTTTTCTTCCGGTGTTTCCCCCATAGTGAACATTCCATTTGGTCCTGGTCGGGACCCCTGGAACATCCTCCATAAGTTAAACACTTCCACATGGTTTGCCAACTTCTTCCCCTTGTACGTATTGTGCAGATGGTTTAGTAGTGAATGTTGGGCATATGGATCGAAACTACCATTAGGCGGCCATGGTGTTAACATTTTGTTGTCCGTCCCCTGGGTCCACTCTATGCTGTACTTAATTAATTTCTCCCTATGTGGTGGCAGTGTGGTGCATATGTGTTGTAGTGGGGTAGTGAGGGTATTCCCCCACCCTCCCGACCCTCTCCCGTATGACATAATGGCACTCCCCTTGTTACCCTTCCCTTTACTAGCAGTTTACAATATACAACCTTATATTGCTTACCTTGCCCCGCAAGTGTGGGGACTTACGACAATCCTTTGACAAATTATGCAATAATAATAATAAAAAAAAAAAATAAAAAAAAAATAAAAAAAATAAATAAAAAATAATAATAATAAAAACAAATATATATGTATATATGTATGATGTTATATTATATTCCTTCCCCTACGGCCCCCTGCGGCCGAAGTGCACGCAGCCCCCCGCGGCTGCGTACCCCTTACGACGATCTTATACAGTCGTCCTGTTTCTCCGTTCTCCTCCCCCTTTTACACTTGCCGTGGCCGGCGTTCTCCGTGCACAGCCACGCCCCTTTCCCCTTCTCCTCTTTCGATCCACTCGTTTATCGTTTATCTCCGTATCCGCTCCTTTATCATGTTTCTCTTCCCCACCACTCTCAAACCCAAAGTTTCTTGTGCTCGCGATATCTTATTAAATCCCTACTGGTGACGTCACCGATTTCTTCGAGCTACTGGTACATTCTTGTTATGTTCTTTAAGTTCAAAATACACTTGCAATCTACCCCGCTAACCCTACAGCTGTCTTCCTGTCTCTCCTGGAACAAGGTAATCTCATCAATAATATAACCGGACTGCGCACGCTGCGTCGCCTCGCGTGTGATACGCCCCTCAACAGGAGGGCTTAACCAGCCAATTATCTTCCGTTTTGGGCAACTATGTAACTAGCTACCGCCCACAGGGAAACGTCATCTACCTATCGAGTTTCTTGCTCGAACAATAGGGAACCTCATCTACTCATTGATCAATAAATGTCAAATCGTAGGAAACCACACACACCCACCCTCACACGTAGTCGCAATCTAGGCCATCAGTGTCTTACGAGCGCTGCACGTGATGTTTTCGTGCCCCGCCCCCCTCTTTCGCGTAACTTAGCCGACTGCTCTCGCACTCGTCCGCTACCATTCATTCCATTGGCAACCCTCAGTTAAACCTTCGCCGCACATCTGTACAATACCTCCCTCCTCCCTTATTTACTTCCTCCCCCTCCCTCCCAATTTCGCATTGCTTGTTGTGCGTGTCATGCTCACCAAGTTCTCTCGATGCAGGGCCGCTCGACTGCGTGCACCCCTCCAAGCGGCTCGCCACCTCCCCTCGTCTGGACCACGTCTGGACACTCGCCGACCGCGGGCGGGATACTTCTCAACCGGCTCCCGAGGGCCAATATCCGGATTGCGCTGTCCAGTCTTCTCGCAGCTCCGCGATGGTCCTGTAGTCCTCAGAAGGGGGCAACGGCAGAGGGGGCCGCGCCGCCGGGCCTCCTCGCAACGGGAGTGCCTTGAAAAATTAAAAATAAAAGTCGATCTTAAACAGATCTCAGCAGTGCCTCCAACTTGTCGGGGGGAAATTCTGCCGGGGTCGGCCGGGCCGTCCGCAGACCTCCGGGCAGGGAGGCCCCAACTCCTCCCGTATATCCCAGATGAGATAGAGTATGAGACACACACAAGGAGCAAGGTGACTCTGCTGTTTATTTAGACAAAACGGCAGGGATGGGTCAAGGAGCGTACGCGTTCGTCCTGACACACACACAATCGTGGGGCTCGCAGGCCCTTTTTACTGCATTATGACGCGCTACTTGCGTCACTTCAGAAAGTTAACAAAAAACCTATCGCCACTCTTAATTGGTTGCTCGAGTGGTAGGGTTAGTATAGTACACATATAGAGAATGATATTAGTGGACAAGGTGTAGTCAGGTGGTATATCTGGGTTGTCCCTACAATTAGATACATAAGAATTGTTACATGAAGACTCCTGAGGATTGGCTAATATTACTGACGTCTGAGATAAGAGCCCCATGTTCTGATTGGTGCACTCGTGAGCTTCCCAGCCTGGGACCACCGTTGTTCCCAGCTCTCGGTGTACCTGTGATTGCAACAATGTTTCAATATGGGTACGTGCAGACAATGTGAGGATTTATTCATAGGTGGAAGGCTGACCGCTCCCACTGTAGCAGATGTCCATTGATCCTTTCAAGTGTATCGGCCTGTGTCTTGTAGCGAGGGACCCAGACGCCTTTTCTCTCCTGGGTTTTGGCATCTCGTCAGGTTCGGCTTGGTCACGTGGGGAGGGACCGTGAAAGAGGCAGAATTCTGCACAATTAATATTGTTTTTTCTACTGCGCGTCTGGTTTAATTTGCCGGCGTGACTTTATCGTTTGGGGCGCGGAGTGCGAGGTTGCAACATCGTGCCTTTGATGATTTGTTCTTGGAATGTGGGTTTGCAACATTGCGACCTTGGCTGGTTGCTCCACCGGGTTCTTTCTGCAGGATCAGCAACCTGATTCTTGCTTTGTTAATGTCCACGGGAGCTCTTGGTTGAGGCCTACTCGGGCCTGGTGCATAAGTAGTCCGTTTGGTGCATAGGTGCTTTTAGGTTATAATAGCATATATTTCCATGACCAGTATCGTGTTTCCATTATACCTCTCATGGTGGTAACGGGTTTCAAGAGAAGCGTGAGCAAGCGTTATAGATGAGTTCATGATGCGTCTTGCGTTTCTGCATTCTGAAAGCCTATGTAAAAATAATAAAGATGCACGTCCGTGAATATGCCTGTCGCCTACGTCAGAGCACTGAGTATGTTCTTCGTGTAGATTGGTGTGGAGATGTTCAGTGTGTATATTTGTACAGATGTGCTTCCCGTTGTCTAGGTCGTCATGGCATCTCTAACGACGTGTGGATTTTAGTCTAGCTGATCCGAGCCGCAGGTGTCGGCATGGCCAGTGCGGGCTGCTGGGCAGGCAGATGGACACATCCGTATGTTCCTGTACCAGGGTACCTGGTCGTCTGGTAAATGGACAAACTCTTCTCGCGGCGGGTGTCTGGGCCGTGACCCTCTAGGCCAAGCGCGAGAGGTGAAGGACGGGAGCCTGGTCTTCCATTCTCCCACTTCAAGTCCGTGAATTTGACCGTGCCAAGTCCCTTGAATGGATTGTACACCAAAGCACAAAACTATATGAGGTACTCTATTGTCAGGGCAGAGAAAATGATAAAATGAAAGACACTAGACCAAAATCTAAAGAACCTTCAGCAACAGTGATGGAGATCAGATCAGTCAAAATGTCTCTTGAGTCTGCTCAAAGTCCAGTTAAAATAATTTGACATCTGATCAAAGGGGTAATCAACAAAGGTTGTCAGTCCATGCACCAATGTTTCAATCACATGATCCTAGTAATAGGGAGAACTACATTAGTCCTAGGTACTTAGGAGATAGGCCCCGGGCAGGATATCGGCCTGATATGTCAGGTATGAATAACAATCAGAGACAAAGTCAGGATCAAAGAAATAATAGTCCCTACCAGACATTGGGGACACAGTGTAGATTTGATCGTAACACCATGATATATGGTAATCAGGATAGACCCCGATATGTGGATCGGTTTACTGATAGTGGGAATCAACATAGGGGACAGTACCCACAAAATGAGAGACAGGACATGAGGCAGAATATGAATTATGCTCCACATCAATACAAAGAGTCACCACCACCAGGGGACTACAACCAAAGGATGGGTGCATCCTGCGCCCCTCCACATATGAATCAAGGGTTCAGAAGCAATCCCAACAGAAATCATTCTCCTGAGAGATATCAGAATAGATTCAATCAGGGGGAAAATAACCAATATCGACCTAGGCCACAGAGAGAGGATTCTAGAGAAATGGAAAGATTCCAGTGTCTCGAGGCCCAAGTGAAAATGTTGGCTGAGCAAATAGGAAAGCTCTGTACAGCACAAAGACAGTCATCAAAGGAGGGGGCAGAAGGCCATAGGACTGACCGGGTGGTTTCTGATAAGTGACTAAGTATTAATGATACCTGCAATACTAAGAAAACAGATTGCCCTGATTTGATTTTGCATAATGATTCTGAGATGCTCAATGATTTAAAAATAAAATATCTGCAAATGAACATGTGACAGAAGATGCAAATACATCCAAAAAAGAAGTTCTGTTTAACCTAGAGCTAAATAAAACATTGTAGATTTGTACAAATGAAAAAGGAAAACCTGAAATTCCAAAAGAACAAAGAGACATATTTAAGACAAATAACTCATGCATGGGGAATATCAGTGAAAACGGGAGTAAGTGGGGATGCTAGAACTCCTTCCCTGGGCAAACAAAATGCTAACCAAACACAGGGAGAAAAAATAAATACTCAGAAGGAGGGTACAGATCAATCACCCGAAGAGTTCTTTGAACCACAGATTTTGGAAGAAGTTAAAAAGACTGGTACCATACTAAATAACTACAAATGTAGAAATTAGAAAATGACAAATTACCAAGTGATGTTTTTACACATGTTCAGTTGGAGGATTGTAGTGTGACCTCTGATGATCCCTGGATGGATGGGCGAACAGTGGTCACACTCCAAAAAACCTCTGAACATGGGGAAATGAATAGAGCCTCTTACAGAGAAACTGAAAGAAAGGAAGGAAAAATGTCTTTCCATTTACCAATGTGCTTAGCCAAAAGTGAAAAAGGCCTGAGAAAAGTGAGTCATGAAATTAGGTATATTAGAGGAAACTGAAGACAGGTATTATGCTCCAATCACTGTAGAAGAGAAATGCAATACATTTGCGATGATTGACACCAGCGCAGAGGCCACAATTATGTCCAAAGAATTGGTAAAAGGTTTCAATGAAGGGAGTTCTCCACAATATCAGATCACAGTGAGGCAAAGTGAAGGTCCAGTGCATAATTTTAACGGGGAGGAGGGGCCTATTATAGGTGTCACCGAAGTTGACATAAAGATAGGAAAACACAGAATGAAACAGGAGGTATTGATCACATCTATTTGTGAAATTCCATTTCTGATGGGGACAGATTGCCTGAAAAGATTGTCTCCTCTCATAGATGGAGTGAATGGAGTACTGTGGTCCTTAACAAAAAAAACATTGAGACCTAAGAAAATAAAGTAACAAAACAGCAATATAAATGACTGCCACACCGTTGCCAAAATGAGTGACTCAGTGGAGGTGTACCTCTAGAATAGCTGTATACCTAGCGTTACTGTTATCTTGATGTGTCAAGATCAAATGCAAGGTGGGAAGGAAAGACAATCTGTGCAGATTTATTTAGACCCTAGGAAAAAATTGCAAACTGAAATAGATGATCACATATTATGCTTCTATTTAAAAGAGAAGAAATGCAAACAGAATACTACTCCTAAAACAGACACAGAAAAACGCATTACTACTCTTGCTGAAATACACATGGAAGATGAGCAACCATGGGTTCACATTGGTATAAATGACCATTGTAAAGTAATAAAAGCCACCTTAGCGCTTGAACAGGAAAGAAGCTTTATTAATGAGAAATTACTGCAGAAAATAATGGAGAGGAGGAGATCCCAATATTTAGAATTAAAAACCAATATGTCTCTGGTTTGGAAAGTCCAGACTTTAAAAACCGAATTGCAGGCAGATGCATGCTAAAGATTAACAGTGGGCAGAAGACAATTTATCATAATGTATGGATAGTGAATGGAACACAAAACGACTTTTACATGGGCAATGATATCATACATAGAATGTGTATGGTGTTAGATTTCCTTAATCAAAAAATATGGTCACGGCTAGGTGGGCCAGCACCTGAATTTGAAGACAAACGAAAGGCTTATCATTGCGCACAACTGGTCCCATATGCAATTGAATTACAGGTGAGGAAGGATACTATTGTTCCTGCATTCACCAAGCATGTTGCAATAACGCTAAAGTGCACAAATGGACAGCAAATGAAAGATTCTGATGCATTTGTGTGCTTGAATGAATCCATAAAACAGCAAGGCCTGGATTATGAATACATCCCATTGATAGATGTTGGGGAAGGATCTGTCAAAATTATGGTGAATAATAAAGGACATCAGGATATTCATTTAGAGGAAAATTCTTCATTGGGTATGGCCATACAAAAATCTCATTATACTGCAGATTTCAATAACATGGTAATTGGAAACATCCCTGAAAGGTATGTAGATGCAGGGGGTGTGTTGCCAGAATATCTGGATTCTCAGCCCAAAGGGATCTTTACAATTCAATCTGTGTACCCTTATGATTCAAATGAGACAGTGTGCTGTCACCAAGAGGATTATATAGTATTTGACTTAAATGAAAGTGAAACAGAAAATCAGCACATTGAAGTGGAAACTGATATGCCAAAATATTTAAGAGTGGCAGCTCTACCGGGAGACACAGCCACACAGTTGGAAGAAAGCACAGAGATTCCTTCACTGGAGGATTTCACAGAATTCTCAAAAATGGTAGAGGAGCAGATTTTGTCCGCAGATGCATGCGATAGTGATTAAGAAGAAAATTAATTGTGGAAAATATTTATGCAGTTTAAAGATGTCTTTGCTAAAGATGCAAACGATTGCGGACTAACTAATTTACATGTTGCCACATTACCGGAAGGGTGTAGTCGAAATCCAGTATTTGTGCGCCAGTTCCGGTTACCACTGGCATGTTTAGAGTCATTGGCAGAGATAATTAAAAATGTGGAGTCTCGGGGAATTATCAGGCCTATTCATAGCACATCCAACACACCTATTTTGGGTGTGTTAAATCCAAATGGTCAATGGCCTTTGTGTGCAGATTTGAGAGAATTAAATAAAAGAGTGCCAGTGTCTAGATGGCCACTGCCATTCATTGATCAAGGCCTGGCTCAGGTGCATGGCTCAAAGGTGTTTACTACATTAGATCTCGCATCTGGATATTGGTGTGTGCCATTGGCAGAAGAGATTCAGAATTTATTTTCATTTTCATTTGATAAGACCCAATATGCATGGGTTAGAACTCCATTCGGGTACGTCAATAGTGGGAGTGAATTTGGCATATTTTTGAGAAAGGCTATGCCTGATGCAACGGAAAGGGGAACACAGCATTACAGCATTTCTGCCACATTGTTCAGGGAGACAAGGTAGTCATTGAGACAAATTATCAGCCATTGCAATTTTTAGAGAGTAAAAGAATTAGGTCAGGTAACCTAGCGCAGTCCAGAATTACTTCATGGACACTTAGAAGGCTTTTCTGTAGAAGTGAAGTATGGCCAAAATAAAAAGAGCCCAGTTGCTCAAGGATTGGCAGATCTACATGCAGCTCAACATGTATCAAATGAAGTAGAAGTGGAATCTAGTTTACAGGAGTTTGGACAATCACCACACAAAGCTTTTGAAGAAAAGACATGCAAGGATTTGCCAACTGTATATGTTGACGGTTGTGCTTTTCACATTGAAAATGACAGTAATAAACAATTGGTATCAGGAATAGGAAATTTCTGGTTGAGATGTGAAGACATTCCTAGTATAGGGATGAGAATTGGGGCTAGGAGTAGTAAAGCAGCAGAATTGGCAGCCATTTATAAAGCAATTACTACTGCAGTTGATAATAAATTTAGTGAAATTGTCCTGGTGACTGATTCTGATTATGCACGAAATAGCTTTGTGGAATATTAGCCTTGCTGGAAAGCAAGAGGCATGATTACGTACAATAAAAAGCCTCTCAAACATGGAAAAATGATACAGGCTATAGACACATTGGTGTCAGAGAATGATTTGACAATATCCTGGAAGAAAATTCGTGGACATCTAAAAATTCCAGGAGAAGATAAGGAGGGGAATGATAGAGCAGATTATTTAGCCAAGATTGGTGCTGTGATGGGAGAGTTGCTACCTATTGAACACTTACTTGGTGAAATACAGATTATTTTTTTTTAAACTTTCTTTATTAAGTTTCAACCAACAACTAAGCAACAACAACAGGCCACCTTCAAACCTCCGACCCTTCATCCCCACCCCGCCTCCCGCACCCATCCCAAAGCATTGAAACCATGGATACCCATGTAATTCAGTAATGCCATCAGTGCACAGCAAGAGAGGGTAAAATTAAAAGTATCCAGTCCCTAATCCCACAAAGCGGCTAACATTCCCAGCATGGGATTGTGCTAGTGGTCAAACCCCTGAATAGATGTAGAGGAGTGAGCTGGTGAGCGCACTTCAGATATATATTGTCTCAAAGGTAGCCAGTAGTCAAGGGGAGGACAGGAGCTGGGGAGTGTAGAGGCATATCCAGTCTCCCATCGCTCAGCAGT